>NC_133146.1:63369349-63671628 GCF_048418815.1 Hemitrygon akajei
TATGTGTGTGTATATGTGTGTGTGTCTGATGTGTGTGTGTGTGTGGTGTGGGTGTGTGTGTATGTGTGTGTGTGTCTGATGTGTATGTGTGTGTGTGTGTGGGGGGGGGTGTGTGGGGTGTGGGTGTGTGTGTGTATGTGTGTGTATATGTGTGTGTGTCTGATGTGTGTGTGTGTGTGGTGTGGGTGTGTGCGTGTGGTGTGGTTGTGGGGTGTGGGTGTGTGTGCATGTGTGTGTGTGTCTGGTGTGTGTGTGTGGGTATGTGTGTGTGTATATGTGTGTGTGTGTGTGGTGTGTGTGGGGTGTGTGTGGGGTGTGTGTGTATGTATATGTGTGTATGTGGTGTGTGTGTGTGTGTATGTATATGTGTGTGTGGGATGTGTGTGTGTGTGATGTGGATGTGTGCGTGTGCACGCGCATTTGTATACAAGAGACTATGTGAAAATGTGAGTGAGGATATTTGAATGAATGTTTGAGAGGGTAAGAGATGAACTATATCAAACAGGAAGCCATATCAATGCTCCTTATATACAGTTATTCTAGCAAATGACATTCTAGCCAGCCACAATCAAATCAGATCAGTTTCCTGCAGCATGTTTCATGCCTATGACTAACACACCCTGTCTTTAATCAGTCTAATAAATTGAAACCGATTAAACACACCAAATTTCAGTTGGATCACTACAGCTGTGCCCAACAGACTTCCTCATAATTAGATTTCCAACAGCTGATAATTAAGCTATTTATTAAAATCATGTATTATGTCAGACAGAAACATTCCTTCTGGTTGTAAAAGCCACAGTTTTAAGGAATGCTAATCAGAATCAGGTTTAATGTCATTGGCATATTCGATTCTGATTCTGGTATGAATTCTTAGTTATCAAACTGCTTCACGGTTTACAATGCTCACTGCCTATTTTTACTGCTTCTGTTACAAAGATCAATAGTAAATATTGGGATCAGCACTGTTAGATTTATCCCATTGGCACCTTGTTTCCTTGAGATTGTATTGGGCTTCCCTCTCCACAAAGTCCGAAGCTCAAAACAATATTTTAGGCCCTATCCAATTTAGATACGTATCTATGGTATTCTCACTATAGTCAAGTAATATAATGCATATAAAGATGAGGCATTTGTCTGAACCAGGGTGTAAAGCACGGCCTATAAGACCATAAGACATAAGAGAGGACTTACGAGTCTACTCCCCCATTCAATCATGGCTGATTTTTTTCCCTTCTCAAGCCTAGTCCCCAGCCTTCTCCCTGTAACCTTTGATGCCGTGTCCAGTCAAGAACCTATCAAGCTCTGCCTTAAATACACCCAATGACCTGGCCTCCACAGCTGCCTGTGGCAACAAATTCCCCAAATTCACCACCCTTTGGCTAAAGAAATTTCTCCGCCTCTGTTTTAAATGGACGCCCCTCTATCCTGAGGCTGTACCCTCTTGTCCTAGACTTCCCTGCTATGAGAAACATCCTCTCCACATCTATTCTGTTCTATGCCTTTCAACATTCAAAAGATTTCAATAAGATTTCATCCTTCTAAATTCTAGCAAGTACAGACCCAAAGCCATCAAACGTTCTTCGTATGATAATCCTTTCATTCCTGGAATCATCCTTGTGAACCTCCTCTGAACCTTCTCCAATGCCAGCACATCTATTTTAAGATGAGGGGCGCAAAACCTTGAGGTTCACGATACTCAATTTGAGGCCTCACCAGTGCCTTATAAAGCCTCAGTATCACATCCCTGCTCTTACATTCTAGACCTCTTGAAATGAATGCTAACATTGCATTTGCCTTCCTCACCACTGACTCAACCTGCAAGTTAACTTTTAGGGTGTTCTGCACGAGGATCCCCAAGTCCCTTTGCATCTAGGATTTTTGAATTTTCTCCCCATTTAGAAAATAGTCTGCACATTTATTTATTCTACCAAAATGCATGACCATGCATTTTCCAATATTGTATTTCATTTGCCACTTTCTTGCCCATTCTCCTAATCTCTTCGTCCTTCTGCAGGTTAGCCTGTTTCCTGAACACTACCTACCCTTCCGCCATTCTTTGTATCATCTACAAACTTGGCAACAAAGCCATCTATATAATCATCTAAATTATTGATATACAGCATAAAAAGCAGTCCCAACACCAACCCCTTCGGAACACCACTAGTCACTGACAGCCAACCAGAAAAGGATCCTTTTATTCCCACTCGCTGCCTCCTACCAATCAGCCAATGCTCTAATGATGCCAAGAAGTTCCCTGTAATACCATGGGCTCTTAACTTGTTAAGCAGCCTCATGTGTGGCACTTCGTCAAAAGGCCTACTGAAAGTCCAAATATACAACATCCACTGAATCTCCTTTTTTCTATCCTACTTGTAATCTCCTCAAAGAATTCCAACAGGTTCATCAGGCAAGATTTTCCCTTAAGGAAACCATGCTGACTGTGTCCTGTGTCACCAAGTACTCTATAACCTCATCCTTAACAATTGAGTCCAACAGCTTCCTTACCACTGAGTTCAGGCTATCTGGTGTATAATTTCCTTTCTCTGCCACCTTACTCCTTTCTTAAAGAATGGAGTAACGTTTGCGATTTTCCAGTCCTCCGGAACCATGCCAGAGTCCAATGATTTTTGAAATATCATTACTAATGCTTCCACAATCTCGACCCACTACCTCATTCAGAACCCTAGGGTGCAGTTCATCTGGTCCAGGTGACTATGTACCTTCAGGTCTTCCAGCTTTTTGAGCACCTTCTCTCTTGTCATAGTAACTGTACCAACTTCTCTTCCCTCACACCCTTCAACATCTGACACACTGCTAGTGTCTTCCACAGTGAAGATGATGCAAAATACTCATATAGTTCATCTCCCATCTCTTTGGCCCCATTATTATTTCTCCAGCCTGATTTTCTAGCGGCCCTATATCCACCTTGATCTCTTTTTTCATTTTTTGCATACTTGAAAAAGCTTTTATGATCCATTTTGATATTATTTGCTAGCTTGCTTTCATATATCATCTTTTCCCTCCTCACGATTCTTTTAGTTGTTCTCTGTAGAATTTTAAAAGCTTTCCAGTCCTCTGTCTTTCCCCTAATTTTTGTTTTGTTGTTTACCCTCTCTTTTGCTTTTACATTAGCTTTGACTTCCCTTGTCAGCCACAGTTGTACTATTTTGCTATCTGAGTATTTCTTTGCTTTTGGAATACATCTATCCTTCGACCTTCCTCATTTTTCCCAGAAACTCAAGCCATTGCTGCTCTGCTGTCATCCCTGCCAGCATCTCCTCCCAATTTACTTTGGCCAACTCCTCTCTCATACCACTGTAATTTCCTTTATCCCACTGAAATAGTGCTAAATCAGACTCCCTATCAAATTTCAAGTTGAACTCAATCACATTGTGATTACTGCCTCCCAAGGGTTCTTTTACCTTAAGCTCCCTCATCACCTCTGGTTCATTACCTAACACCCAAACTAGTGTAGCTGATCCCCTAGTAAGCTCAACAACATACTGATCCAAAAATCTATCTTGTAGGGATTCAACAAATTCACTCTCTTGAGATCCATTACCAACCTGATTTTCCCAACTGACCTGCATATTGAAATCTCCCATGACTCCCATAACATTGCTGTTTTGACAAGCCTTTTCTATTTCCCATTGTAATCTGTGATCCACATCCCAGCTACTGTTGGGCAGGCCTGTATACAACAGGGCCTTTTTACTCTTGAGGTTTCTTAACTCAACCCACAAGGATTCAACATCTTCCGATCCTATGTCACAGCTTTTTACTGACTGATGCTATTCTTTACCAGTGGAGCCACGCCACCCCCTCTGCCTACCTTCCTCGGGTAGGAAGGTATAATGTGTAACCCTGGACATTCAGCACCCAACTACAACCATCCTTCAGCCACGATTCAGTGATGGTACCAACATTATACCTGACAATCTGTAATACTGCAACACAATCATCCACCTTATTTCTTATACTCCATGCATTGAGATATCACTCTTGGACATCACCCTTTTTGATTCTGCATCCCTAATGCACTGATACCCACACTGCTGGCTGCAATTTTGTCCTATTATCTGCCTGCTCTTCCTGACAGTATGACTATATGCTATTTTACCATCCATCCTATCCTTAGACCCTTCACTCCAGTTCCCACACCCCTGTCAAAGTTGTGAGGTTATGTTGCATCAGCTACTCTTCAGGACTAGCTTACTTCCCTGGCTAGCCTCTCCAGTGAGGTTTTGTCTGCCGATATCTGCGGCTTCAGTGCTAGCTCCACCCTTCCTACCATGGAGGAGATATTCCCAGTTAACAAAGTAGTTTATTAACTTATTAAATTCACACAAAAAATTCTGAACACACATTTAACACTCAGAGGATTTTGAAATGTATAAAAGATTACTGAATTACAAAATATTTACAAGCTACAAAGAATTTCTAAATACAAGTACAACCTTACAAACCAGAATAACATACCAACAAGTTGCAGACAAACCAGTCATCCGGCGCAGAAACTAAAGGTTGAGGAATGAACATTAGTTCTTCTTTTTGTAATCCCATATTTCCATTGCTCCACTTGTCATTTCTAACGACCTCCTCCCGCTCCGTCTTCCTGATATTTATACAAATTTCTATTAGATGACACAATCGGCATATGATGTTTTCTAGATACTTTTGCTGGGACAAAGTAACTCACACAACTCAGTCTTAAAAACTTCTGGCGACAGAGATCCCAAACATCCAGAGTTACTGATGTGAGGTTTGACCCTGAGGGCATGTGCTAAGTGACAAAACCCTGTTGTTTTGCGTTTGGCTGATAGAGACAAGTCTCCTAGTCACTTTACTTTGTAAAGCTGTACCTCCAACTTCAAAGCTGCTTGCAATTTACATTAACAACTGGAGACTGGTTCATGACTAAAGAAAAATCTGAGCAAAGAATATTTATGAAAAAGTTTAACTTTATCAGCAACAACTCTGACCCTTTAGAAAGGTCATGCAACGGTGCTAGAAAGCTGAGGTTGGCAATAAGCCTCATGGGGCGCTGGAAAATGAATATGATCATATGCTACATTCTGTGGCCAGTTCACATCTTTCCACTACCTTTGGTGAAGAACACAATTACACAAATTATTATAACGGTGCAGAAACAGATATACATTGACATGTGTGCACATGTGCACATGGGTCACACTGTTTGAATGCAGCATAACATACGGTATAAAAGGCTCAGAATGACAGGCAACAATGTAGAGAAGTATTACAGCCCTTATTTGGGGGTGCTAATAATGCAAAAGATTAGTTTTCTCGGATAAATCTTGTATTCAGACTGCACTTAATGCTGTGGAAGACTTAAAGCAAGATTTCAGTAAATAAAGCATCAGCTCCGAATACAACAGCAAATAAATAAAACAGAAATCCTGATCTGATTGCTTTATGCTTGATACCGTTTACTGAAAACCCCTTTCATTATAGGATACTTCCTTTCAACAAAACCAGTTTATTGACTAAATCTTTCAAAACTAGATTGAGCTTGGCATTAATCCAAATTTGTGTTCTAAGCAACAAGTCATGAAAAGAAAACACAACATTTCCAAAGAATCCATTTTAATCCCAATCTGCCTCATTTGGTAGGGTTTCAAGACTTTCATCAAGATTAAGTAGAAATTGTAATACAATTACTGGCTCAGCATAAGGAAACTATTTCATTATATTACACTGTAAATGTTTATTACTGGGCTACCTCTTTCTGCACCTTGGTTCCATAAATTGCAATGATGCATTTCATTATAGCTTAACCAACAAATCCAATCAATTGAGTTTTATTAATAATAAAAAAGCACCAAATTTGAAAAGTGGCCACAGTAAATACAGTGGCATGCAAACGTTTGGGCATCCCTGGTCAAAATTTCTGTTACTGTGAGTAGTTAAGTGAATAGAAAATGAACCGATCTCCAAAAGTCATAAAGTTAAAGATGAAACATTCTTTTCAACATTTTAAGCAAGAGTAATGTATTATTTTTGCTTTGTACAATTTTAGAGTGAAAAAAAGGAAAGGAGCGCCATGCAAAAGTTTGGGCACCCCAAGAGATTTGAGCTCTCAGATAACTTTTACAAAGGTCTCAGACCTTAATTAGCTTGTTAGGGCTATGGCTTGTTCACAATCATTATTAGGAAAGGCCAGGTTATGCAAATTTCAAAGCTTTATAAATACCCTGATTCCTCAAACCTTGTCCTAACAATCAGCAGCCATGGGCTCCTCTAAGCAGCTGCCTAGCACTCTGAAAATTAAAATAAATGATGCCCACAAAGCAGGAGAAGGCTATAAGAAGATAACAAAGCATTTTCAGGTAGCCATTTCCTCAGTTTGTAATGTAATTAAGAAATGGCAGTTAACAGGAGCAGCAGAGGTCAAGTTGAGGTCTGGAAGACCAAGAAAACTTTGACAGAACTGCTCGTAGGATTGCTAGAAAGGCAAATCAAAACCCCCATTTGACTGCAAAAGACCTTCAGGAAGATTTAGCAGACTCTGGAGTGGTGGTACACTGTTCTACTGTGCAGTGACACCTGCACAAATATGACCTTCATTGAAGAGTCATCAGAAGAAAACCTCTCCTGCGTCCTCACCACAAAATTCAGCATCAGAAGATTGCAAAGGAACATCTAAATAAGCCCGATGCATTTTGGAAACAAGTCCTGTGGACTGATGAAGTTAAAATAGAACCTTTTGGCTGCATACCCATGACTGTGTGGCTAGGCATAGCTCAAATACCATCTATAAATTTGCTGACGATACAACCATTGTGGGTAGAATCTCAGGTGGTGACAAGAGGGCGTACAGGAGTGAGATATGCCAACTAGTGGAGTGGTGCCGCAGCAACAACCTGGCACTCAACATCAGTAAGATGAAAGAGCTGATTGTGGACTTCAGGAAGGATAAGATGAAGGAACACATACCAATCCTCATAGAAGGATCAGAAATGGAGAGAGTGAGCAGTTTCAAATTCCCAGGTGTCAAGATCTCTGAGGATCAAACCTGGTCCCAACATATCGATGCAGTTATAAAGAAGACAAGGCAGCAACTACAATTCATTAGGAGTTTGAAGAGATTTGGTATGCCAACAAATACACTCAAAAACTTCTATAGGTGTACCGTGGAGAGCATTCAGACAGGCTGCATCACTGTCTGGAAGGGGGATGGGCTACTGCACAGGAAGAATTTGCAGAGGGTTGTAAATTTAGTCCGCTCCATCTTGGGTACTAGCCTACAAAGTAACCAGGACATCTTCAAGGAGTGGTGTCTCAGAAAGGTAGCGTCCATTATTAAGGACCCCCAGTACCCAGGGCATGCACTTTTCTCTCTGTTACCATCAGGTAGGAGGTACAGAAGCCTGAAGGCACACACTCAGCGATTCAGGAACAGCTTCTTCTCCTCTGCCATCCAATTCCTAAATGGACATTGAACTCTTGAACACTACCTCACTTTTTAAATATATATTTCTGTTTTTGCATGATTTTTAATCTATTCAATATACATATACTGTAATTGATTAATTAATTTATTTATTACTCCTATTTTTTTTCTTTCTTCTCTATTATGTATTGCATTGAACTGCTGCTGCTAAGTTAACAAATTTCACGACACATGCCGGTGATAATAAACCTGATTCTGATTTTTAAGCAGAGATGTATTTCTTTAAGAGGTTATTTTAAAGAGATGACCCTGAGTTTGAGAGATGCAGAGACCAGGGTGGACAGATAATAGTCTCGCTAACTTACTGATGGGTTGTGGAATGCTGGTAGATTGTTCAGACCAGTTAGATTTTGCCAGGGTGAAATGGGACATCACATTGGGTTTTCCTAGGAAGAAAGGCAGGATACTTCCTGGCTGTTTATAACAACAGTCAGTATAAAATAATGCGAGTCTTAAGAATGAACTGGAAGATGTCAGTCAGCACTGTATTATTCGGAGGGCAATGAAGTTAGAAAATACGAATATACAGATAGCCTGTCAGCTAATGAAAGAATAGAACTTAGTGGAGGCTCAAAGGGCCTATTGGGAAACTGATCCCGTTAAAGTCTGAGCCATGTTGAGATGGGGTGATGATCCTACTGTGGAGCTGGGAGATGGGGATATCTGGCTGGATGTTGAAAATGGAGGAGACAGTGGACCCGTTGGTTTAATCCTCGAGATGATCACCTTGTGTGTCTGAAACAGTATAGGCCAGGCCAGTGATCATGCATTTCCCCAGCAGCCATGGGGGCCATCGATCCACAACTTCTTCCTCTCAGGAGGGGGAAAGGAGGTGGTTCATGAATGTCATGGACACCTTTGGCTCAATAGAGCTCAGAAAATTTAGGGGATAGGTACAGATAAAAGGCTGGGGATTCTTTGGTCATGTGGTTATTGAGGATATGGCATGGGGGGGGGGGGGCGCACCGGAGTGACCCTATCTAACACAGAGGTGGGTGCCTAAGGGAGCCTATCGTCCCAACACACAATCAATAGCACCCTGAGAACACTGTTTGCTTCCCCTGAGCATAATGCATCACTATGGATTCAGGTAATGGCAGCAGTTAAACTTGGGTGTCCCACTCTTACTGAATGGAATTTAAAACCCCAAGCAGAGTGGAGCACAGTAGAGGAAGGTACTAAAGTTCTACACCAGTGGGCTCTTATCACAGAAATATACCGCAATAGTGGTATCCCACCAGAGGATATTGAATTAACTTCTGGTTACGGAGGCAGTTTTCCAATAAAACTGATTGTGTTGTCTTTAATAGCACCAGCTGCTGGTCATTCTATAATACAGCGATTCAATTATTACAAGGTTTAGAGTGTGCAGAAGTGGATGCCCATAGCCAAGTACAAAAGTTAGATAAGCAGACGGGGTGTGGGGAATCCTGCAATTCCCGAAATGTTTTAAGCTGGGCCTCCGGAGGAGCAGGTGAAAGGGGTTCCCCCATCCTTTACACAATGTGGAAATAGTCAAACCTGATATAAATTTCTGCGTCGCATGTATGCCGTAGGTACCACGTACCCTACATCACAGGATGACGTGCATCTCACCAAAAAAGTAACATGCGTTGCGGTGATGCAGACCCAACAACTGTGATCGGTCCGCTTGGTAGCATCGCATTTCCTCCTACGCATTTCCAGTTGCTTCTTCTCCACCATGTCTGTACACCGATGCGAAATAGATGAAACAAATCATCAAATCTACCTGCCGACATGCAAAAATGTTTGAAATACATTTCCCCGTCCAGGTATCTCACAAAGAAACTCAACACAGTGGCATAGAAACTCCACCGCCAACTAGCGTTTTGGCGCACACAAACACATGGTCTCTAAGGCATAGAGCCTATGCAGAAATGAAAATCGGGCCTACGGCATAGGCTACAGTGTAGCCCATTCGCACGAGTATAAATCAGCCTTCAGGAGGAGCAAAAAAGGGAGTGTTCAGGAGGAAGAGTAGTTCTTCAGGTTCTCTGTGGATATGGGTTCCTTTTGTCCTTTTTGAGTCCCGACGAAGGGTCTCGGCCCAAAACGTTGACAGTGCTTCTGATGTTGCCTGGCCTGATGTGTTCCACCAGCATTTTGTGTGTGTTGTTTGAATTTCCAGCATCTGCAGATTTCCTCGTGTTTGCTTCTTTTGTCCTCTGATATCAGCTAACAAACGCCAGCAGTGGGAATCGAGGCGTGGTTAGCTCATTCATGCCTCATTGTTGTAGGGAGGGAGGGGGGCCCTTTGATCTGCACGCCTCGTCCCTGTAAATAGAGTGTGAATGACTTGAATGCAGAGAAATGTGAGGTGTGGCAGAGAGAGAGAGAGAGGGAGGGAGGGGGAGAGGGAGGGGGAGAGGGAGGGAGGGGGAGAGGGAGAGGGAGAGGGAGAGGGAGAGGGAGAGGGAGAGGGAGAGGGAGAGGGAGAGGGAGAGGGAGAGGGAGAGGGAGAGGGAGAGGGAGAGGGAGAGGGAGAGGGAGAGGGAGAGGGAGAGGGAGAGGGAGAGGGAGAGAGAGAGAGAGAGAGAGAGAGAGAGAGAGAGAGATTGATTGTGAATGTGCTGGGTCCTGCCCAGTTGCTTTTCCCTTATCAGTTGTTCTTTGAGAAAGTGCTGTTTCTCTGTGACAAATTAACTGTTTGTTATAAGTTTTTTGCAGTCGCTAAGAAGAGCACAGCCTGGGCTTTGTTTGTGCTGTGTGTTTTGTGTTTAATCTATTACTTTGTTTCTTACTTTTGTTTAGTCAGTTAATTTCCTTCTGGTTTTCTAAATCTATTTCATGTTTATTGTGTCTTAATATGTTACTTTATTTGTTTCTTCGTGGTTTTTGTAATTGGTTTTAGGGCTGATTCATTTTTCATAGTGCCCATATGAAACTTGAGTTGAAATCTGGGCAACCTTATTCTGATATCAGGTACCCATATTTCAGAGGGATTTGAGCATTTGGGGAGCAATTCTAGATGTTCTATTCTTTTTATGTTTTTTAAATATCCAGTGACAAATTAAGAGCTAGTGCAATTTGTATCTCTCTGCATTACAGAATGGATGCTAATTTTGGCTGGAGATTCCGTGGATGGCATTTGAATTTGCACTCTGGACCAACGGGTCGGATTGCTGAATTTGTATGAAGACTTCTTACTACATTACAAGAGGGATGTCATGGATATCGATCCCTTTGATGACAAAGAAAGACAGTTGGGGGAAATTATCTGGCCTCCTGGGTTTTGGAATTGTAGCCTACTCCAGCCAACCTCAACGCAGAGTATGGTAACATTAAGAGTCTTTAATAGTCCTGGTGGAGTGAGTGCTTGAATGGCTGGTATTTTGCTAAGTAACATTTGTATACTTGGAATGTCCTGTCGCTTACAGTCATTTCCCCAGCTGACAGAGTGTTGGTGTAGGTTAGTGGTTACCAACCTTTTTAAGCCCAAGATCCACTACCTCGGCCTTAGTGAAAGGCAAGATAGACCATATGCATGTGCACTGGGGCAGAAAAGACCGGAAGTAAAACCCCGCAACCCGGAAGTAGAAATAATGCATAAGCACCAGGGGTACCCACCCTTTTTTGCACCGTGGACCGGTTTAATATTAACAATATTCTTGCAGACCGGCCGACGGGGGTGGGGGGTGTGTTAAACACGACCTTCACGGCTCTTGGCACTTAGCTGCTGTCCCGCCCTGCTCACGTTTTTTCCACGGAAAAAACTCAATGGGTTCGTCTTTAAGTGCAGGGTGCTTGGACTCAAGGTACCGAAACAGTTTTGAGGGCTTTGTTGCCGCATTAGACAGCCTCCGGGCCCAAACTCCATCCTCTGCCCGCCCGCCACCAGACGCCCTGGCCAGGTGCGACTGGTCATGGGTGGGGTGAGAGGACAAGGTCAGGGCCGGAGGTTCCTGTGCCAGGGCCGCAGCGGTTGCAGTCCGGACAGAGCGACCGACCGAGCGAGGAGAGCGAGAGGCCCGCGCCCGCCCCCCTTGATAGATAGATAGATAGATACTTTATTCATCCCCATGGGGAAATTCAACATTTTTTCCAATGTCCCATACACTTATTGTAGCAAAACTAATTACATACAATACTTAACTCAGTATAAATATGATATGCATCTAAAATCACCCTCTCAAAAAGCATTAATAAATAGCTTTTAAAAAGTTCTTAAATAGTTTACTAAAATACATTGAATGGTAACTTAAGCTCAGTCCTAACCCCGGCACTTTAACATATCTTACCCCTGGCGGTTGAATTGTAAAGCCGAATGGCATTGGGGAGTATTGATCTCTTCATCCTGTCTGAGGAGCATTGCATCGATAGCAACCTGTCGCTGAAACTGCTTCTCTGTCTCTGGATGGTGCTATGTAGAGGATGTTCAGGGTTTTCCATAATTGACCGTAGCCTACTCAGCACCCTTTGCTCTGCTACCGATGTCATACTCTCCAGTTCTGTGCCCACGACAGAGCCCGCCTTCCTTACCAGCTTATTAAGACGTGAGGCGTCCCTCTTCTTAATGCTGCCTCCCCAACACACCACCACAAAGAAGAGGGCGCTCTCCACAACTGACCTATAGAACATCTTCAGCATCTCACTACAAACATTGAATGACGCCAACCTTCTAAGGAAGTACAGTCGACTCTGTGCCTTCCTGCACAAGGCATCTGTGTTGGCAGTCCAGTCTAGCTTCTCGTCTAACTGTACTCCCAGATACTTGTAGGTCTTAACCTGCTCCACACATTCTCCATTAATGATCACTGGCTCCATATGAGGCCTAGATCTCCTAAAGTCCACCACCATCTCCTTGGTCTTGGTGATATTGAGACGCAGATAATTTGAGTTGCACCATATCACAAAGTCCTGTATCAGTTTCCTATACTCTTCCTCCTGTCCATTCCTGACACACCCCACTATGGCCGTGTCATCAGCGAACTTCTGCACATGGCAGGACTCCGAGTTATATTGTAGGATCTATCGACCGACAAAAGTTTGTTTTAGCAGATTGTAGCGCGGTAGCTGCTCTGATACTTACGAAACCTTGAGCCCGAATTAGGTCATCTGCGAATATTTTAGCACTGGGTTCCCCACGAAAATTCGGTGTGCTAAACAGGTTCAGAGGCAGCGCCCATCTGTCCGCGCTCCAGGCCAGTAGCATCGGGTCTTCCCGCCGGCCACGCTCCAGGCCAGTAGCATCGGGTCTTCCCACCGGCCACGCTAAAAGGCCAGTAGCATCAGCCCTTCCCCCCGGCCACGCTCCAGGCCAGTAGCATCGGGTCTTCCCCCCGGCCACGCTCCAGGCCAGTAGCATCGGGTCTCCCCCCCGGCCACACTCCAGGCCAGTAGCATCAGCCCTTCCCCCCGGCCACGCTCCAGGCCAGTAGCATCGGGTCTTCCCCCCGGCCACGCTCCAGGCCAGTAGCATCGGGTCTTCCCCCCGGCCACGCTCCAGGCCAGTAGCATCGGGTCTTCCCCCCGGCCACGCTCCAGGCCAGTAGCATCGGGTCTCCCCCCCGGCCACACTCCAGGCCAGTAGCATCAGCCCTTCCCCCCGGCCACGCTCCAGGCCAGTAGCATCGGGACTTCCCACCAGGCCAGTAGCATCAGCCCTTCCGGCGGGCCACACTCCAGGCCAGTAGCATCGGCCCTTCCCGCCGGCCACGCTCCAGGCCAGTAGCATCGGGTCTTCCCGCCGGCCGCGCTCCAGGCCAGTAGCATCGGGTCTTCCCACCAGCCACACTCCAGGCCAGTAGCATCGGAACTTCCCGCCGGCCACGCTCCAGGCCAGTAGCATCGGGTCTTCCCACCAGCCACACTCCAGGCCAGTAGCATCGGCTCTTCCCGCCGGCCACACTCCAGGCCAGTAGCATCAGCCCTTCCTGCCGGCCGCGCTCCAGGCCAGTAGCATCGGGTCTTCCCACCAGCCACACTCCAGGCCAGTAGCATCGGCCCTTCCCGCCGGCCACACTCCAGGCCAGTAGCATCGGGTCTTCCCACCAGCCACACTCCAGGCCAGTAGCATCGGCCCTTCCCGCCGGCCACACTCCAGGCCAGTAGCATCAGCCCTTCCTGCCGGCCGCGCTCCAGGCCAGTAGCATCGGGTCTTCCCGCCGGCCACGCTCCAGGCCAGTAGCATCGGCCCTTCCCGCCGGCCACACTCCAGGCCAGTAGCATCAGCCCTTCCCGCGGGCCGCGCTCCAGGCCAGTAGCATCGGGTCTTCCCGCCGGCCACTCTCCAGGCCAGTAACATCGGGTCTTCCCACCAGCCACACTCCAGGCCAGTAGCATCGGGTCTTCCCACCGGCCACGCTCCGGGCCAGTAGCATCGGGTCTTCCCCCCGGCCACGCTCCAGGCCAGTAGCATCGGGTCTTCCCCCCGGCCACACTCCAGGACAGTAGCATCGGCCCTTCCCCCGGCCACGCTCCAGGCCAGTAGCATCGGGTCTTCCCCCCGGCCACGCTCCAGGCCAGTAGCATCGGGTCTTCCCCCCGGCCACGCTCCAGGCCAGTAGCATCGGGTCTTCCCCCCGGCCACGCTCCAGGCCAGTAGCATCGGGTCTTCCCCCCGGCCACGCTCCAGGCCAGTAGCATCGGGTCTTCCCCCCGGCCACGCTCCAGGCCAGTAGCATCGGGTCTTCCCCCCGGCCACGCTCCAGGCCAGTAGCATCGGGTCTTCCCCCCGGCCACGCTCCAGGCCAGTAGCATCGGGTCTTCCCCCCGGCCACGCTCCAGGCCAGTAGCATCGGGTCTTCCCCCCGGCCACGCTCCAGGCCAGTAGCATCGGGTCTTCCCCCCGGCCACGCTCCAGGCCAGTAGCATCGGGTCTTCCCGCCGGCTGTGCTTCAGGCCAGTAGCATCGGGTCTTCCCGCCGGCTGTGCTCCAGGCCAGTAGCATCGGCCCTTCCCGCTGGCTGTGCTCCGGGCCAGTAGCATCGGCCCTTCCCGCCGGACACGCTCCAGGCCAGTAGCATCGGGTCTTCCCGCCGGCTTTGCTCCTGGCCAGTAGCATCGGGTCTTCCCGCCGCCTGTGCTCCGGGCCAGTAGCATCGGGTCTTCCCCCCGGCCACTCTCCAGGCCAGTAGCATCGGGTCTTCCCGCCGGCCGTGCTCCAGGCCAGTAGCATCGGGTCTTCCCGCCGGCCGTGCTCCAGGCCAGTAGCATCGGGTCTTCCCGCCGGCTGTGCTCCAGGCCAGTAGCATCGGCCCTTCCCGCTGGCTGTGCTCCGGGCCAGTAGCATCGGCCCTTCCCGCTGGACACGCTCCAGGCCAGTAGCATCGGGTCTTCCCACCGGCCACGCTCCGGGCCAGTAGCATCGGGTCTTCCCACCGGCTTTGCTCCGGGACAGTAGCATCGGGTCTTCCTGCCGGCTGTGCTCCAGGCCAGTAGCATCGGGTCTTCCCGCGGCCACTCTCCAAGCCAGTAGCATCGGGTCTTCCTGCCGGCCACGCTCCAGGCCAGTAGCATCGGCTCTTCCCGCGGGCCGCGCTTTAAGGCGACTGATGACCTCGCATGGGTTCAAGTTGAACAGTGGGCTGACAGGGACTGAGGGAAGGTGCAGCTGACTCAAATCGTTTCTTCGCGGCCCGGTGGTTGGGAACCACTGAATTACACTGTGTAGTGCGGGGAACTATGCGCATGCGCACTGGGCAGAAAGAACGGAACGAAAACCCCACAACCCGGAAACAATCTCTCAACAGTATTTGTGTATTTATTTTTCTTTTTTTTTGGGATCTACTGGGAAAGTCTCAAAGATCGACCAGTCGGCGACCACCAGTGTAGGTGATGTGTTGAGTACAGGCACCTGGATAGGAAAGGTTAAGATGGGCTGAATACAGGTAAATACGAATAGCTCAGATGGGCAAGCCACTTGGCACAGACAAGTTGGGTCATAGGGCTTGTTTCCACTATGAGAAACATGATGATCCACACACTCTTCAAAGATGCAATTTATTGCAACACAGTCATTCCAACTTACTGCAGTAACATCAATCTTGTTTATACTATGATCATAAAAAAGAACGTTCCTTCAACGTAAACCTGAAAAGGAGAGTGTAAGATAGCATCTCCTCCATTCTTTATTCAATTGTCAATTTAAATGATCTAAATCATCCCAGCTGAATACAAATTGGAGATTTGTGACTATTAAAATACACATATAATTCAGGTTTCAAATTTAATTACCATTCAACCACACATGAACACAGCCAAATGAAACAGCATTTTTTCCGGGGGCCAAAGTACAAAGTACAGTACTAACAGCAAACAGCACCTAATGCAAATGATTTCAATTTCAGAAAAACATACAGTCACAAAAAGAAAAGAAAATGAAGTTAGTTAAGACTAGGTCAATGCCTGGGGATAAAGAAAATCTGGTCAGATGTATAAATGTATCCTCATATCCTCTGAGAGTTTTGAGATCTCTGGAATAAAGGTCAGCACTGGCAAGTTTTATTTCCTCTCTGAGCAGCTCCTGTTTATCAACGTGTAGCATGTGTGCTCGGTGATGTAAGTCTGTTTTGTTGAGCTCACAGTTGTTTGAACACAGCAGTGACTTGGAGGCAGGAAAGGACTGATAAAAAACAAAAGCACACGACCAGAGGGATACTTGGTAAATCGTATCTGTCAATCAAATAAATAGTTTTATCCATGGTACAGAGCTGAGGTGCGTTTCACAAGATCCGCCAGCTGATTCACTCCAAATTAACAGCTTTTAAAATTTTTCATGTTGGTATTAGTTTAGTACTGTTACATTCACTGAAATACAGCAAAAAGCAGGCCATCCAGACAGATGATGTCGTATGTACTTATCCGAAGTTAATAAGGAAACAGAACCATAAACCAAGTGTTGCAGTTACAGAGAAAGTGCAGCGCAGGTAGACAAAGAGCAAAATCATGGGATAGATTGGGAGATCGGGTGTTGAGCAATTCATCCTTCAGTGTACGAGAGGCCTGTTCAGAACTCTCACGCCAGTGGGATAGAAGCAGCTCTTGAACCTGGTGGTTCGTGCCCTCTGGAATTTGTACCATTTCCCAATGAGGGAGGGAGGATTACGTTGGCTGCTTTCCCTCGGCAGCAGGAAGGAGGTTAAGCCTCAGATATTCTGAGGCTACTTCCATTTCCACAGACCAACAACGGAAGGCCTGCAGAGTGATACAACGTTGATTCTTATGCATTTTTTCCCTTTGGCACTTGCTGAACATCAGGCTCAAATGTTACAGGAGGTTCCATTCCTATGAACTATACGTAAACCTAAACAGTGTGCAAGCTGTAATGTGATGGGAAACCAAGTTCCCAGCCGGCAGAAGATGCCTGCAGTCCCAAATCAGCCAGAAAATCCATCCTGCTGCTCTCCAAAACAGGACATTTGGTATTAGGGGAGGACATGTTTATTCTGCTGACCCCACTTTTTTTAACCCCAAGAGCTGATCCGGTCTTCAATAACCTCATTCCTTTTGAGTATGCTAACAACTACAAATCAGTGCAACTTTCCAATTGGCATTCAACCGGGGTAGAAATTGATCATTTCGACAGGGAGAATACGTTGAACCTGATATCACACAACTAATCACAATGAATAAAGTATCCGCTTTGGTTTAGGAACAGCGAAAGCAAAAGGTTCAGGAACTTTTATTACCCTTCAACCATCAGGCTCCTGAGCTAGTGTGAATAACTTCACTCACCTCAACACTTTCCAACCTATGGACTCACAGTGAAGGACTCTACAACTCACATGTGCAGTATTATTTATTTGCTTTTATTGCACAGATTTGAACATTGGATGTGAATCAGTCTTTATATGTTGTTTCAGTCATTGACTCTATATTGTAGTTCTTTGTTTTACTGTGAATTGCTGCAAGAAAATGAATCTTGGGGTAGTCAATGGTGACGTACATACTTTGATAATAAATTTAATTTGAGCTTTTGAACTTCGAGCTCAGCAGCAGAACAGAGAACTGGTCATTCAGCCTACCCAAGCTCAACACTCCATTGACTCTGAACCCAACATGAATAAAGGTGACATTTTATCTCAAGTACTTATTTAGCAGATTAAACCTGTGAGTGATGAATGTTTCAAATAATATGTCCAAAGGGAATAGATGTAGGGTAAGGGGCAAGACGTTTATGGGCACTCCAAGGAGGTAATTTTCTGTATCTGAGATTGTAGTGAGAACTTATGAAAAATCTAGAGAAGTACTTGCCCCTCCAAAGCAAGAAGGCTATGGATACAGTACTCATAAATTAGGTTAATTTGATTGTCAGCATAGATAACAATGGTCCAAGTGGCCTGTTTCTGCTGATGACTAATGCCTTGTCCTGAATTTGTACTGTACACTCCTTGGCCTTAATTCTACATTTACACCAAAGGTAAGGATTTGCATTTCCGTCCACCTTATACAGTAAAGTAGACTGTAAAACAACACAGGGACAATTTTAATTATTACATGGAGTCAACAAACTCCCTCAAAAGCAGTAATGTGACAATGACCAGATAATCTATTTTTAGTGAAGCTGATTAGGGGATAAATATTGGCCAGCACATTAGGAAAAATTTACATGATCATCTACGTAAAAGTTCCATAATTTTAACTAAAGGCGACTAGGCTTCTGTGTAATGTCTTATCTGAAAGATGTTACAACCAGCAGTCCCTCAGTACAGATGTATATACACAACTTGAATTTCTCAATTTTCTGACTTAGAGGCAAGCGACTGAGTGATTTACAAGCTTAAAAACAACAAGTTATAGAAACTTATCTTTTCATATTTTTATATGAACCCTGTCAAATATTGAAAGGCCTAGATTGAGTGGATATGAAGGGGGTGTTTCCTATGGTGGAAGAGTTTAGGACCAGAGGACACAACCTCAGAATAGAGGGACATCCCTTTAGAACAGAGATGAAGAGAAATTTCTTTAGCCAAAGGGAGGTGAATCTGTTGAATTCATTGCCACAAATGGCTGTGGAGGGCAAGTCATGGAATGTCTTTAACCTTACAGTCTTACTAGAAGAATGGGCTGTGCTTCCCACTTCTATTTAGGAATTTCATCCCTGTACACAAATGCAACTTCCAACCACTGATTAAATGTCATACTCAGTGTAACAATACCCAAACATGAAGCACTAAAACCCCCATCGGTTCTTTATCAAAATATTGTAAGGCTAAGACTGGGCAACTACTAAAAAAATCTAAACTTCACCATTTCAGCTATATTAAGTTCTGACTGGGAAAGACTACTTCTATTAAATGGGGAGATGGAGAACCTTTTCTACACTAAATAACCTAATTTCTATCTCACTTGGTTAGCATTCACATGCAATGGCTCCAGAGTACTTTCTGACCTGGCCTTCTTGCTCAAGTGAAACTGTTCATGGAAAACAGTTCCTTATCAATGGCTCAAGCAATACACACAAAATGCTGGAGGATCTCAGCAGGCCTGGCAGCATCTATGGAGAAAAGTACAGTCGACATTTCGGCTGAGACCCTTCGGCAGGTCTCGCCCGAAACATTGACTGTACTTTCTCCATAGATGTTGTGTGGCTGCTGACTTCCTTCAGCATTTTGCATGTGTTGCAACTGCAGGTTCTTTCTTGTCTATTTTAATGGCTTGTGATTGAATTCAATCACAAGATGCCACCAGCGAACAACATTACCACAGGTGACATCCTCCAGATGGTTCAAGAAACTACTGCTTTCACTTCTTTTACATCTTCTTTTTCTCTCAGGCATAGTTCTGGTACTGTTAGAGCCTGTGATCTGCAGCTTGATGCTGTGTTTTTGAGCCATTGAGTGATCTGGTGCTTTGCTGTCTCTGAGAGGATTTGGAGAGACAAGCCTCAAGGCCAAGCAGCTTGAAGACAGGGCACGATCCCACAATCAACTCAATTTTTCACCAACTTGCCAATTAAAACATCGATGTGAGTGCAAAAAGTGAGCGAGTGTTCACTGTCGCCTATCAGCCTCTCGCTCGCTGCTGCAGAGAATCTCTTTCCCTCTCTCCGTGTTTGAATGATCACTCGCTCCCTGAATGCCATCGAAGGATGGTGCAGAAACTATGGATCTGCAGTTTGTATTCGACGGAGGTTCACTTTATGATGGGCTTTCTGGTTTTTGGTCGCTCCTTCTGTTCTGGGCAACTTTGAATTGAGGTGGCCTGTGGATAATGAACACTGAGCTGAATTGGATATGTTTGTGCTTCATACTGCTCTTTGCATTGGGTCTTTTTTGTTCCTGTTTGCACAATTTGTTTTTTTACATGTGGGGGCAGCAGCATTGATGTTTTTCTTTGAATGGGTTCTATGGTTTGTTTTGTTTCGTGGCTGTCTGTGGGGATGATGAATCACAGGGGTTTATACTGCACACATACTTTGATAAATGTACATTGACCCTTTGAGACAGCAAATGGATTTCTTCTGAATATTCCTCAAATTTAGCCTGAACAAACCCAATCTTTTCATATGTCATAACTCTACCATGTGAGAAAGTGCCACAGAATTTATTCAGATTACTCTCAAAATAAGTCCACTCCATATACTGATTGATTTAACTATTTCACCACTTAGGCTAATGAAAATATGCACCCCATTACACAAAGATCATCCATTGATCCCGTTAAATTTGCAGAGGAAAGCTGAACTCAAACAATCTCAGCCAATGAAGTTAGAGAATGATTGAAGAATAAGGCTGACTAATTGTTACATTTAGATGCCAAGCAAAATAGAACTAATACCTACTACTACAGATTTTCCTGTTAAGGCTAATAAAGAAATTAGCTCAAGTAAACGTAAGTTCAAAGCTCTGACATTAGTTTGCAGAGAACTTGTCTTGTCATGCAAACAACACAAAAGAGATATTTGTCACTGCACTGGGTGGATGAATGGACAGGAAGTTAGAGCCCTAATAATTTATGCATGGACAATATGGCAATCACATTCATCCTTGATTGTGCCTGAACTGTGATGCAACTGAAAAGTGTCTCTGCAAGATCCTTATTTATCCAAATCCATGCTGGGGTAGCAAGGCTATCTTGAAGCTAAAGCCATTTATTTTAAACACACCTGTCTTGGTTTATGCTTTCTGACTTTGGTTCATAGTGAAGTCCGTATTTCAGCCATAACCATGGTCACTGCATCCTCTGACACTGAAAGGTTGCAAACAAATCATCTTGTCAAATTTACTGGTATGTTAACAATGGATTTCAATGGTTGACAGATACTTCAGAAACTCTCTTAGCAAATTGGAGGTACAAAAGTAGCTTGCATTTCTCCTCAAATTGACCATTAGTGTTTTGAGGGTCAAATGCTCACAGCTAAATGGTCAAACTGGCAATAACAAAACACACTTGTTTCAATGTCCCAGCAACTGATTCAGGAAGCATTAAATATTTTTTCAGAAGATGAGATTAAAAGAAGAGGGCAGTTGTCAGAAGCCCAGAGACATTATCTACACTGGCGTATGTTGAACAGGAATTAAAAATATGATATTATCACTTAGAACCTTAATTTGGTTTTGCAAATGTTCCCTTGACTACAATTCACTCTCTAATGGTCAGGCAGCAGTGACCTGCTACTGTGCAAACTCAGAGTGTGTAGTATCCCACACTGGGACTATACACTTTAGCAGGTACACCACCTCCTTAATGCAGTGATTCTGGTTAATTGGGCCATTGTTAATCAGGGCAGCTATTGGAGACAACTCATAAAGAACAAAAACTAATTGAGGAAATAGCCGGGATTCCCTTCATTGGGACAGGAGACTGTGGCCGAATAGTTTCCACCTGATGCACTTGTGTGGCTGTGAGATGCAACATTATGCTTTGAGTGCATCAGTTGCGTGTGTTTGTGTTCAAAAAGCAGTGATTTTTGTCACTGATAGTCGGTGAGAGATAAGCAGTAAGGACAATTCAAAACTGTTTTGCTCACTGCAGCTTTAAACATTCAGGCTTGGAAATGCCAGAAACAGCTGGGAGTGAAAATGAAACCATTTCACTACTTCAACAAGTTAGGAACTATGAAGAATTTGAAGGTATCAACAATCATCTTCAGTGTAACTTTTGGTCCCCACCTGTGGCTCCAAGACATTCAAAAATTTCTACAGATATACCGTGGAGGGCATTCTGACTGGTCCCATCACGGTCTGGTCTGGAGGGGACGGGGAGTAATGCACAGGATGGGAAAAAGCTGCAGGAAGTTGTAAACTCAGCCAGCTCCATCATGGGCACTAACCTCCCTATCATCGAGGACACTGCCAAAAGGTGATGCCTCAAAAGGACCGTCCATGTCATACCCTCCTCTCATTACTACCATCATGGAGGTGGTACAGGCGGCTGAAGACACATACTCAACGATTCAGGAACAGCTTCTTCCCCTCCGCCGTCAGATTTCTGAATGGACAATGAACCCATGAAAATTACCTCTGAATGTTCCCTCTCTTTTTCCAGTACTTATTTTGTTACATATACTTCTTGTTGCAATTTATAGTTTTTATTACTATGTATTACAATGTCATAAAACAAACTTCATGATATATGCCAGTGATATTAAACCTGATTCTGAGTCTGATTCAGTCACCATTTCCCTTAATATTCCACACAGAATAAAATCAGCATGGGGATAGGAAGCAAGGAGACACAAATCAAGTTCCCCAAAAGAAAACTGATTAGAGAAAGCAGAAGATTACTAGGTAATTTACAGAAATATCATGTAAAATTAAATGGCTGGATAGTGGATAGCACATGACATTTAAAAAAGATTGCTCATTACCAATGTATTAAGATAATTACAGTATTACACGTGAAGAAACAGAAAGGGTACAATTAGTGCATGTTAATTTGTGAATAAAACTACATTTAGTTAAAAGTCAAAAGGGACGAAACATGGCAACCTGTGTGGGTCAGTTTTGTCATCTCGAGACTTGAGTTATAGGGTTACTGCAGTCAGAGATAATCTGCTTCTCCAAGTTTTCTGCTGTACTACACTGCCCCCTAGCTGTTTACAAACGGGTACTGACTTCAACACTGGAAAAATAATATAAATATGGATGTACCAAATACAGTTTCAAATCTACTGTATGCTTCTTGAAAGGTTAACATTTTATAAGTGAAATTAGCCATTTTTTCACTTTAGTTCCAAGTTTTGATGTTTTCCTTCTCAATTTAAAAATCATAAATTAGTCCTCAAAACAAAGCCTTTCACCTGAGGATGGTTGGGTTTGCTGTTATTTGACAGACAGTTCAGATGTGTGTCCATTTCTTGATTTATGATTTTGCAAAGAACTTCACACCTATAGGTTTAAGGAAATAATGCCATTCGGTCCATCAAGTCTGCTCCACATTTCATCATGGCTGATTTATTATCACTCTCAACCCCAATAGAGGTTGCATTTTGCTCTCAACAAGATCCTGCTCGCACAAGAGTATTATCAAACAGATGATCTGTTTAAGTGACAATGACTGAGGGATGTTACAGTGTCCAGGACTCTGGGGAGTATATGCTTTACTGTGGTCCACTGGGAGACTTTGCTTCTGTCCTGGTGAACTCAAGCAGGTTATTGAGTTGAAATGGTGACTTGGTTTCTTCCGGTTTTGATGCCACCTGACCCACTGTATATTTCTAGCAGATTTTGTTTTTATCCCCAGTTTATACTTGATGGAAAAGGTGGAAATTCCAGTAATGGAATAGCATTTACGTAGCACTCCACTGGATTATCAACTGAGACTTGATGAAAAATAGACCGAACCAATAACAATAATGCTACCAACCAAGCACACTGCATACATGTACTGAAAGATTGCCATGACAGAATTGAAATGCTAAACGTAATTTTGTTTTTTTAATCTTACCTTCTATATTCCAAAGTTCAAGGTTCAAAGTAAGTTTATCAAAAATCTTGGGCACCCTAGACTTTCTATATAAAGTTTAGTTTAGATGTTTATTTTTTGTCTTCTGCATTAGTGTGTCAGTAGACACGAGTAAATTTTAGGTTTTCAAACATTTATTTTCCAAAAAGAATTATTACGTTATAGAGAATTTTTTGTACTTCATTAAAGAAAGTAGCATCTTGAGTAATAGAACGCTTTTCAAATAAAAACTTGATGACTTTTTAGATATATAGCTCAGTGCATGATTAAACAAAGATCACAAACAGGTGCTAATGATAAATGACAATGAACTGAATGAACAAAATTGATTCACGAAAACAGAAACGGGTGTAGAAGGAATGAAACTGGGAGAAGGACCGTCAAACTGAAAGGAGAGGGTGCGGCACATGTGATAGTTTAACCTCCAAAACGTCAGTTCTTTAAAGGCAAAGGATGGTCAAGCCAAATATTGATTTGATTTAGTGTTTTACTGTTTATTGGCTTTTTAGTAAATTTTCTGATATTTAAAAAATTTTCATTTTATTATTTTTGAAAGCATCTTTGCTTTACAGAATTTTTTCACGTGTGCCTAAGGCTTGAATACAGTATTATAATGTTGTAGCACATGTCAGACGTAGGGGTGTGGACTTCAGATAAAGTTTTATATCACGATTCCAGTAAATTCCGCAGTAAAATGCAGCATCTGCGTGGAACTTCATTAACTCAGAATCTCGCTCCTTCAGACCCTGATGAGCAGTGTTTCAAACCCACCCAAAATATCCTCAAGTAAAAGATGATTTAAATGTGGGAAATAATGCAATATTGGTCAATTAATTTGATATAATACTCAAGGATTACCATCGCTGCTCACACAATACTTAGGAACAATTGAATCCTTCTTCCAGTTTACCAGATCTGCAACTCCACACAGAAACAAGTGACTGTGAAGTCTATGGAGCCACTGAACATCACGACTATAGCATGGAAGTTTGTTTTGCATGTTTAGTTAAATCTTCCTAATACAACTGTCCCACTGGAAGATTGTTCAAGTTTAGCTTACAAACTAATCTTGCCATTTCACACTCTCAATGATCAGCAAGTTCATGGAAACGATCAATGACAACACTTCCAAACTTAAACAAGACTAAAATCTTCACAACTATACTCAGCCTGAAGTGTAGTGCGGATGACCCATCTCAACTTCCTCCTCAGATGTTTCCCGATGACAGGCGTGGGCTGGGTTTTTAGCCATTTCATTTTGGTCCACGTGACATTGCTAGATGGCTAAGAGCACTGGGTGCAGTACCAGGTAACAGCACTGTGTAAGTACGTTCAGAGATTCTTCTGTATAGCTTCAAGAAGGCTTGAAACCACCAATCAACTCCTCAAAAGCAATCAGTTACAGGCAATAAGTGCTGGCCTGGCCAGTGAAAGTGCAACTTGGGAATGAATCAAGGGGAAATTCTGCAGCCTCTGTGTGCCTCCCGAGTTTAATTGCTGCATGGTAAGCTGTGCTCCAGCAGCCAAGGCCCCACACTCACTGGGCTTCAAACTTGTGCAGTGGCAGTCGCTGCATTACCGGGGAAGGCTGCACATCTACAACAGGGTAATTTCCATAATGCACAACACTTTATCTGCTCATGTGTCAAGAAACTAGAGCTTAAAACAAAATAAACTTGAGTTGGTCTACTTACTTATTCTTTACCATTTAAATTCCATGCAAGCAAATTTTATTCTCTATCTGAAAGTTTTGAACAATGATTTCTGAATTTTGAGAGCAAATTTCCTTAATCCAAATGACTGTAATGTACAGGATCACCTGCTTTAAGAAAGCTTAAAACCTGTGCCGTCAGTTTGGCATTTTTTCTCTTGCCCTGATATGCTTTCAGTCTTGTTTAGTAACTTTCCCATGTTGATTGACACAACAAAGGGTGGGGGTGGGGGTGTGTGTGTGTGTGTGTGTGTGTGTGTGTGTGTGTGTGTGTGTGTGTGTGTGTGTGTGTGTGTGTGTGTGTGTGTGTGTGTGTGTGTGTCTATACATATGTAACACACACACACTGCATAAATGCTATACATATATAAATGCTAGTTGATGTCACAGCCACAGGTCGATAGTCATTCAGGCATGCTTGCGAAGACAATAACGTATCCGTCAATGTCAGCAAGACGAAGGAATTGGTTGTTGACTTCAGGAGTAGCAGACCACACGACCCCATCTACATCGGTGGTGCGCAGGTGGAACAGGTCAAACGCTTTAAGTTCCTTGGGGTGAATATCACAAATGACCTGACTTGGTCTAACCAAGCAGAGTCCACTGCCAGGAAGGCCCACCAGCGCCTTTACTTCCTGAGAAAGCTGAAGAAATTTGTCCTGTCCTCTAAAACCCTCACTAATTTTTATAGATGCACCGTAGAAAGCATTCTTCTAGGGTGCATCACAACCTGCAATGGAAGTTGTCCTGTCCAAGACCAGAAGAAGCTGCAGAAGATCATGAACATAGCCCAGCATATCACACAAACCAATCTTCCATCCTTGGACTCACTTGACACCGCACGCTGTCGGAGCAGTGCTGCCAGGATAATCAAGGACAAGACCCACCTAGCCAACACACTTTTTGTCTCTCTTCCCTCTGGGAGAAGGTTCAGGAGCTTGAAGATTCGTACGGCCAGACTTGGGAACAGCTTCTTTCCAACTGTGATAAGACTGCTGAACGGATCTTGACCCAGATCTGGGCCGTACCTTCCAAATATCCGGACCTGACTTGCGCTACCTTACTTACCCTTTTCTATTTTCTAATTATAATTTATAATTAAAATTTTTATTACGTTTACTTCGATTTGTACTTCAGGGAGCGCAAGCGCATAATCAAATATCGCTGTGATGATTGTACGCTCTAGTATCAATTGTTTGGTGACAATAAAGTAGTTGTTACTCCTCTCTGACAAAAGATATTGAGGAAATGTGGCAATACAGTATGAACTCTCACATTATTCTACTGTGATGAACAGACAATTAACAGGAATTAGGACAAAAATATTACATGCTGTTGTTTGAAATTTGCATTCTAGATTTTGCATTTGCAAGGTTCATGTTGACAATTTTGCAAATGCTTCTAGGATGAAGCTACGAGGGGTGATTGGTAAGTTCATGGCCTGAGGTAGAAGGAGTCAATTTTAGAAAACCTAGCACATTTATTTTTCAACATAGTCCCCTCCTACATTTATACACTTAGTCCAGCAGTCGTGAAGCATATGGATCTTGGACCTCCAGAAAGCGCCCACAGCAGGGGTTATTGATAAGTTTGTGGCCTAAGATAGAAGGAGATGAGTTATTAACTTCAAACTTTCTGCATAATCACTCAAAGAGTTGAACTGCACGTGCGTGTAACGAGAGCTGTATAACTCATCTACAAAGAAGGGATCTGTATGCTCCACGACCGCTGGACTAAGTGTGTAAATGTAGGAGGGGACTATGTTGAAAAATAAATGTGCTAGGTTTTCTAAAATTGACTCCTTCAACCTTAGGCCACAAACTTATCAATCACCCCTTGTATAAATTCCAGGAGTACAAATTTGAGTGCTATTGTTGAAAGCAGAGTAGTTAACTGATGGTAAGCATAAAGACAACAGCACAAAGAGAAGCAAAATACACTGGATATAAAACAGGAAGTTCAGAACTGTCTCAGCTCAGATTAGATGTCCCTCTGTTGACGAAATTTCCTACGGACAAAGCATATATTCACATCACAGGAAATAGCTAAAGACAACTCGTTCAGTGTTCTCAGTAGTTACACTACAATTCACAGTATATAAACTTTCTTAATGGCTGCAATACGTACAGAATGTAGCATGTTATACTGAAATCACACTTGTATGAAGGTGCAGAGTCAGGGATTTCACTTTCATAGTGGGTGGTCTACTGTAGCTGGAGCATCCCATTCTTCGACAGCCTAACCCTGCTTCACAAACCAGCCACAGCACGGCGCAGACACAGCAGCTTCACTACTGTCTCTCTGACCTGACACCCTCCAAAGGGCCTTAAGATGTAAATGTCCTTCTCAATAATCTATGTAAAACATGTCCTCGTTAAGAAATGAGAAAAGAATTAATGAATTTAAACTTTGTAGTTTCTAGAAAAAGCAGTTTTGCTGTGGCTGCTCGTATACAAAATGTTAAAATGTCTGTGTTTTCATAGCTCCTGCAAATATGGATTATTAATACAGTAGGAAGGAAATATACCCAGATTCAGGCTGAGAAAGCCCAACAGCAAAAGCAGTCCCAAGCACACTTAAACAGACAGATGACAATAAATAGAAGTTTCTTTATCATTATAAACTTCAATATTTATAAGCAAAGATACCGTTTTGATGGAGCTTCGAGTCTTCTCTTTCCACAGCTCCTTGCTCAGCTCCAGTGTACAGTGAATGTACTCAGTTCGGTCATACGATCCGAGAATAAATAACCTGAAGAAGAAATATAATTATTACTCCCAAGCCATCACAATATATGCATGACACTGACCATCCTTTACGTGTAATATATCCCAACATAAATAAGCATCGTCTACAATATACAGAACTGCTGTAACACCATTTTACATTTCCACTTATCACAAATATTTTTGTTCTCTGCATTTTTCACAGATCCCACCTTCTCCCCCGTTGAAGATTAACCTGTATCTATTTTTCAGTTCTGATAGACTCACAGACCCAAACTGTAAACTGATTCTCTGACCTGTTGTGTTTTTCCAGCTTTTTCTAGTTTATACGACGTAATTATTGTGCTTTGCTCCAGCTTGTACTCCTCCTTATTCTGGCTTCTCCCCCCCCCTTCCTTTCCCGTCCTGGTGAAGGGTCTCAGCCAGGAATGTTGACTGTTTATTCATTTCCATGGCCTGCTGAGTTCCTCCAGAATCCTGTGTGTGCAGAGTCTCTTGTGTTTCTATTTATTGCACGGATTTTATATTTTGCATAGCCACTGGTAACTGTATAACCATAAGCACCAAACCAGAACTACTGCATATACTGCAAAACCAGGGCAACGTAACTAATGACCACCAAGCTGCATTACCTGTGCCAAGGCAACTGACTTCACCTGGGGTAGAAGGCTAAGAAAGCAGTACCCATCTCACTCACCGCCTCTTTTAGAGTTTCTGACAGCACAAAATACGGCATTCAGCCCATCGAGCCCATGCTAGTTTTCAGTGCATTCCTATTTGCTCTAATCCGATATTTACATTTGCTGATGCCTAATCTCAAATAATAATGAGGCAGCCTACAGGAAAGTTATCTCCCTGACACAGTGGTGTCAAGAAAACAACCTCTCCCTCAATATCGCAAAACAAAGGAGCTGGTTGTGGACTACAGGAGGAATGGAGATGGGCTAATCCCTATTGACATCAATGGAGGGTGAACAGCTTTCAGTTCCTCGACATCCACATCCCTGAGGATCTCACGTGGTCTGTACATGCCGGCTGTGTGGTGGAAAAGGTACAAAAGCATTTCTTTCACCTCAGACGGTTGAAGAAGTTTGGTATGGGCCCCTAAATCCTAAGAATTTTCCACAGGAGCACAATCGAGAGCATTCTGACTGGCTACATCACTGCCTGGTATGGGAACTGTACTTCCTTCAATCGCAGGTCCCTGCAGAGGGTGGTACAGACAGCCCAGCACATCTGTAGATGTGAACTTCCCACTATTTAGGACATTTACAAAGACAGATGTGTAAAAAGGGCCTGAAGGATCACTGGGGACCCGGGTCACCCCAACTACAAACTGTTTCAGCTGCCACCATCTGGGAAACGGTACCACAGCATAAAAGTCAGGATCAACAGGCTCCAGGACAGCTCCTTCCACCAGGCCACCAGACTGGTGGCCATATACTTGTCTAGTAGTCTCTTAAACTTCACTAGTGTATCTGCCTCCACCACTGACTCAGGCAGTGCATTCCATGCACCAACCACTCTCTGTGAAAAACCTTCCTCTAATATCCCCCTTGAACTTCTCTCCCCTTAACTTAAAGCCATGTCCTCTTGTACTGAGCAGTGGTGCCCTGGGGAAGAGGCGCTGGCTGTCCACTCTGTCTGTTCCTCTTAATATCTTGTACACCTCAATCATGTCTCCTCTCATCCTCCTTCTCTCCAAAGAGTAAAGCCCTAGTTCCCTTAATCTTTCATCATAATGCATACTCTCTAAACCAGGCAGCATCCTGGTAAATCACCTCTGTACCCTTTCCAATGCTTCCACATCCTTCCTATAGTGAGGCGACCAGAACTGGACACAGTACTCCAAGTGTGGCCTAACCAGAGTTTTATAGAGCTGCATCATTACATCGCATCTCTTAAACTCTATCCCTCGACTTATGAAAGCTAACACCCCATAAGCTTTCTTAACTACCCTATCTACCTGTGAGGCAACTTTCAATTTTGAAAATCCCGGGAGTTTACCAACGGTGAGGGAATGGTGGAAGTCGGAACACTTGGCACAAATGGCGATGGACACGGACCCAAGTTTACAACGGAGTCAGCATTTCAGTCATTCCCTGCCATCAACCCTTCTTCCCTACAAGCAAATTTATGCTGAAAAACAAAATGCTGCCAAGCAAACAACCCTCACCACTTTCTTCAAACCGGTGTCATCTCCGTTCTGTGAGTCTTCCTTCACCGCTTGCTGTGCTCGATGTCCACCTTATCCATGTAAAGCTGTCCAACACCACAACAACCACTCATCTCCCGGAGCGAACACACCTGCCACTGTTGGTGAGTACTGTACATCCTAGTATGTTAACTTTCTATGATTTATTACATTGAATATTACCTTAAATTGATGAAATATAATACAAATATTGCCTTGTGGTACTGTGTTTGTGTCATATTGGTATGAAAATGTGAATCAATTCCAGATAAAACTTATTTAGGAAGCCCTCTGGAACGCACCCCTAATTTCTCCATTTAAGTAATTATTCACATTATGCGTTGACTGCGAGGAAAGTAATGTAACCCCCGCATATAACGAGGATCGGGTGTACTATTATAAATTACAATTAATTGCATATTTAGAAGGAGACATAATGCAAAGATCTTTACTCTCATGTATATGAAGGATGTAAGTAGTAAAGTCATCTCAATTCAACTCCATTCCTTAGAAATTGATGTTCACTCACATATCCAACAACTCCCCAAATTTGCATGCCACCCAACTTCATTAAAGGGTTTTTTTTTTTAAAGTGGTCAATCAACATGTCTTCAGGACAAGAGAAGAAACTGGAGCACACACGGAAAACGAGCCTGGTCACCGTAAGGACCTGTGCAGGCAGCATCTGGAGTCAGCACTGAACTTGTGTCGTTGGAGCATTGAGCAGGCACTCGCTGTAGTGCCATGCATTGCGGGGTCAGTATGGTCCACGTGATAAATTTAAAAATACAGGACATTAATAAAAACCAGGAGCTCTGGAACATCTTGCACACTGTGATAGTTTAAGTAAACCACCTTTCTATCTGTAGCATTTGTATCTAACCTGAGAAACATAGAAAACCTACAGCACAATACAGGCCCTTCGGCCCACAAAGCTGTGCCGAACATGCCCCTACCTTAGAACTATCTAGGTTTTACCCATAGCCCTCTATTTTTTTAAGATCCAAGTAGCCATCCAGGAGTTTCTTCAAAGACCCTATCTATCGTATCCGCCTCCACCGCCGCCGGCAGCCCATTCCACACACACACCACTCTCTGTGTAAAAAACTTACCCCTGACATCTCCTCTGTGTAACTACTTCCAAACACCTTAAAACTGTGCCCTCTTGTGCTAGCCAATTCAGCCCTGGGAAAAAGCCTCTGACTATCCACACGATCAATGCCTCTCATTATCTTGTACACCTCTATCAGGTCACCTCTCATCCTCTGTTGCTATAAGGAGAAAAGGCCAAGTTCAGTTAACCTATTCTCACAAGGCATGCTTCCCCAATCCAGGCAACACCCTTGTAAATCTCCTCTGCACCCTTTCTATGGTTTCCATGTCCTTCCTGTAGTGAGGCGACCAGAATTGAGCACAGTACTCCAAGTGGGGTCTGACCAGGGTTCTATATAGCTGCAACATTACCTCTCAGCTCTTAAACTCAATCCCACGATTGATGAAGGCCAATACACTGTATGCCTTCCTAACCACAGAGTCAACCTGCGCAGCAGCTTTGAGTGTCCTATGGACTCGGACCTCAAGATCCCTCTGGTCCTCCACACTGCCAAGTGTCTTACCATTAATACTATGTTCTGCCATATTTGATCTGCCAAAATGAACCACCTTACACTTATCTGCATTGAACTCCATCTGCCACTTCTCAGCCCAGTTTTGCATCCTATCAATGTCCCGCTGTAACCTCGGACAGCCCTTCACAGTATCCTCAGCACACCCAACCTTTGTGTCATCAGCAAATTTACAAACCTATCCCTCCATTTCCTCATCTAGGTCATTTATAAAAATCACAAAGAGTAGGAGTCCCAGAACAGATCCCTGAGGCACTCCACTGGTCACCAGCATTAGATCCCTGAGGCACTCCACTGGTCACCAGCTTTAGCGACATTTCCACCCACCACATCACAAGACACACTGCCAGCACACCAACACCGGATGCCCAATGCCACAATGCTCAACCACATTTCCCCCACACCCGAACACCATCATCTTCACAGAGGGAAGCTCCCTATCTTTTTTCAGGGACTCCTTTCATAACTCCAACCACCACGCACTTCCAAATCCACTCTCCACTGCCCGGCTCATGAAGTATCACCAATGACCAAATTAACTAATACCACTCCCTGTCATTAAGGACAACATGGAAGAACAGATGACCCACAGCCCACTTCACCTCCTCCAGTCCATGCTGACCCACAGCCCACTTCCACCTCCTCCAGTCCATACTGACCCACAGCCCACTTCACCTCCTCCAGTCCATACTGACCCACAGCCCACTTCACCTCCTCCAGTCCATACTGACCCACAGCCCACTTCACCTCCTCCAGTCCATACTGACCCACAGCCCACTTCACCTCCTCCAGTCCATGCTGACCCACAGCCCACTTCCACCTCCTCCAATCCATACTGACCCACAGCCCACTTCACCTCCTCCAGTCCATACTGACCCACAGCCCACTTCACCTCCTCCAGTCCATACTGACCCACAGCCCACTTCACCTCCTCCAGTCCATGCTGACCCACAGCCCACTTCACCTCCTCCAGTCCATACTGACCCACAGCCCACTTCACCTCCTCCAATCCATACTGACCCACAGCCCACTTCACCTCCTCCAGTCCATACTGACCCACAGCCCACTTCCAACTCCTCCAGTCCATACTGACCCACAGCCCACTTCACCTCCTTCAGTCCATGCTGACCCACAGCCCACTTCACCTCCTCCAGTCCATACTGACCCACAGCCCACTTCCACCTCCTCCAATCCATACTGACCCACAGCCCACTTCACCTCCTCCAGTCCATGCTGAACCACAGCCCACTTCACCTCCTCCAGTCCATACTGACCCACAGCCCACTTCACCTCCTCCAGTCCATGCTGACCCACAGCCCACTTCACCTCCTCCAGTCCATGCTGAACCACAGCCCACTTCACCTCCTCCAGTCCATGCTGAACCACAGCCCACTTCACCTCCTCCAGTCCATACTGACCCACAGCCCACTTCCACCTCCTCCAGTCCATACTGACCCACAGCCCACTTCCAACTCCTCCAGTCCATACTGACCCACAGCCCACTTCACCTCCTCTAGTCCATACTGACCCACAGCCCACTTCCACCTCCTCCAGTCCATACTGACCCACAGCCCACTTCACCTACTCCAGTCCATACTGACCCACAGCCCACTTCACCTCCTCCAGTCCATACTGACCCACAGCCCACCACCTCTTCCAGTTCATACTGACCCACAGCCCACTTCACCTCCTCCAGTCCAAACTGACCCACAGCCCACTTCACCTACTCCAGTCCATACTGACCCACAGCCCACTTCACCTACTCCAGTCCATACTGACCCACAGCCCACTTCACCTCCTCCAGTCCATACTGACCCACAGCCGACTTCACCTCCTCCAATCCATACTGACCCACAGCCCACTTTCTTCTTCTTGTATTTGCACAGTTTGTTGATTTTTGCACATTGCTTGTTTGTTGGATGCAGTCTTTCATTGATGGTATTAATTTTTTTCTAGATTTATGGGTATGCCTGCAAGTGAATCTCAGTTTTATATGGTGAAATAAGTACTTTGATAATAAATTTACTTCGAGCTTTGTCCTGTTAACACCAATCCCATTTTATTCATCTCCCCCCCCAACATTCTTGGGTGGAGTGAACTCACTGTATCTACATTCAACTCCTTCTTGACTTTTACCCTATCCATTTCCACAGCCTCCCTATTCAGGCTGCATCAGGAAAACTGTGCAGAATTCTCTTCTTCAATAAGGAATCTCCAACAAAAAACATTTGCAATAATGGCGCCAGAATTAAGAGATTCCAATTACTGTGAAGGTCAATGAAAGAATTTATGGATGACCTGACTTTAGAGTTACAAACACAATAGAGAATGTACATATGGGAGAAACCAGGTGCAGAGGGTATGAATGCAAAATGAATACTGATAAACGTGATAGTGAAGTCAGGAGAAATCTCCTTCCAGGGAAAGTGGGTTCAATGTGGCACTTGCTTACACAGGATACACGTAGATATTGAAGGACAGCGTTTAGATACAAGTAGATGAAAGAAGTAAACGCTAGAATGAAGGGGGTGGAGTGGGAAACTCTTCCAGGATATCAAAACGCCAACACAAACCAGTCAGATATGGAGATTTTATAATACATTTTACAGACTAGTCACATACAGAGATTTCTTCAGACACAAGAGAAAATCTGCAGATGCTGGAAATCCGAGCAACACACACAAAATGCTGGAAATCAGCAGGTCAGGCAGCATCTATGGAAAAAAGTACAGTCGATGTTTTGACTGAGACCCTTCAGCAGGACTGGAGAAAAAAATGATGACGAGTAGACTTAAAAGGCTGGAGTGGGGAGGGGGAGAAGCACATGGTGATAGGTGAAACCGGGAAGGGGAAGGATGAAATAAAGAGCTGGGAAGTTGATTGGTGAAAGAGATACAGGGCTAGAGAAGTGGGGTATCTAATATAAGAAAACAGAAGCGAGAGAGGGAACTGGTTGGGGGGGGGGGAGGGGGGAGTCATTACAGGAAGTTCAAAGAAATCAATATTTATGCCATCAGGTTGGAGGTTACCCAGACAGAATATAAGGTGTTGTTTTCATTGTAGATTATACAGACTAGTCAGATAAGGAGATTTTACAGACTAGTCAGATAAGGAGATTTACTGTAGACCTTACAGACTAGTCAGATAAGGAGATTTTACAGACTAGTCAGATAAGGAGATTTTACTGGTAGATTTTACAGACTAGTCAGATAAGGAGATTTTACTGTAGATTTTACAGACCAGTCAGATAAGGAGATTTACTGTAGATTTTACAGACTAGTCAGATAAGGAGATTTTACTGTAGATTTTACAGACTAGTCAGATAAGGAGATTTTACAGACTAGTCAGATAAGGAGATTTTACTGTAGATTTTACAGACTAGTCAGATAAGGAGATTTTACTGTAGATTTTACAGACTAGTCAGATAAGGAGATTTTACAGACTAGTCAGATAAGGAGATTTTACTGTAGATTTTACAGACTAGTCAAATAAGGAGATTTTACTGTAGTTTATACAGACTAGTCAGATAAGGAGATTTTACTGTAGATTATACAGACTAGTCAAATAAGGAGATTTTACTGTAGATTTTACAGACTAGTCAGATAAGGAGATTTTACAGACTAGTCAGATAAGGAGATTTTACAGACTGGTCAAATAAGGAGATTTTACTGTAGATTTTACAGACTAGTCAGATAAGGAGATTTTACAGACTAGTCAGATAAGGAGATTTTACTGTAGATTTTACAGACTAGTCAGATAAGGAGATTTTACAGACTAGTCAGATAAGGAGATTTTACTGTAGATTTTACAGACAGGTCAGATAAGGAGATTTTACTGGTAGATTTTACAGATTAGTCAGATAAGGAGATTTTACTGTAGATTTTACAGACTAGTCAGATAAGGAGATTTTACTGTAGATTTTACAGACTAGTCAGATAAGGAGATTTTACAGACTAGTCAGATAAGGAGATTTTACAGACTAGTCAGATAAGGAGATTTTACTGTAGATTTTACAGACTAGTCAGATAAGGAGATTTTACTGTAGATTTTACAGACTAGTCAAATAAGGAGATTTTACTGTAGTTTATACAGACTAGTCAGATAAGGAGATTTTACTGTAGATTTTACAGACTAGTCAGATAAGGAGATTTTACAGACTAGTCAGATAAGGAGATTTTACTGTAGATTTTACAGACTAGTCAGATAAGGAGATTTTACAGACTAGTCAGATAAGGAGATTTTACTGTAGATTTTACAGACAGGTCAGATAAGGAGATTTTACTGGTAGATTTTACAGATTAGTCAGATAAGGAGATTTTACTGTAGATTTTACAGACTAGTCAGATAAGGAGATTTTACTGTAGATTTTACAGACTAGTCAGATAAGGAGATTTTACAGACTAGTCAGATAAGGAGATTTTACAGACTAGTCAGATAAGGAGATTTTACTGTAGATTTTACAGACTAGTCAGATAAGGAGATTTTACTGTAGATTTTACAGACTAGTCAAATAAGGAGATTTTACTGTAGTTTATACAGACTAGTCAGATAAGGAGATTTTACTGTAGATTATACAGACTAGTCAAATAAGGAGATTTTACTGTAGATTTTACAGACTAGTCAGATAAGGAGATTTTACAGACTAGTCAGATAAGGAGATTTTACAGACTAGTCAGATAAGGAGATTTTACAGACTAGTCAGATAAGGAGATTTTACTGTAGATTTTACAGATTAGTCAGATAAGGAGATTTTACTGTAGATTTTACAGACTAGACAGATAAGGAAATTTTACAGACTAGTCAGATAAGGAGATTTTACAGACTAGTCAGATAAGGAGATTTTACTGTAGATTTTACAGACTAGTCAGATAAGGAGATTTTACTGTAGATTTTACAGACTAGTCAGATAAGGAGATTTTACAGACTAGTCAGATAAGGAGATTTTACTGTAGATTTTACAGACTACTCAGATAAGGAGATTTTACTGTAGATTTTACAGACTAGTCAGATAAGGAGATTTTACAGACTAGTCAGATAAGGAGATTTTACAGACTACTCAGATAAGGAGATTTTACTGTAGATTTTACAGACTAGTCAGATAAGGAGATTTTACTGCAGATTTTACAGACTAGTCAGATAAGGAGATTTTACTGTAGATTTTACAGACTAGTCCGATAAGGAGATTTTACTGTAGATTTTACAGACTAGTTAGATACAGAAATGTCATTGTACTGCTGCATTCTGTTATTCCATATAATATAAAGAGAAAAGGAAGGAAGTCAATTATATTCATTACATAAATGTAAAACAAATTTTAAAAGGAGTAGCCAGGAAGGAAATAAAATTAATTCAATCATCAAAATGATATAGGATAGACAACATCACAGAACTGGTAATGGATATTAAGTACAGAGGAGAAACAGACGGACATTTAAATAAAGTTATGCTGAAAGCATTGCAGTGAGTTTCCGCTGCCGCCTTCTGGCCATTTCGAGGATAGCAGATGAATACTGTCGTCTATAGACGTACATCACATAGACAGCTGGAATGTAACAGTCATGGTCGAGTCCTACCAACGGAGGGCCTCAAATGCCCTCTAGTGGATCAATGGCATTCAAGAAAGATCACTTCAAAATTGTTTAATGTGATTTCCAGTACACAAATGTAATGGAGAACATAATAATAGTAAACCTGCATTAATGCAGAATAATTCCAATAATTTGACACCCTGATGCTGGAATGGCAAAATATCTGGCCAGTTGAATGTAATTTGTTTCATGGCCCAACAGACTTCAATTCACTTTGTTGAAGTGAGCATAAGGAGAGTGTGGAAAATGGAGACCTGGTGAGTTTATATGGATCAATGGGAATCGACAGCTGAGAATTGAAAGGGAGTATGGGGGGGTGGAGGAGGCCCTGGTGAGTTGAAAAGTGTATGGACACAGAGCCCTGGTGTAGGAAAGTACAGCGATAGAGCGTGGTGAGTCTGATGTGCCAGGAGAGAAGTCAAGGATGTTCCTTTAGTGCAGTGTTCAGGAGGAATTTCTAGAGTCAATGGGTGGTGAATCTGTGGAATTCATTGACACAAGTGGCTGTAGACACCAAGTCACTAAGTAAACTTAAAGGAGAGGTTGACAGGTTCTAAATTAACAAGGTTCCAAAGGTTAAGGGGAGAAGGAAGGAGAATGGGGTTGAGAGGGAAATTAAATTAGCCATGATGGAATGGCAGAGCAGGCGCGATGGTCAAATCAGAATCAGGTTTATTATCACCGGCATGTGTCGTGAAATTTGTTAACTCAGCAGCAGCAGTTCAATGCAATACATAATACAGAAGAAAAATAACAAAATAAAACAATAAAAAATAAATCAATCAATTACAGTATACATATATTGAATAGATTAAAAATTGTGCAAATAACAGAAATACTAGATATTAAAAAGTGAGGTAGTGTCCAAGGGTTCAATGTCCTTTTAGGAATCGGATGGCAGAGGGGAAGAAGCTGTTCCTGAATCGCTGAGTGTGTGCCTTCAGGCTTCTGTAGCTCCTACCTGATGGTAACAGTGAGAAAAGGACATGCCCTGGGTGCTGGAGGTTCTTAATAATGGATGCTGCCTTTCTGAGACACTGCTCTCTGAAGATATCCTGGGTAATTTGTAGGCTCATGCCCAAGACGGAACTGACTAAATTTACAACCTTCTGCAACTTCTTTCAGTCCTGTGCAGTAGCCCCTCCATACCAGACAGTGATGCAGCCTGTCAGAATGCTCTCCATGGTACAACTATAGAAGTTTTTGAGTGTTTTTGTTGACATACCAAATCTCTTCAAACTCCTAATTAAGTATAGCCACTGTCTTGTCTCCTTTATAACTACATCGATATGTTGGGACTGGGTTAGATCCTCAGAGATCTTGATACCCAGGAACTTGAAGCTGCTCACTCTCTCCATTTCTGATCCCTCTATGAGGATTGGTATGTGCTTCATCGTCTTACCCTTCCTGAAGTCCACAATCACAATCCTGCTCCTATGTTTTATTCCAAACCATTAGATTTGCAAACAATGAGAATGCTGATATTCAGGGTTTTACTGTTACTTGGCTTCACTGTGAATCTTAATTGTGCGATCAGAGGATCATTTTCCAGGTGCTCGAGACTACCAATTGAAAAAATTAAATGGAATTGACAGGGAAAAATCCTTGAAACACACACAAATGCTGGAGGAACTCAGCAGGCCAGGCAGCATCTATGGAAAAGAATAAACAGTCGATATTTAGGGCTGAGACCCTTTGTCAGGATTTTGTGTGTGTTGCTTGGATTTACAGCATCTCCAGATTTTCTCTTGCTTGTGATGGGTCAAAATTATCACTGGCATTGTTTAGGGAAAGCTTCTTGTAGTATTTGAATAAGACCATAAGACATAGGAACAGAATTAGGCCATCTGGCCCATCGAGTCTGCTCCGCCATTCAATCATGGCTGATCTTTTTTACTGTCTTCTCTTCAACCCCAGTTCCCGGCCTTCTCCACGTAACCTTTGATGCCGTGTCCAATCAAGAATCTTATAAAAATCTTATAAAAACACACAAAGGACATCAGATCCTGTTCCTCACCTTCATTCTCCCACTTTCTTAGGTACAAGATCTAAAACACTTTTCACTGCACACTGCTGTGCAGCAGATTGTCTCAATCCTTTAAAAATTTGTAATAAATTACCTTAAGCAATGTTTCTCTAAATTAAGCTTTCATCACCTAGATTAGATTTAGAGGCTGCCTGAAGATAATATTTGATTGATGTCCCTTCCATTTAATGTTCTAAGTAAATTTATTATCAAAGAGCATATATGCCACCATACACAACCGTGAGATTTACTTCTTGTGGACATTGAGAGTAAATAGAAGATACACATTAGAATCAATGAAAGATTGTACTCAACAGGACCGACAGCAACCAATCTGCAAATACAAGAGACAAAAACTGAGCAAATACAAAAAAAAATAGATATGCAATAAATATCAAGAAGGTGAGATGAAGAATCCTTAAAAATGAATCCATAGGTGACCTAGGAATAATGGTGCATAGTTCCTTGAAGGTGGAATCTCGTGTGGATAGGGTGGTGAAGAAAGCTTTTGGTATGCTGGCCTTTATAAATCAGAGCATTGAGTATAGGAGTTGGGATGTAATGTTAAAATTGTACAAGGCATTGGTGAGGCCAAATTTGGAGTGTTGTGTACAGTTCTGGTCACCGAATTATAGGAAAGATGTCAACAAAATAGAAGGAGTACAGAGAATATTTACTAGAATGTTACCTGGGTTTCAGCACCTAAGTTACAGGGAAAGGTTGAACAAGTTAGGTCTTTATTCTTTGGAGCGTAGAAGGTTGAGGGGGGACTTGATAGAGGTATTTAAAATTATGAGGGGGATAGATAGAGTTGACGTGGATAGGCTTTTTCCATTGAGAGTAGAGGAGATTCAAACAAGAGGACATGAGTTGAGAGTTAGGGGGCAAAAGTTTAGGGGTAACACAAGGGGGAATTTCTTTACTCAGAGAGTGGTAGCTATGTGGAACGAGCTTCCAGTAGAAGTGGTAGAGGCAGGTTCGATACTGTCATTTAGAGTAAAATCGGATAGGTATATGGACAGGAAAGGAATGGAGGGTTATGGGTTGAGTGCAGGTCAGTGGGTCTAGGTGAGAGTAACCGTTCGGCACCAACTAGAAGGGCCGAGATGGCCTGTTTCCGTGCTGTAATTGTTATATGGTTATATGGTTGTGGGAACAGTTCAATGATGGGGCCAGTAATCCTCAATATTTTTTTAATTATCTTCTTACTGGTGATCTACCTAGAACTCACACTTCTCCTCTTCAACAACTAAAAATATATTTTGTGTTCTTTGCTCCTTAGCAACTGAAGCATGTAATATTTAGTTTTATAAAGAAGTAATATTACACATAATCTGATTAAAAGTTCATTTAACTTCATTTTAATTATAAAATATGAAGAAAAAAATCAATGCATCGGTCAGCAAGGGTGCACTTAAACTGATGTTAAAAACTAATGCAGACATGCACTGATGGATGAGAAGACAATGAAGGGCAGAGAGACAACCTTCCAAATGTCTCTTTCTCCTTGATTCTGGTTCACCATTGTTCCTCAACTCCTGGCTAACCTATTTTAACAAAACAATCACACTCTAGGCTCTCTATAAGCACTTACTTATAGCATGACAGCCCTTGAGAAACAAGATCCAGCTTCAGTCTCAATACATAATGGTTCAGTGTAAGGGCAGCATCAGGAGTTAATGAGCAAGGTGGAGTTGAGTAAAGGACACTGCAGAAACTGCAGGCACCTACAAGGCATGGACTAGCAGAATACCTACCGAGGAACAATTGTTACTGAGCAGTATGAGAGATCCACATATTTAAGCCCACTTTAAATTTGATGCATATGCCACAGAAGCAAACTTACTTTGGATTAGTTAAGAGATTTTATATATCAAAATAAGAAATTATGTATTATTAAATGGACATTTTATAAAAGAATGTTAAAATAAGGTGACTATGACTTAGTTCGGAGATTGCCTCTATGAAGCTCTTTGTAGGCAGTACCTAAATGTAAAAAAGTTTAAATTAGCTCTAAGTTGCTTTGCAGTTTCCATAGGTTTCACAAGATAGTCGACATCTCTGAAGATCTATCCTGGGCCCAACATATTGAAGCAATTACAAAGAAGGTACGTCAGTGGCTATATTTTATTAGGAGTTTAAGGAGATTTGCTGTGTCACCAAAGACTCCAGCAAATTCCTACAGATGTACATTGGGGAGCATTGTAACTGGTTGCATCCCTGTCTGATACGGAGAGCCACTGAACAGGACTAGAAAGACGCAGAAAGTTCTAAACTCAGTCAGCTCCATCACGGGCACCAGTCTCCCCACGTTCAAAGGCATCTTCAAAAGGAGCTGCCTCAAAAAGGCAGCTTCCATCATGAAGGACCCCAGCAACCAGGGCGTGCCTGTTATTCATTGCTGCCACCAGAGAGGAGGTTCAGAAGCCATTTTGTCAATGTTTCAGGAACAGCTTCTCCCCAGCATCCTCCTTCAGATTTCAGAATAGACAATGAACCCATGAAAACTGCCTCCATATTTTCGTGCCACTTACATTCATGTTCATATTCTCTCCTTCCCTCTCGCTCCATATTTATGTACACACACTTGCCCTGACCAATCAAGAATCTATCAAGCTCCACTTTAAATACATCAAATGACTTGGCCTTCACAGCTGCCTATGGCAACAAATTCCACAGATTCACCACTCTGTGGCTAAAGAAATTCCTCATCTCCATTCTAAATGGATGTCCCTCCATTCTGAGGCTGTGTCCTCTGATCCTAGACTCCCTCACCATAGGAAACACCCTCTCCACATCCACTCTATCTAGGCCTTTCAACATTTGATAGGTTTCAATGAGATCCCTCCCTCATTCTTCTGAACTCCACTGAGTACAGATTCAGAGCCATCATACGCTCCTTACACATTAATCCTTTCAATCCCGGAATCATTTTGTGCAGACTTGCAAAGAGTAACACTCGCTAAGAAGCACAAATCAAACATTGGACATCTACACTTACATTAATGAGCAGACAGGGAACAAAACGCGAGGTTTGCCAAAGCAGGAACAGAGGTGGAAGGGCATGTTGTAACGTGGGCATTGTGATTCTCTCACCGGATGGAATGACTGGCCGAAAATGCTGACAGATGGAGCGTAATATGACAGTAAAACTATTACAGAACCAGCAATCCAGGTTCAATTCCGCCACAGTCCGTAAGGAGATTGTACATTCTCCATATGACCCTGTGTGTTCTCTCTGGGGCTCCGGTTTCCTCCCACATTCCAAAACCATAGGGGGCAGTAGGTTAATTAGTCACATGGGTGTAATTAGGCAGCGGGGGCTCATTTGGCCGGAAGGGCCTGTTACCGAGCTGTATCTCTAAATATTTGTTTTTAAATGGCTAGTTATCTAAATGAATAGAGAATATACGTAGAATTCAAATGGCTACAGGTGCTCTTGTTTATGAATCACAAAAAAGTTATCAAGCAGGTCCAACAGGTAGTTAAGGGTGCCTTTGTTTTCACAAAACCGAGTATAAGAAGTTACAGTTGAACAGAATATTTGCCACACCTGAAATATTGTGCACAGTTTTCGTCCCCTTTCCTGAAGCAGACACGTAGCTTTAGAAACAATCTAAAGGAGATTCCGCAGACTAGTGGAGGCACAAGAGTCAGCAGACGCTGTAGTCTGGGGCAACAAACTATCTGTCGGAAGAAACCAGCGAGACCCTAATGCAGACTTGGGCTGAAACTTTGACAATTCCTTTCCTCACACAGATGCTGCTCGACCTGTTAAAGTTCTTCCAGCAGATTGTTTGTTTCACCAGACTAATCCCTGGGATGAGCAGGCTGACCTATCAAGGAAGGTAAGACAGTTTGGTCTGTATTCCTAGGAATCAGGGGTGAATCTACTCAAATGTATAAGTTGCTCAGGGAGCTGACAGGGTTGATTCTTCTTCTTAAGCCCATCAGCTCTGCTGGGGCATAGTCCACAAGAACCCCCTGTCCTGGGCTGATAGGTTGATCAACCCTATGGCTTGCTTTCACCCCATGACTGCATAAGTCTTCTAGGCGAAGATCCTTCATCTCTCAGGGATGAAATCTTTGGAACTTCTATTGGTGTTTCTGTAGAGCTGGGATTTTACAGGATGGGGTTGCTGGCCCCATGCCCAACTTTCATAGCCGGCCTTGCGACCATCCACGGCGGAGTTTACAGGTTTAATGCTGCGGTATTGTTTTTTGGTGAAAGTCATGAACAAGAAACCATGGCCACACAGAAAAGGGGAAACCATCCAAAACTAAGTGTGTAGAAATTTATTCTCTCAAAGGATAGCAAATCTCTGGAATTCTCTGTCCCAGGGCTGATGAAGGCCAGATCATTGATAAATTAAAGGTAGAGATTAATTATTATTAATTATAATTATTAATTATTTATAAATTAAATATTTGAAAGAGCAAGATTATGTGGAACGGGTACAGTCAATCCCTGCACAGATTAGTCATGACTTCATTTAATGGTATCCTACTCCTACTGCTATTTTTTGTGTTATTGTGTGTACAGTGTATGTACATTAAACTTGTAGCAAGGACTAGGCCTCACGCTGTGGTGCTGCCTGTTTGCAGCCATCGAGGAGAGCTGGAGGAATCGGTGCTGTCCTCCAGTGTTCATTCAACAGAAGACAAGCTGTATTGTAGTCGACTGCAGACTGCTACAATGTTCATGGACTCAGGGACTCAGATTATATTTTTTTGTGTGTGACTGTATTTTACTGCTATCTTATATGCTTTTTATGTCTGGTGCTGTGTGTGACTGTTGGTCCTGTGGTCTGCACCTTGGCCCCAGAGGAGTGCTGTTCCATTTGCCTGTATTTATGGAAATTCATGTTGGTTGAATGACAGTTAAACTTGAGCTTGAAGATTGCACAGGCAAGGTTTAAGGACCTACCTAAAAAGAATGTTAGCTGGAAACGTGCCTTGAACAATCTCTTCTCTTTCCATTTTTTGGAATTACGTTCCTGGAATAATTTAAGAGCCACCTCATATATTTAGACTGTGATGTGACTGTGATATTGCCAACTGCCATTCCTGTAGAAACATCCGAGGTTCAGGGATTTTATTAGTGTCAATAAATAATAGGGAATATTCCAGATGTGCATCACTAGCATGCAGGGATTTCAATTTTTGGCAAAGGAACTAAAGGAGGATTAAATTATGAGGGGAAAAAAGCAATGGGTGATGTAGTGAGTTAGACAGTAACTTGGGACTTCATTTCAAATACAGCTCAGACTGATGGTGCACAAGTCTCTTGTAATGTAAGAGTTATATCTAAAGTGCATTTTTTCAACCACCAGCCAGTACTTGGGCTTAAGCCAACAGAATAATAGCATTAATTGATGGCATCATGCTAAAATAGTCACACTGTGGCCAATTTTCAAGGTCAGGGCGGAGATCACATTTCACCTCCTTTCCTGGTTCTTACATCATGTCAGACATTCAGTACATGAAATCAAAGTTCTCAAGGAAAAATTCTTATCTGAAGTGCCCAGCCAACTTCCTATAACTGTATTCAACCCAGAATGTAACATAAATCACACTACACTCTAGACTTAGATTGGGAGTGAGGTGGGAGGGGGAGTGAAGAAGGGGATTCGATTGTTCCATCACAATCCACTGGAAAAAAGAAGTTATGCATCAGAATTTGGAGGGTGTGATTCTTAAGGAGCTTGGCAAGACCACACGAGGGTGTTTTCCTGCGAACACAGATGTACAGCATCATCCCAGAATAAGAGATCAGTGACTGAAGACTGTTGGAGATGCCCTCCTGTGTTCCCCCAATGTTGGTGCAGCCCTCTGGTGTTTGCCCGGTGCTGCCCTCTGGTGTTCACCCAGTGGAAGAACAAGCTGAACCAGGACTATCTACAGTCATGCCAGAGGCTTGGGCTATAGTATATTTTTTCTTCTTTTCTTTGTGACTGCACGTTTTTCTGAAATCGTAACTATATGTGCTATGTATAGTGTGCTGTTGGTAATGTGCTTTACACCTTGACTCCAGAGAAATGCTGTTTCCACAGAACCATAGAACACTACAGCACAGTACAGTCCCTTCAGCCCTCCATGTTGTGCCGACCCATATAATCCTTAAAAAAAAAGTACTAAATGCACACTACACAATAACCCTCCATTTTTCTTTCATCCATGTGCCTGTCCAAGAGGCTCTTAAATACCCCTAATGTTTTAGCTTCCACCACCATCCCTGGCAAGTCATTCCAGGTACTCACAACCCTGTGTAAAAAACTTATCACTGATGTCTCCCCTAAACTTCCCTCCCTTAATTTTGTACATATGCCCTCTGGTGTTTGCTACTGGTGCCCTGGGAAACAGGTACTGACTATCCACCCTATCTATGCCTCTCATAATCTTGTAGACCTCTATCAAGTCCCCTCTCATTCTTCTACACCAAAGAGAAAAGTCCCAGCTCTGCTAACCTTGCTTCATACGACTTGTTCTCCAAACCAGGCAACATCCTGGTAAATCTCCTCTGCACCCTCTCCATAGCTTCCACATCCTTCCTATAATGAGGTGACCAGAATTGAACACAATACTCTAAGTGCAGTCTCACCAGAAATTTGTAGAATTGCAACATGACCTCTCTACTCTTGAACTCAATCCCCCTGTTAATGAAGCCTAGCATCCCATAGGCCTTCTTAACTATCCTATCAACTTGTGCAGCAACCTTGAGGGATGTATGGATTTGAACCCCAAGGTCCCTTTATTCATCCACACTCTTAAGTAACTGACCATTAATCCTGTACTCAGTCTTCTGGTTTGTCCATCCAAAATGCATCACCTCACACTTATCCGGATTGAACTCCATCTGCCATCTTTCTGCCCAACTCTGCAGCCTGTCTGTATCCTCATGTAACCTTCGACAACCTACAGCTCCATCCACAACTCCTCCAATCTTCGTGTCATCCACAAACTCACTCAACCATCCTTCCGCCTCTACATCCAGGTCATTTATAAAAATCACAAATAGCATGGGTCCCAGGACAGATCCCTGTGGCACTCCACTAGTCACCGACCTCCAGGCAGAATACTTTCCTTCCACAACTACCCTCTGCTTTCTTCATTTAAGCCAATTTTTTTATCCAAACAGCCAAGGTTCCACTTATCCCATGCCTCATGACTTTCTGGATGAGTTTCTCGTGAGGGACCTTGTCAAATGCTTTGCTATAGTCCATGTAGACCACATCCACTGCCCTACCCTCATCAATTCCTTTTGTTACCTCTTCAAAAAACTCAATCAGGCTCGTGAGGCACGATCTTCCCTTCACAAAGCCATGTTGACTATCCATGAGTAGACTGTACTTCTCCAAATGCTAGTAGATCCTATCCTTAAGAATCCTTTCCAGTAGTTTGCATTCCACTGATGTATGACTCACCGGTCTATAGTTCCCAGGTTTCTCCCTATTACCTTTTTTAAGCAAGGGAACTACATTTGCCATTCTCCAGTCCTCCGGCACTACCCCTGCAGCCAAAGAGGATTCAAAGATCATAGCTAATGCTCCTGCAATCTCTTCTCTCAATTCCCACAACAACCTGGGGTGTATCATATCCGGCCCTGGGGACTTATCAATCTTAATGTTTTTAAGAAGATCCAGCACTACTTCTTCCTTAATCTCCACATTGTCCAGCACACAGGCCTGCTCTACTTCGACCTCATCCTGATCAAGATCCTTTTCATTTGTGAATACTGAAGCAAAGTATTCATTTAGGACCTCCCCAACCTCCTCTGCTTCCAGGCACATGTTGCTCTCTTTATCCTTTAGCACTCCCATCTTCGTTCTTGTCATCCTCCTATTCTTCACATGCGCACAGAACGCCTTGGGGTTCTTCTTAATCCTACATGCCAAGGCCTTCTCATGCCCCCTTTGAGCTCTCCTAAGTCCTTTCTTTAGCTCCTTCCTGGCTACCCTATATTTCTCATAAGCCCCTCCTACTTCCTGCTTCTTAAATCTAACGTGCTTCCTTTTTCCTCTTGATGAGTTGCCTCACATGTTTCGTCAGCCAAGGTTCCCTTTTTCTACCATTTTGTCCTTGCCTCAGTGGGACAAACCTATCCTGAACCCAGCACAAGTGGTCTCTAAACTTCTCCCACATTTCTTCTGTGTTTTCCCCTTTGAACATCTGTTTCCAATTTACTCTTGCTAGTTCCTGCCTCATCCCTTCAAAGTTAGTCCTTCCCCAGTTAAGCACTTTACCATTTTGTCTGATTTTATCCCTTTCCATAACTATGTTGAAGCTAAGGGAGTTGTGGTCACTCTCACCAAAATGCTCCCCCACCAAGAGGTCTGTCACCTGGCCAGGTTCATTTCCCAGAACTAGATGCAGTATAGCCGCTCCTCTCGTCGGCTGGTCCACGTACTGTGTCAGGAATCCTTCTTGAACACACCTGACAAATTCAGCCCCATCTATCCCCCTTGCACTCAGGAGGTGCCAGTCAATATGAGGGAAGTTGAAATCACCCATAACTACTACCCTGTATTTCCTGCTCCATTCTAAAATCTGCCTGCTTATCTGCTCCTCGGTGTCCCGAGGGCTATTTGGGGGCCTACAGACTACTCCCAGCACAGTGATTGATCCCTTCCTATTTCTGACTTCCATCCAGACTGACTCCGTGGACACTCCTTCTGCAGTGTCCTCCCTTTCTATAACCGTGATACTATCCCTGACCAGCAATGCCACTCCCCCCCCCCCCACTCTCACTGTCGTGTGGCACAGGCAGTAATCCCAAGATTACCACCTTTGAGGTCCTGTTTTTCAACTTCCTACCTAACTCCCTGTAGTCTTCTTTCAGGACCTCTTCCCTTTTCCTACCTATGTCATTGGTACCAATATGTACCACGACCTCTGGCTGTTCTCCCTCCTACCGCAGGATATCTTGGACGCGATCAGAAACATCCCGGACCCTGGCACCTGGGAGGCAAACTACCATCCGAGTTTCTTTCCTGCGTCCACAGAATCGCCTGTCTGAGCCCCTGACTATAGAGTCCCCGATCACTACTGCCTTCCTCTTCCTTTCCCTACCCTTCTGAGCCACAGGGCCAGACTCTGTGCCAAAGGCACGGCCACTGTTGCTTCCCCCAGGCAGGCTGCCCCACCCAACAGTACTCAAACAGGAGTACTTATTGTCAAGGGGTACAGCCACAGGGGTATTCTCTAGTACCTGATTCTTCCCCTTCCCTCTCCTGACTGTGACCCATTTCTCTGTCCCCCGTGGACCCGGAGTGACCACCTGTCTAACTCCTCTCTTTCACCTCCTCACTCTCCCTGACCAGACGAAGGTCATCGAGCTGCAGCTCCAGTTCCCTAACACGGTCCCTTAGGAGTTGCATCTCGATGCACCGGGTGCAGATGTGCTGTCCGGGATGCTGGGAGACTCCAGGACCTCCCACATCTGACACTGACCACAGAAAACTGGTCTCACACACATACTACCTCCTTTTGCAATCAACAACTGCCTCACCTCGTCCCATTACCGCCGAAGCCCGTTGAGCCAAAGCCCTTTCACTCTGCTGCCTGCTCCCAACGCTGTCCGCTGGATATGGCTGCCTTCTTTTTAAACTGTTCGCGCTCAACTGGCTGACGTCATGTGCCTGCGCAGTCTGGCCTCTCTCTTCCCCTGAGAACTCAAAATGTCTTCCCGCTGGAAATCTTTAGGTGCTCTCCCGCTGCCTTCTTGTTCCGAATCTTGTTTCGTTTGGCTATATGCATGTATGGTTGAATTATAATTAAATTTGAACTTAAACATAGTTCACAGGATTGTGAATCATTGGTATTCTCCATCCCAGTTTGCAATGAATACTACATTGTGTGTTCTGCTACTGTGACTGACTACATTACTGAAGATACAAGAGAATCAGGTAGGTGTAGGTGTTTTTTTATTCACTGCACAAGCAGGCCGATGCTCTCTCAGAGACTCTCTCAGAATCACCCTGAACTCAACCAAATTTAATCTCTGAGGAACAAAGTTGTAGCCGATAATGCAATATAACTTCAACAGCGACAATGACATCATTTACTTCAACATTTTGTGTCTGACAGTGGGCTCTAATAAATTAAACTAGATTACAGTGGGAGCTAATTGTAACTGATAAGACACCTCTGAATGGTCAAATATCTTTGCTGGGCCACAGTAAACCAAGGGGACGGACTCAGTTTCTGTGGACAGAGAACCCAGGTACTGTGAACTATCGTCGTTGAATCTCTGAGTGTACAGACATAGGGCAAGTAAGCCAGAGACCATGTTTCATGTGGATAGGTTGAGCAAGTTTGGGCTTTTCACGCTGCAGATGTAATCCTTGCCCAGCTTCAGCCTCTCAAAGCGTTTACTTATTATTGAGGTGAGTGCAACAGGATGTTGTTCAGACATGATAGCTTGGTCTTTCTTGGTACAGGGACAATGGTGGATAATTTGTAGCAGAGGGCATTCTACACTGGGAGAGGGAGAGTGTAGCAGTGGTCAAGTGTGTTATCTCCACGAGTGCTGACAAAACTTTGGAGAGATTTTCGTCAGCAACGCTCAATTAAAGTCTCTGGCATTGATGAAGGCAGCCTCTGGGTGTGCAGTTTCCAGCGTGTTGATGGTTAATTAGCACATGATGGTACAACATCATGCATTAATTAACAAAATAAACTGACATGGTATCTGGTGGCATTGTGGCAATTCAGGACAGTTAGCAGTCGCATTGTCTCATGTTTGGCTGATGTATACAAGAACATCTCATGATTGGGTCAGTTTACGAACCTTATCTCTTTAGCAACACACACAAGGTGCCCAAGGAACTCAACAGGTAAGCAGCATCAGAGGAAATGAACAAACATTTGACATTTCAGGCCAAGGGACTAGAAAGGAAGGGGGAAGACACCAGAATAAAAAGATGGGGGGGAGGGGAAGGAGGACTAGCTAAAAGTTGATAGGTGAAACCAGGTGGGTGGGAAAGGTAAAGGGGTGGGAAGGCAGGAAGCAGGTGGGTGGGAAAGGTAAAGGGGTGGGGAGGCAGGAAGCAGGTGGGTGGGAAAGGTAAAGGGGTGGGGAGGCAGGAATCAGGTGGGTGGGAAAGGTAAAGGGGTGGGGAGGAAGGAAACAGGTGGGTGGGAAAGGTAAAGGGGTGGGGAGGCAGGAAACAGGTGGGTGGGAAAGGTAAAGGGGTGGGGAGGCAGGAAGTAGGTGGGTGGGAAAGGTAAAGGGGTGGGGAGGCAGGAAGCAGGTGGGTGGGAAAGGTAAAGGGGTGGGGAGGCAGGAAGCAGGTGGGTGGGAAAGGTAAAGGGGTGGGGAGGCAGGAAGCAGGTGGGTGGGAAAGGTAAAGGGGTGGGGAGGCAGGAAGCAGGTGGGTGGGAAAGGTAAAGGGGTGGGGAGGCAGGAAGCAGGTGGGTGGGAAAGGTAAAGGGGTGGGGAGGCAGGAAGCAGGTGGGTGGGAAAGGTAAAGGGGTGGGGAGGCAGGAAGCAGGTGGGTGGGAAAGGTAAAGGGGTGGGGAGGCAGGAAGCAGGTGGGTGGGAAAGGTAAAGGGGTGGGGAGGCAGGAAGCAGGTGGGTGGGAAAGGTAAAGGGGTGGGGAGGCCAGAACCAGCTGGGTCCTAATACCTCTGTTCTGTAACACCAAAAGGGTTCCTCGTGTCTGACAATCCCCTCACAGTATCAGCATCCGGCACATTGGAATTTTTTTGGATTACAGTGAAATTGTGGTTACAATGATTGGGCAGGAAAGCTGATCTGAGCCCAGAGATGTTGCTGAAGGTTGAAAAGGCTCATCGCCATACAGACCACACTTATTCCTGCACCTTCTGTTCTTTTAACCTGTGCTATGATGCTGGATGATTTTGGCCAGGAGATTAAAAGAACACTGTGCCCTTCCTTAGTCATTGAAGGGAATGTTTTACATTAGTCCGAGCGTCATGTGGGACTTAGCAACACTGCTGCAATGCCACTAGAACTTGAGGCTAAATGAGGTGCTCATTTCTATACTAGGGCTTCAATAAATGTCATTCTAATTTCTACCAGGCATATCACACCGACGTTCCTTCTAATATTTTGTAACAGCTGCGCAGACAAACCAAGGCAGGAAATGTTTTACACAGCCTGAAAACTGTGTGGCACTTTAAATGCATACTTAGAATGAAAATTCACACACTTCTGACTTTATTGTTTAATTGAAGGGTGTAACGAAATACATTACAGCAAAGAAAATCTTCTGTATTTCGTAACATTTTCTAACTGCATCCTATCCAGGTGCGCGGCGACAAAGGCTACGTTCATGGGAGCATTTTAGTTACTGCGCTGCCGTGCTGCCACACACAAGCATCACAAGCTAGCAAAAATTACTGGAATGTTAAATGGTTGCCAAAAGCTAAAGTAAATATGACCCAAGTATAAAACTGAGAGGGAAATTGGGAACAGAAGAAGAGATAGAAACATAGAAAACCTACAGTACAATACAGGCCCTTTGGCCTACAAAGCTGTGCCAAACATGTCTCTACCTTAGAAATTACTAGACTTACCTAAAGCCATCTATTTTTCTAAGCTCCATGTACCTATCCAAAAGTCTCTTAAAAGACCCTATCGTATTGGCCTCCACCACCGTTGCCAGCAGCCCATTCCACACACTCACCACTCTCTGCGTAAAAAAACTTACCCCTGACATCTCCTCTGTACCAACTCCCCAGCACCCTAAACCTGTGTCCTCTTGTGGCAACCATTTCAGCCCTCGGAGAAAGCCTCTGACTATCCACACGATCAATGCCTCTCATCATCTTGTACACCTCTATCAGGTCACCTCTCATCCTCTGTTGCTCCAAGGAAAAAAGGCCAAGTTCACTCAACCTGTTTTCATAAGGCATGCTCCCCAATCCAGGCAACATCCTTGTAAATCTCCTCTGCACCCCTTCTATGGCTTCCACATCCTTCCTGTAGTGAGGTGACCAGAACTGAACACAGTACTCCAAGTGGGGTCTGACCAGGGTCCTATATAGCTGCAACATTAGATAGATAGATAGATAGATACTTTATTCATCCCCATGGAGAAATTCAACATTTTTTCCAATGTCCCATACACTTATTGTAGCAAAACTAATTACATACAATACTTAACTCAGTAAAAATATGATATGCATCTAAAATCACCCTCTCAAAAAGCATTAATAATAGCTTTTAAAAAGTTCTTAAGTAGTTTACTTAAATACATTTGAGTCCTAACCCTGGCACATTACCTCCCAGCTTCTAAATTCAATTCCATGATTGACGAAGGTCAATAAATCGTACGCCTTCTTAACCACAGAGTCAACCTGCGCAGCTGCTTTGAGCGTCCTATGGACTCGAACCCCAAGATCCCTCTGATCCTCCACACTGCCAAGAGTCTTACCATTAATACTATATTTTACCATCATATTTGACCTACAATAAGACAGCAATAAAAGTTAATTTATTAAAAATCTTGATTAAGTTTTTAACATTCCTCTTTAGGAATAAACTAGAACTGAATAACAGAATAAGCTCGTAAGGAGGCTATTTGTTCCCACATACCTGCTACATTCTACGACCGTGACTTTTAGGCGTCCTTCAGTGATATTTGACTGCTGTACGTACAGGTCACAGTTTGCTGCATCCACTACGGTCGGGACGACTTGGTGTGGAAAGAAAGGTTTGTACCTGGAAAGCAAAAGGCAAAATACTAAGCAAATCCTACTTTTCAAGCTGCATTTTTGGTCTTAGTAACTCCAGACATGAAAATACTTCCAGTTAGGACTTCACTGACTACACTGAGAAATAGAAATAGCATCCTTAAGTTCAAAGTAAATTTATTATCAAAGTATATATAGAGTACTGTGCAAAAGTCTTGGATATATATATATAGATATGACTATGCGGATTCACAGTTATGCGGGGAGCACTGCTTTCCCGCCAAGTCAGGAGCGCGCGCCTCACAATCTCACTCCCACCAGTCTCGCATTGGTTTTGGCAAGGTATGGATGTGCGATCTTGCGCTCTTAAACCTTTGTTGGTTTTACCTAGGGTGCAGTGATTTTGTGCTTCAGATATTTAACTACGTCTCCTAAGCATCCGATGATATGTCCTGGGCTATCAGCCGAGCGGCAGAGAACTGCTTTAACACTTGAAAAAAAGTTGGAAATTATAAACAGCGCGGCATCAGGTAAAGGTAACACAGCTCTGGGATGCTACTGCCGGGAACAGAATCCTGCCTTTAAAGTTCTTTTGTTGTTTGACAATGCGCCAGCCCAATCCTAAACATTTGCACAGCATTCATCCTAACATAACAGTGCGTTTCCTGCCGCCTAACACAACATCGCTGATTCAACCACTCGACTAAGGTGTGATCCACATTCAAGGCACTTTTTTTTACGGCGAACTATTTCTCAGATGCTGCAAGCAACAGATGATTTTGAAATTCCCAGGAGTTTACCAACGGTGAGGGAATGGTGGAAGTCGGAACACTTGGCACAAATGGCGATGGACATGGACCCAAGTTTACAACGGAGTCAGCATTTCAGTCGTTCCCTGCCATCAACCCTTCCTCCCTACAAGCAAATTTATGCTGATAAACAAAATGCTGCCAAGCAAACAACCCTCACCACTTTCTTCAAACCGGTGTCATCTCCTGCTGCCGGCAGTTCTAAGAGCTCTGTGAGTCTTCCTTCACCCCTTGCTGTACTTGATATGATCCCGACACCACAACAACCACTCATCTCCCGGAGCGAACACACCTGCCACTGTTGGTGAGTACTGTACACCTTACTATGTTAACTTTCCATGATTTATTACATTGAATATTACCTTAAGTTGATGAAATATAATACGAATGTTGCCTTGTGGTACTGCTTTTGTGTCATATTGGTATGAAAATGTAATTAAATTACAGATAAAATATATTTAGGAAGCCCTCTGGAACGCATCCCTATTGTCGCCATTGAAATAATTATTCACATTATGCGACGACTACAAGGAACATATCCCCCACATATAACGAGGATAAGGTGTATGTATCTATATATATATATATGTATTAGAGAGACAGAGAGTCAGAGAGAGATAGATAGAGAGACAGAGAGTCAGAGAGAGATAGAGATAGAGTTAGAGAGAAATAGAGAGATAGAGGACTACCGTGCTGCACCCAGGACACATCCTCTGAAATTATAACACCAAGGAATTTAATGTTGCTGTTCCTTTCCACCTCTGATTCCCCCAGTGAGGACTGGCTCATGGACCTCCAGTTTTTCCTCCTGAAGTCAACAATCACCTCCTTAGTCTTGCTGACATTGAGTGTGAGGCTGTTGCTGTGCCAGTCAGCCAGAGTTTTCAATCTCCCTCCTATATGTCAATTCATCACCTTCTTTGATTTGTCATTGGAGCATGTTCCTTGTGGCAGAATGCACTTTGCATCTGGCCCCTCAAATTTGGGTGAGCCACATCGAGGGTTAAGAATGATCCTGTTCATTTGAACATTGTCACCAACATTCATGAAGCTAAGAGTTTTGGCTATGTTTGGGTTTTGAAGTTTACTTAATAATTTTAATTTAAACAAATTAGAAAATGCATTCAGTGACCATTTTATCAGGTGCACCTGCTCATCATTGCAAATATCTAATCAGCCAATCATGTGGAAGAACCTCAATGCATAAAGCATGCAGACGTGATCAAGAGGTTCAGCTGTTGTTCAGACCAAACATCAGAATGGGGAGTGAAGTGACTTTGACCACGGAATGATTGTTGATGACTGATGGGGTGGTTTGAGTATTTCAAAAACTGCTGAACTCCAGGGATTTAAACTCACAACCTTTCTATGAAAGGCAGTCCTGTGGGCAAAAATATTCTGTTAATGAGAGAGGTCAGAGGAGATTGGCCAGACTGGTTCAAGCTAATAGGAAGACAACAGTAACTCAAATAAGCGTATTTTCCAACATAAGTGTGCAGAAGAGCATCTCTAAATGCAGAGCACATCGAAGCTTGATGTGGATAGGTTACAGCAGCGGAAGACCACAGCAGGTTCCACTCCTAATAAAATGGCCGCTGAGTGCACAGTAGGCCTGTTGTTATAAAGTAAACCTGGCCACAGGTCCACAAAGTCAAATTGCTGTTGGATGATGTTTCTGGCAGAAGAACAGCACACTTCAGCTGGTTACACTTTTTATTTGAACAGCAGCTTCCATCACTGTCACTCTGTGACATCTGGTGAGTAATGAACATGTTCTGGACAGGATACATCAGATAAGTGATCAGTCAGAAGGTTGTAGATACTTACATATTTGTCTCAATGAAATATTCCTCATTATCAGCAGAGCATGAAAATTCCAATGCACAGGAACAAAAGAGGCTAAGGAGAGTGCTGGACAACTAGTTTCACTATGGGTACAGCTCTCTCCACATCAAGAACATCTACAAGAGACGATGTCTGAGGAAGCCAACAGCCATCATTAAGGACCCCCACTGTCTGTGCAAAGCTTACTTTTTATCTAGAGATACAGTGCAGAACAGGCCCTGCTTTCAGTATCCAGCTACGATGCTATTTTCTTTAAAAGTTACAGTACACTGTATTTGTATCTTACTTTTTTAAAGGTTTTATGTAGGTATAAAAACAAAAGATTGAAAGATTGGAAGAGGGAATGCGAGGTCACTTCTCAGCACCGTCTGCAACACAGAGACCTACGCTCCTGGAACCCTTCCCAGTGCCTTGTGGAATTCTCCATTTATGGTGTCACATCAGAGCTCCAAAGAGGTTTTTGGATTTTCAGATAAGGAGTGCTAAACCTGCATCCCCATGTACATAAAAATACTTTAATTCTAAATGTTATGTACAATCAAGACAGGAGCATCAAGGCAATATCTAAAATAAAACATTTGCTGGCAATTCCCTGTGGTGCAAGAATCAATCATCTTGTTTGTCTAGGGGTCCTCATTGACTGTCACAAAGAGTTCAAACACAATTTTATACTTCTGTAGACAGAATATCAGAATATGGCTTTATAAAAAATATCCTCACATTATTACCATAGAATATGTACTCAACTGCTTACCAACACGGACAGGGCAAGGAAACAGTTTTGTAATGATAAACTGTCGAAGGTGATAGAAAGAATGACCTTTAATTATATAGTGCCTTTTGTGGCTCCAGACTACCCAAAGGTATTTTACAGACAATGAAGTCATCTTACAGTGCTGCAACGCTTCAGTGAAAATATACCAGAAAATTCTCATGAGGTCCCCGAATCATCAATGTGATCGTGACTTTCACAGGGGTTGATTGTTCTCATCCCTCTACTTCAAAAGAATCTTAAAATAAATATTTAAGAAATTGATCTTTGCTCTGACCACCACCTAGAGACTTCTGCAAGCAATGGTGACACATAGGGGCATGCTCCCTGGTAGGTCACCAGTGGCTGCATATTCAACCAAAGCTCACTCATTTGGGGTAAACTGAACAATGACAAACGATATAGTTGATCTGATTGGCCCGTCACTGTATTACACTGCAAACACTTTAAACTACTGTTTACATTGTAAATACATGCCGGTATTTATGTATTTATGCACATTTTATTATACATAAGACCATAGGACACAGGAGAAGAATTAGGCCATTTTGCCCATCAAGTCTATTCCACCATTTCATCATGGCTGATCCATTTCCCTCTCAGGCCCAATCTCCTGCCTTCTCCCTGTATCCTTTCATGCCCTGACCAATCAAGAACCTATCAACCTCTGCCTTAAATATACCAATGACTTGGCCTCCATAGCTGCCTGTGGCAATGAATTCCAAAGATTCACCACTCTCCAACTAAAGAAATTCCTCCTCATCTCTGTTCTAAAAGGACACCCCTCTATTCTGAGGCTGTGTCCTCTGGTCTTCGACTCCCCAACATAGGAAACATTCTCTCCACATTCACTCTTTTCAACCTTTGATATGTTTCAATGAAGTCACCCCTCACAGTTCCAGTCTATATCCATCCTGTCACATGCAAGCAGCTACTTGGAGCCAGAGCAGGGAGCTGAGTGTCAGGAGGGGGGCAAGGCAACATTGAAGATGACTGCTGATGCCTTCCAATTCTTCATTCTCCTAACTTGTTGCAGTAGTGAAATTCTTCGTTTCTGACATCTCCAAGCCTGAATGCTTGAAAGCACAATCAGCAAAACAGATCTGATTTGTCTTGAGAAGCAAGCATGGCCGGATGGTGGGGCTCTTCAATGATGGATACTGCTTTCCTGTGACAGTGCTCAACGGTAGTCTCCAAATATTAATAAATAAATAACATCTAAAAATAAAAACCTCTCCCCAATCATAAAGTGTGCCCCCCAAACATACTGAGCTAGAGTTTTATCCTGCTCAACCACAGATCCAAATGACTAAAGGCAGTGAAGAGCCAGGAGAAGCTACATTTTCACAGATCTAAACATGGAAGAAGCAGCAGATTTCATGTGATGTTTTCCTTGGAGACACAAGGGAGACAGGAGGGACTACAGCATTGATACAAACTACTGGGTAAACTGAGTGGATCAAGTGGCTTCTGTGTGTGAGTGTGAGTGAGTGAGTGAGTGAGTGAGTGAGTGTGTGTGTGTGTGTAGGTGTAGTGTGTGGAGATATGTGTGTGAGTGGAGTGTGTGTGTGTGAGTGAGAGAATGAGAGAGATACAGACACACACACACACACACACACACACACACACACACAGTGTGTGTCTGTGTATGGGAATTGTTGACATCAAGGGTCAAAACCCAGCTCAGAATTTGCATTTGTCATTTTCTTTGGACCTGTTCTGTCATTTTCATTTTTCAATCTTTTTTATTGATTTCCAAATAAAGAATATACAAATCGGAAGAGGAGTTTAACAAGTAGATAGTATAAAAGACATATAAACAGCAACAGTAAAAACAAAAAGTATATAATATCAGAATCAAATAAGTAAAACATTATGCTGTTTTATATACAATGGTCAAAAAAAACTACAATTCCTCATAACAATCATAATAAAGAGATTGGAAATTTTATTGATAAGGGAAAAAAAACCCACTAACTAAACTGAAACAAAAAACAAAAAAGAGAGAAAAAAAAAGGAAAGAAGAAAAGAAAAAGAAAGATTGGGCAGTCCAATTGAGGATAAAATTAGAAAAAGAGAGAGAAAAAAAACCACATCCTTCTAGTCATCTCCGAACCTTCATGGATAAGGATTTTCCCCAAAGAGAATAAATAAAAATAAATGAATTAAAATAAATTAAATCATGTGAAAATATTGAATGAAAGGTCGCCAGATTTGTTCAAAATTAAAGGATGTATCAAATGTCCGGCTTCTAATTTTCTCCAAGCTTAGACATGACATAATGGAGGAGAGCCAATAGAAAACAGTAGGTGAGTTAGATTCTTTCCAGTGTAGCAAAATAACTCTCCTAGCCAGTAAAGTTGAAAAAGCTATCACATGTTGGGTGGAAGCAGACACTTTGCTTGCTTCCTGTGGAATAATCCCAAAAATTGCTGTAAGTGGATTAGGTTGAACATCTGTATCTATAACTTTAGATAATATTCCAAACATATCCCTCCAAAAATTATTTAAACTTACACATGACCAAAACATATGAGTTAGAGTAATCATTTCTGCATTACATCTGTCACAAATAGGGCTTATATTCGGAAAAATATGCGCCAATTTATCTTTGGACATATGGGCCCTATGTACTATCTTAAACTTAATTAAGATATGGCGTGCACAGATAGATGAATTATTGACTAAATAATAAATTTTACTCCATTGATTATCTGAAAGTGAATGTTGAAGTTCTACTTCCCAGGTATGTTGAACCCTATCATTAGGTGACATGCGAACATTCATTAACTGTTTATAGCTATTAATCGTTTTTGAAAAGGTTTAAACTGAAAAATAGCATAAGCCAAATTTGAAGAGCAGGCCAAGGGGTAATTCGGTAAAAAATCACGTAAGAAATTCCTAACCTGTAAATACCTGAAAAAATGTGTATTAGAGATATCATATTTATCCATTGTGAAAAAGACATTAAACAGTCTTGTAAAAACAAATCTAAAAAAGTTTTTATTCCTTTAATTTTCCATGTTAAAAAAGCCTTATCTAAAGTTGATGGTTTAAGAAAGAAATTAGAATAAATATTACTAGAAAGTAAAAAATCATTTAATTCAAAAAATCTACGAAATTGAAACCAAATTTTTAAAGTATGTTTAACAATAGGGTTAAGAACTTGTCTACCTATTCTGGAGAGCGAAAAGGGAAGAGGAGCTCCTAATAAAGAAGCTAACGAAAACCCCACTACTGAATTTTCCTCCAGCTGTAACCATGAAGGGCGATCTTGATCGTCTATATCATAAATCCAAAAAGTAATATAGCGAATATTAATTGCCCAATAATAAAATCTAAAGTTTGGTAAAGCCAGTCCTCCATCTTTTTTTGATTTTTGCAATAAAAGTTTATTCACTCTAGAGCTTTTATTATTCCAAACATAAGATAAAATCAAAGAATCGGACCTGTCCTGTCTAGTAAGAGAATTGAGGCCCAGCAGCGGTGACGCCAAAGCAGACATGGTCTTTATGTAGTAGCTGTACAAACTGAAAGGTAGAGTGCATATACAGAACAGGAAATCAAAATGCACCCATCAGCTAAATAATTTTAGCTTGTTCACTGTTGGGGTGGAGTAACTCATTAACGAAACAGCTTCTCAGACAAAGGTTTGAGAATCTAGCTAGTGTAATTACTTAACTTATCTTGGATAGCTCGAAAATAATCAATTACACCTCAAGTGTCAGTGTGCAAAGAGCACCCTGGGCACCTGAAAGTTGTTAACAAAATATTTGTTAATTTGTGACGCTAATTTCAATTGACAAAACACTTGTGCCAGCCTCGTAATAGCACTGGCATCCGACTGCTGAGCCTAACCCACATTAACATTTTATACAGCTTGGTCTTAAGCTGTATTTGCATTTGGTGCAGATCTGCAGGTTATTGACTGGTACATGAATTAATAGACATTCTATCTTTTCTGCTGTGCCAATTGATTTCCTGCTGTAAGGCTTTCCTTCAACTTCTCTATATCAAGGACCTGTAATCTGAGAACCGGAATGTAAAAGCATGTTGTGTATAGTGAGCCGGCCTCAAGTAGAACTGACAGCAGTCACATCCGCATAATGGCTATCAGTTCTTAAAATTGAAGTAAATGATTTTAAAACACAAAATGTCACAATGGAATTAACTGCAAACACATAGAAAATGTTTTTAATTATTTCTGAATTTAAACATTTAAAGAGAAACACTTTTTTTGCCTCCTACTCCACAAGTCCTGGAATTGTTACTGAAATTATTGGTTTCCCCAGTCCATCATGGGTAAAGCCCTCCCAACAATTGAGCACATCTACGTGAAATGTTGTTGCAGGAAATCAGCATCAGTCATCAGGGATTATTCCCTCCCCCCACCACCACCACCCAGGACATGCTCTCTCCTCACTGTTACCACCAGGAAGAAGGTACAGGAGCCTCAGGACCCACACCACCAGGTTCAGGAACAGTTACTACTCTTCAACCATCAGGCCCTTGAACTAAAAAGGATAACTTCACTCAACTTCACTTGCTCCATCATTGAAATGTTCCCACAACCAAATGATTCACTGTCAAGAAGTCTTCATCTCGTGTTCTCGATAATTATTGCTTACACTGGTTGAAGGCCCAAGTTTGTGCAGTCTTCCACTGATTCAGTTATGATTATTATTATTTGGATTTATTGAGTATGCCCACAACAAATGAACCTCAGGATTGTACATGGTGACATATACATACTTTGATAATAAATTTACTTTGAACCATGCCAGAGTAGCAGATGTAATGTCCCCTGCTACTCAGTTGGTCAGGGAACTCTTCTTTGGTGGTGCTTCAACAAATGTCCAAAGCTTATCGGAGTTACATCGGCTTATGACCATGGTTCTGATCACAAACATTGACTCCTGCCAGCAAGATTAGCTTTCTAGTTACAAGCAACACACAGAAAATGCTGAAGGAACTCAGCAGGCCAGGTAGAATCTTTGGGAAAAAAAAGTATAGTTGACGTTTTGGGCCAAAACCCTTCGGCAGGAGTCTCTTTCTAGCTACAAAATGACTTTGTGGAACAAGTAATGGATATGGCCCACTGCATTATGGGTAAAGCCCTCCCCACCTTTGAACACATCTACATAGAGCGCTATTGCAGGAAAGCAGAATCCATCATCAAGGACACCCACCATTCAAGGTCATGCTCTCTTCTCACTACTACCATCAGGAAGGTGGTACAGGAGCCTTAGGACCCACACCACCACGTTCAGGAACAGTTATTACCCCTCAATCATCAGACTCTTAAACAAGAGAGAATAACATCACTCAGCTTCACTCACCCCAAACATTGAACCATTCCCACAACCTACAGACTCACTGTCAGGGACTCTTCGTTTCGTCTCCAGTTCTGGATCTTTATTGCTTATTTATGTATTATTAATATTATTATTTCTTTTCTCTTTCATTTTGTATTTACACAATTTGTTGTCTTTTGCACATTGATTGTTTGTCTGTCCTATTGGGTACAGTTTTTCATTGATTCTATTGTGTTTCTTGTATTTACTGTGAATTCCCGCAAGAAAATGAATCTCAGGGCTGTATGTAATGACATACATGTACTTTGATAATAAATTTACTTTGAACTTTGAAGTTAACATAAAAAGGCAATGCAGCCACAAAAACTTCCACACCCTTCAACTGGGTGTTTAAATCATCTAGGGCTGGGAAAGGGCCGATAAGAGCTGACTGTTTCCAGTAGATCAGACATTTGTAACAAGGGAGAATGAACACAGGATGGAAAGGAGCAAGGAAATTTTGTTAAATAAACCGTTGTAAAATGCATGGGCTTCTTCGTAATATTGAACTAAGAACCAACTGTATGATTGAACGGAAGTGGAATAAAGGGATATTGGATTCGGGCCACTGGTCACGTGAGACAAAGAGTGGTTGAGTCCAGTACCTATTCCTACTTTGTAATTTCAATGTAATTCCATTTAAGTCATTTTAAATATTTATGAATGAAGATACTGGCCTGAAAGCAATATGCCTTCATTATAAATTAATGCTGTATCCTTCCAGTGCCAAGTGAACTACATCAATCAGACAAATTCTTGATCTTAAATATTATGCTTACAAGTCTTAACAAAAAAACCCTCAAAAGCCATAAGTTTCAGAATTGCATTTGGTATGGATTAAACCATCGCAGCTGGTAGCAAAAACACTAAATGGTTTGACTTTCAACAACTGAAAGTAATTGAACTTTTCCCCAAGTGTGAAGGATCAGCACCCTGACTCCTGAAGAAAAGTCTCGGCCTGAAATGTCGATTGTTTATTCCCCTGCATAGATGCTGCCTGATCTGTTGAGTTCCTCCAGCATTTTGTGCAAGTTACTCATTTAGCGGGTTAAGTACAGCAACACTGTCTTCCGCTATCCATGAACAATGATGAGATGGAACAGAAAGTACACAGTTAGAAATCTGTGATGTTTATATAACATGGCAAAATCGCAGAGAGCTGATGCGAGTGTTACGGCCCATTTTGATCCAGCTAACAACAGAGATCCCTCACTGGTTGGGATCATCCATGGATGTTGCATCCCGACTGCCTGTGTGATAAGTCAGTACACTAGCCTGGGCAGTATGATACGGAGAACAAGCTGTTACCCATTGATCAGGCTCTCCCTCTCCATGCAGACGATGAGTCCAGAGACTGATACAGTTTGGCACAAGTGGCATCACAGGAGTTGCCAGATAGCGTTGAACTCAACGTGGGACTGCCTTAAGGAATCCAGCTCCAGATTTTTCCTCCGGGTTCACTCCCCAACTTCCCCTAAGGATGGTTATAGCCACAAGGCAGAGGAGTCTTAAGATCAGAAATTCCCTGATGAGGTGTCAACCACAGCTGACAAACCCCATCTGCCTGAAGCAACAGTTTTTAAGACAGCGATCACCTGCCTATGCCGCAATCCTGTCAGTAGCAACGGTTCCACTGGGCTCAGTAGCTAAGGCAGACGTGAAGGCCAGGAGCTGGACTTGGTTGTCAGAGGCTATTTGAGACACATGCCACTGGGAGCATTTAATAGATGGTGGGAACTTGTCCCCACTACCACCCCCACCTGTGACAACCTTAAGGAACCAGCTAACAATGCAGAGTTGAAACTTCATTCTAATCTATCACTGACTGGAGCACTGTATCATCTGTCTGAGCAACACCAGTGTGAAGGGTCGTCCACATTCGTACCAAACTTTGGGGTGAACTTCAATGCAAGTCACTTTGAGATACTGGTACCTTCAAAATGGTTTCACTGCTTAGCAAGAGTTCACAAAACCATTTAGCATCAACTAATACTGCTTTGTAAATCCTATGACACGGCACGTAATGATGATGATGATGTAAGTCCTGTATCAGTTACATGACCATGGAGCTGTCCCAGTGCAACCTTCCATCTGTCAGCATGAACAAAATTTGACTAATTAGTTAATCATCTCACTGCTAGTCCCTCGACCTCTGTGCATCTGTGTTGGACGCCACACAAAGGCTCTTGTTAATTACTGGACAATGCATTCATGGTAAGGAATCATCAGTCCACAGGCATAAGGTTCAATGCCACATGGGAGGTGAGGCTGTTAAATTCCAGTAATTAAATAATACAGAATAAAAATATTTTGTTGCTAATCAAGCAACAAAATTTTGCCTGTGGCAGATGTCACAAGTTGCTAATTCTTCTTCCAGTTCACCTTTGAGCTTCTTCTGTGCCTCTGATCTCGGATAATGCTCAGGCTCCCTCTGTAGCAAAAGCAGTTAGCGTGACGCTATTGTAACCAAAAGTGTTCTGGAGTTCAGTGTTCAATTCTGGCGCCAATCTGTAAGGAGTTTCTGTATACCTTCCCCCTAGAATGCATGGGTTTCCTCCCACAGTCCAAAGATGTACCAGTTAGTAGGTTAATTGGTCACTGTGAATTGTCCTGTGATTAGGTTAGGGTTAAAACTGATATGTCAGGGGTTACTGCAGCAGCATGGTTTGAAGGGACTACCCCACACTGTATTGATAAATAAATAATTCTGCCTTTTTCTGATTTCACAATCTATCGACCAATGAACAACTTCACCTGAGCAGGCTCTTCACTTGCCAGAAATGAAGCAAGATGCAATATCATGCTGGTTACGGTCAACAGTACGAAGCAATTATAATGCACAGTTTTGAAGCAGTGGAACCTTTCAGAATTCTGCCACAATCATAACTGAACACAAGAGAGTCAGCAGATGCTGCAAATCCAGAGTCACACACTCAAAATGCTGCAGGAACTCAGCAACGATGGAGAGGAATAAAAAGAGTTAATGTTTTGGGCCGAGACTCTTCACCAGGACTGGAAAGCCAGACAGACATACTTTATTGATCCTGAGGGAAATTGGGTTTCGTTGCAGTCGCACCAACCAAGAATAGTGTAGAGATATAGCAATATAAAACCATAAATAATTAAATAATAATAATAAGTAAATTATGACAAGTGGAAATAAGTCCAGGACCAGCCTATTGGCTCAGGGTGTCTGACACTCCAAGGGAGGAGTTGTAAAGTTTGATGGCCACAGGCAGGAATGACTTCCTATGACGCTCAGTGTTACATCTCGGTGGAATGAGTCTCTGGCTGAATGTACTCCTGTGCCTAACCAGTACATTATGGAGTGGATGGGAGTCATTGTCCAAGATGGCATGCAACTTGGACAGCATCCTCTTTTCAGACACCACCGTCAGAGAGTCCAGTTCCACCCCCACAACATCACTGGCCTTACGAATGAGTTTGTTGATTCTGTCGGTGTCTGCTACCCTCAGCCTGCTGCCCCAGCACACAACAGCAAACATGATAGCACTGGCCACCACAGACTCGTAGAACATCCTCAGCATCGTCCGGCAGATGTTAAAGGACCTCAGTCTCCTCAGGAAGTAGAGATGGCTCTGACCCTTCTTGTAGACAGCCTCAGTGTTCTTTGACCAGTCCAGTTTATTGTTAATTCGTACCCCCAGGTATCTGTAATCCCCCACCATGTCCACACTGAACCCTTGGATGGAAACAGGGGTCACCGGTGCCTTAGCCCTCCTCAGGTCCACCACCAGCTCCTTAGTCTTTTTCACATTAAGCTGCAGATGATTCTGCTCACACCATGTGACAAAGTTTCCCACCGTAGCCCTGTACTCAGCCTCATCTCCCATGCTGATGCATCCAACTATGGCAGAGTCATCAGAAAACTTCTGAAGATGGCAAGACTCTGTGCAGTAGTTGAAGTCTGATGAAGGATGAGAGATAAGAAGGTGGGTTGAGAGGAAGAAGTACAAGTTGGCAGGTGACAGGTGAAGCCAGATGAGGGGGAAGGTGAGGGGATGGGGGAGGAAGGATGAAGTGAGCAACTGGAAGGTGATAGGAAGAGAAGTTAAAGGGCTGAAGGAGGAGGAATCTGAAATGAGAGGAAAGTGGAACATGGGAGCAAGGAGAGGGGGAGGGGCACCAGAGGGGGTGATGGGGAGAAGGGCTAAGTGGAGAGACAGACCAGAGAATGAAAAAGGAGAGGGGGAGGGGGAGAAATTACTAGAAATTGGTGAAATCAATGTTCATGTTATCAAGTTGGAAATGGAATATGAGGTATTGCTCCCCCAAACTGAGTGTAGCATCATTTTGGCAGTAGCGGCCGCCGTGGGCCAATGTATCAGAAAGGGAATGAATGGGGAGTGATTTATTGAGTATGCGGCAAGAAGATGAATCCCAGGGTTGTTTATGGTAACATATGTACTTTGATTAAAAAAGATCTTTGAAATGGTTGGTTACCAGGAAATGCTCCTCATTGCAACCGGATGGCATGCAACACCTTATATTCCATCTGGGCAGCCTCCAACCTGATGGCATGAACATTGATTTCTCAAACTTGCAGTAATGCCCCCCACCCCCCTTCACCATTCCCCATCCCCTCTCTCACCGTATCTCCTTGTTCGCCCACTGCCTCCCTCTGGTGCTCCTCCTGCCTTTTCCTCCTTCCATGGCCTTCTGTTCTCTCCTATCGGACTCCCTCTTCTCCAGCCTGTATCTCTTTCACCAATCAACTTCCCAGCTCTGTATGTCATCCCTGACCCTCCCAGTCTCACCTATCACCTTGTCTTTCTCTCTCCCCTTCCCCACTTTTTAAACCTGCTCCTCATCTTTTCTTTCCTCAGTCCTGCCGAATGGTCTTGGCCCAAAGTGTCAACTGTACTCTTTTCCATAGAGGCTGCTGGGCCTGCAGAGTTCCTCCAGCATTTTGTGTGTGTTGCTTCCATTGAAGAGAGAAAGCGTCTCAGAATTATGACTGAGCACAATCCTACTTAGGTAACAAAATATCGCCTGAAGTACGAGAAGCACCTAGCGAGGTAACACAGCACTCTATGCAAGGCATAACAGACCCAGATTTACACAACTTTGGGACTGTCCCAAGCCAAGCACCTACCTGTTCTAAATTGGAAGAAACTGAAAATTCCTGCACACTGCTAGGATCTACTGAAATGAGCCAGTAATCTGACAGGACGCTGGCTGCTCTGGTGTACTTTATGTTCCAAAGTAGAAAATTCAGAATAATTTATATTTTCATAAGAGCGGGAGCAAGCAACACACATTCTTGAATTTATAATCGGGGTGGGGGGGAATACATCCACTTGTACTATTAGACCAATTTGCAAATTTTGCCCCATCCTCAACAGTGGTGCAATCCTCATTCAAATGTCTGTCCTTGCTTGAACCACAACTCTAAAACAGCAGCCTGGAATTTACATAGATCACGGTCAGATAACTCAACTCAGAAAACTCAAGAGCAAGTTCAGGCAAATTGCTCATGAACAGATAATCATGGAAATCAGACTACCATTGAGGTCTGTCTCCTCGTAGATACCAAAAACCAAAACTAGTACTGTGTAAACTTGGAGTACTTCCTGGAATCATAGACAAATAACATGGTGTTCATGTGGGTGAAAAAGTGAAAAACTAATCAGAATCTTGTCTTTATGCTGTTCCTGGACTACAGTTCAGCAATCAACACCATAATTCCCTCCAAACTTGACAGGAAGCTCAGAGACCTCGGCCTGCACCCACCTTGTGCAGCTGGATCCTAGACTTCTTATTGGATCGCCAACAGGTAGTTAGGATGGGTTCCCTCACCTCTGCCCTTTAACTCAGGTGCCCCCCAGAGTTAGGCCTTCCAATTCACCTAATGTAAGCCTTTAATGATTGTGTACCTTGATTAAAACATCTTTCAACGGCCTCTCTTCCAAAGAAAACAAACATACCCAGCTGATTTATTACCGATAATAACTTTTTCAAACAGAGCAATACCTTCAGAACTCATAGACCAGGGGTGTCAAACTCATTTTAGGTCACTGGCCGGATTGAGCAAAATGCAGCTTCATGCGGGCCGGATCAGTCGGACGCGTGCGAACGCAGCTTTCGTTGCCTCCGTTTTTTGCCTGCTCTCATGTGTCTCAGTCTCTGCTATAACTACAAAGTGTTTCACTTTACAAATTCCGTTTCTTATGAAGAAGACTGCCGAGCAAGACTGCCGAATAAACACTAAAAACCATGAAAACCTGGTACCTGAATAAACTCAGCATTAGCCATATCATACGCCATAGGCGCTTTGATTACTGGGGCCAGCTTTAATAGCAATTAGATATTATCTCGCGGGCCAAAGATAATTCCACCGCGGGCCGGATTTGGCCTGCGGGCCTTGAGTTTGACATATATGTCATAGACTGACAATACAGCAAGGAAACCTTCCACTTTGCCAATGGACTGAGAAGACCACCAGATCCTGATTTACACTAATCCTGCATTCATCGTATTCTCATCAAATCTCCAGGGTTCCTTGAGGTTGTTTTTGCCAGGGGAAGTAATGGGGATGAGATCCCACTATCTATTAAATGCTCCCAATGACGTACATCTCATATAAGCTCTGACAACCAAGTCCGGCTCCTGGCCTTCACATGTGGCTTAGTTACTAAGTCCAGTGACACCATTTTCAGGAGAAGGGACAAAGGTGTGTTGCTGGCACCTTAAAACCAGTCACTTTGGGCAGATAGGGCTCATCAGCCATGGTTGGCAGTTCAAATCCTCCTGCATCTGCGAGAAGGAAAACTCTGATCTCAAACCTCTACTGACTCATGGGGAAGGCTTTGGACCTAAACCCCTAGGAAAAAAATCAGAGCTGAAGTCCTTAAGACAGTCCTATATTGAGGTCAGTTGATTGGCAACTCATGCAATGCTGCTGGTCCCAAAATGGATCTGTCTCCCATTCCTTTGGAGAGTGGGAGCCTGGTACATGGGCAACAACTTGCTCTCCATGTTGTAATTCTCTAGCTTATGTACTGACTTGCATGTCATGCAGACAGCTAGTTTGCAACACCTTTGGTTGACCCCAACCATCGGAGGGTCTCTTTGTCAAATCTCCCTCCAAAAGCTTTCTTGGAGCTTATGAGCCAGAACTGTGCTTACCCCTTTTACTGTATCTAACCATTGCTCCAGCATAACCTGCATGTTCTTAACATAGTCTTCAATACAAGGAAGTACCCTGGACAACCCAACTCTGCTTATCTACCCACCTTCATGGCTTGTCAACAGTGTGAATTTCACCATCATCATTACCTACCATGTCGTCTGACGTGGGCAATCATGGTCTCGCCCTACCACCCACACTTATATGTATCCTACTACTTCCTGCTCTCCATTAAAGATTCTGGACAAAGTCTGAATTACGGCATTCTGGAATTAGCGAATTCTGCTATTGTGCTGCTATCACCACTGCCAAACAACCTCACAAACCTTGTGAATGTAAAGGTACAGAAATAGATATAAAATAAAATAATTTTCTTTAGAATTCTGATGTCCATCTAACACCTCTCTCATTTGTCTTCATTAATCATTATGGCACTTTGTGTGCACGATACTTCCTGCCTGGTTCACATTCTGTACAACTCAAAAATCAAATCAATACAGAGCTGTCAATTAGTAACGATTTCCTACAAAGAGGGGGGTGGGGTGGAGTCGAGGACCAGATGGCACTGCCTGAGAATACAAGGAAGTCCCTTGACCACAGAGATAAGGAGGAATTTCTTAAAAGAGAGGGTGGTGAATGTGTTGAATTTATTGCCATGGATGGATGTGACAGCCATGTGACATCTTTGGGTGTATTTAAAGTGCAGGTTGATATGTTCTTGATTAATCAGGGTATCAAAAGCTACAGGGAGAAGGCAAGAGAATGGGGTTAAGAGGGATAACTGATTTCCCTAATTATTTAACCTGCCCAGTACGTCTTTGAACTGTGAGAAGAAATCGCAGCACCCAGGGAAAACCCATGCTTCACACAGGGAAGGCGTACAGAGGCTGGTGCCAGAATTGAACTTGAACTTCAGAATGCCCAAACTGTAACAGCATCTTGCTAATCGCTACATTACCAAACTGACAATAGTATTTGGAAATAAGAACTTCCTCCTTTCCTAGATAGTTGGCTCAAAACAGGAACGGAGTTTCACATGCATCAAAACAATCAAAATAAAAATATCAAACTTCAAAGTTCAAACTAAGTTTATCCTCAAAGTACATACATGTCACCATATACAACCCTGAGATTCAATTTCTTGCAGGCATACTCAGTAAATCCAATAACCACAATGGAATTAATAAAAGATGGGATCCAACAGGGTGGACAAACTGTGCAACTACAAAAATAAGAACTAATAATAATAACAAATAAATACGCAATACATATTGAGAACATGAGATGAAGCGTCCTTGAAAATAAATCCATTGGATATGGGAACGGTTCAGTGATGGGGTGAGTGAAGTTACCCCTCTGTTTCCAAGAACCTGATGGTTGAGAGGTACTAACTGTTCCTGAACCTGGAGGTGTGAGTTCTGAAGTTCCTGCACCTTCTTGCTGATGGCAACAGTGAGAAGAGAGCATATCCTGGATGGAGGGGGTCCCTGATGATGGAGGCTGCTTTCCTGCAACATGCTCCATGTGGGGAGGGCTTTACTTACGTGCCGTACCCACTATGTTTGTAGGCTTTTCCATTCAAGGGCATTGGTATTTCCATACCAGGCTACGGTGCAACCAGTCAATATACTCTCCACCACACATCCATAGTTTTAGATGGCATGCTGAATCTTTGCAAACTTCTTAGGTAATGGAGGCACTGCCATGCTTTCTTTGCAATTCTATCACTGTTTAACAATGTGATTAAAATTTCAATTATTTCTGATGTGCTTATATGATTCATTTTTCTAAAGTGCTTGGCAGCTCTATTGCAATTGAGAACGAGTCTCTGTGCCTATGTCCCTCTTCTCACAGCTTCCACTGAGCAGGAAGCAGATGCCTGAACTCCAAGTCACTCATGATGAACTGGATTCAGTCACAAGGAGAACAGCATGGCCCTGTCACCGTATTCCTCTGAATTATGAACAAAGGAATTCTATTTTTATACAAAATTCACCAGAGGTTACGGATATCGACCATTTGGTAAACTGGGTGTGTTTGAATTCCTTACTTGCAAGATCAATCACATTCACAATAACAAGTTTTAAAGTCAATAGAAACTACAAGCAGACAACTGATAATACTTCTGAAATTAGTAAAGTAATTTTCCCTCAGTTTGTGTGTGTGGTTTGCATGCTTTTTTATATTCTTATTTCTGCTCTATAAGCCAAATGGCTCTGGGAATTCAGAGTGCAGAGGGAAACTCTTCAAAGACCTTTCCTGCCTGAGCTGTCTGCAATCTATCCTCGCCTGGACATTATGTTAACCCTTGCCTTGCCACAATGTTCACATCCTAAACCACCAGATTTAAGAACAGCTGCTTCATTTCAACCAGTTGCTTCTTGAAGCAACCTGCACAATCCTTTTGATATCTTTGTGATCTGGTGTGTTATATTCTATGTTTTGCATTATTTGGTCTTTCATTGTGCGCGGTGGGGGGGGGGGGTGTTCGATATTTTTTCTTTAAATGGGTTCCACTGTGGGAAGACAAGTCTCAGAGCTGTATATAGCATACATTCTTTGATAATAAATGTACTTTGAATTTTAAACACTGCCTCACCATAACCTCTTTGATGAACATCTAGCACAAGACTTTTGCATAATTTTAATTGTGTTCTTTTTTGTAAAAATCGAGTATAGTTTATGCTTCGTGTATGATTGTAAATGTGCATATGAGACTGCTGCCAGTAAGTTTCTCTCTGCATCTGTGTATGCATGTATATGACAACAAAGTCAACTTTGACCTGCTCACCAAACTCTCTGTTGCACAATGACCTGATGTCCAATTCCAGCAAAACTCTACACCTAAACCCAAGTAGATTCTGTCACTGCTGCTCCAGTCTAGGCTGGAGCAGCTAAGTAAATTTATCGCAGAACTAGTACACTTGACCATCACATACTGGCAGTTAAGTCCAACTGGGCAAACATTGAAAAGAGATCGGTTTAAGCAGATTGTTATAGACAGTTCTGACAACCTCTAATGTAGCTTGTTGGGTGTATGTATATGTTCTCCCTGTGACCATCGGGGTTTACTTCTGGGATGTTAGCATTTCCTCTCACATTCCCAAAAATACACTAACTACTTACTGCAGAATCTGGTGGAGGTTGATGGATGGGGAAGAAAGAGTAAGTTACAGGGAAATAAAGAGGGAATTGGGGGCTGTTTTGAGAGTCACCACTGGCTCAATGGACTGAATGGTCTTCTTCCAATGTTGGGAGGAAAAAGGTAAAATAATAATCAGCCAGAAGGTAGAAGGAGGCAACTGAGCATTGGTCAAAGATGGGAGCTTTATCGGGCCTGTCAGAGAAGAGAGGAGAGGTAAAGTAATTTGGGAATGAATCCCAGAACATATATCATGGATATCTGATGACACAGTTTTACGTTTTGTAACTTCAAAACATTAAATTAATTCAAAGGAAAACACAGGAGTCCAAAAATACCAATGCAACTTCATTTTTACTTTAAGCAAGATGCACACGTATCATGTGGTAGCGTGATGACATATGCAAATAACACATTTTAACATAAATAACCCATAATTATTTAAATGACCAAGAATGCTGAATCAAAAAAATATATAGACACACACACACACACACACGATTACTGTAGTGCTAAATACACAACACACGGTAAATAGTAGGCATGGAAACGACTCAGGGGAGAGGGATTCTGACTGGAAGAGGTTACAGCAATAATGGAGGGCAGGGTCAAAATAAAATTTAAACAAATTTTTAACAGATTCCATGGCTGGAATTTTACACTGAAGAACGGATGAGCAGAACTCTGTGGAAAACAGAATATGGGCACAGAGCCATTGTGACTTTGAGATTACACATGGTGGAGTAGAATACACCTATCAGGTGATCACTAGTATTCTGGAGATGACAAAACCCTGATTAGCCGGCAGATAAGCTGTGGCGAGATGCGGAGGCAGATAAACTCAGTGCTTTAGTGACAGTGCCATTAGTTCGTTCAGGATGGAGGCTGCCAATGCATACATGAGTGAGATATGCCAGCTAGTGGAGTGGTGTCGCAGCAACAACCTGGCACTCAACGTCGTAAGACAAAAGACCTGATTGTGGACTTCTGGAAGGGTAAGACGAAGGGACACATACCAATGGAGGGATCAGAAGTGGAGAGAGTGAGCAGTTTCAAGTTGCTGGGTGTCAAGATCTCCAAGGACCTAACCTGGTCCCAACATTTTGATGCAGTTATAAAGAAGGCAAGACAGTGACTATACTTCATTAAGAGTTTGAAGAGATTTGGTATGTCAACATATATATATTTAAAAACTTCTATAAGTTGTACCATGGAGAGCATTCTGACAGGCTGCATCCCTGTCTGGTATGGAGGGGTGGGGGGGCGCTACTGCACAGGATCAAAAGAAGCTGCAGAGGGTTGTAAATCTAGTCAGCTCCATCTTGGGTACTAGCCTACAAAGTACCCAGGACATCTTCAAGGAGCGGTGTCTCAGAAAGGCAGCGTCCATTATTAAGGACCTCCAGCACCCAGGGCATGGCCTTTTCTCACTGTTACCATCAGGCAGGAGATACAGAAGCCTGAAGGCACACACTCAGTGATTCAGGAACAGCTTCTTCCCCTCTGCCATCCGATTCCTAAATGGACATTGAACTCTTGAGCACTACCTCACTTTTTAAATATATATTATTTGTTTTTGCACAATTTTTAATATATTCTATATATACAGTAATTTATTTATTATTATTTTTTTTTTTTTTTCTTCTTCTATATTATGTATTGCATTGATCTACTGATGCTAAGTTAACACATTTCACCACACACGCCGGTAATAATAAACCTGAATCTGATTCTGAAGTTCCTCCCGGAGGCAATGGTCACTGAGGATTGTGCAATTACTATGGAGATGGTGGTGGAGCCAAAGATGTCATCTGTGGATTTTCAAACATTCATGAAGGAAACAACACCTCACCCAGAACTAGAATTAAGTAAGGGAGTTGAGAATGATAATATTGCCAGTGTTCAAGAGCTTGAATTATAGGGAGAGGCTGGGCAGACCAGGGTTTTATTCATTAGAGTGTGGAGACCAAGGGGTGAACTTTTACAGGTACATAAAATCACAAGGGGCATATATATGGGAAATAGACAAAATCCTATTCCAAGCAAGAGAGAATCAAAAACTAGTGGGCATAGGTTTAAGGTGAGGGAGATGATTTAAAGGGTAACTTCCTCTTGTAGAATATGGCATGATTATGGAATACTGCCAGAGGAAGTTTTTGAGCCAGGCACAAGTTCTGAATGAAGAGGAAAGGATCAGAGGGAGACAGGCCAAACATGGGTCAATGTATAACTTGGCCGTCATTGACAAATGAGGCTAGAAGGGCCGGTCTCTGTGCCACATTGCCCTGTGACTCTATGTGAGACACTCACAGACAAGTGTTTGAAATTGGTTTCACTGGTATCCATGTAGACTTTAACCCCACAAATATGGAATTCATCGTCATCAGCCAAACCATTGGGAAGACAGTAGATTTGATACCTTTTTTTAACCACACTATTTATAAAGCTGAACCAGTTAAATTTCTGTTTAGAGAATGAAGTAGAGAAATAATTTGGGATGCAATCAACATAGCATATTCACACACTTGGATCAAAGGCTTTCCTGGTCTGCAATTTACTCTAAATTGCAGCTTCTGAGAGACCACTGTCCTGAGTTGCATTTTAGATTCAAATGACAATCCATACTCAGATATGAAGGCAGACTGCTGTTGAAACTTGTATTTGTTTTATACCCGAACTTCAGAATATGCCCTAACATCAACAAACAGTTCTGTGGTCACCAGTGGAAATGGTGTCACCATATACAGAAACCAACCCTGAATATTTCTGAGGAACAATAGCAGAAGGAGAACAACATGCTTTGTGTTGGTCACGGACTGTGAACATAATAAACCAATAGCTCTGGTGCCGCACCCTTGTGCCATATTTGATTACAAAATGCCTTATCTTGGCTGCCAAAGGGATCAGATTGCAGCTCCTATTAAAGAAACATGCAATAAATTCTGACAAAAATTTAATCTATATTTATATTTGATAGGTTTTTGGCAGTATTATTGGAGTATTAATAGTTTTTAATTGTGGTGATCAGAGCTTAATAACATGATTTGAATTCCAAACAAAAATCTTTGCATGTGTATTAATTACAAGACTTCAGAAGGCACCTAAAATACTTCACAGTTAATGACAGGCACTTTATGACACACATAAAGTGTGGCAGTTAACACGACACTATCATAGCTCAGGCGTGGGTTTCCTTCAGTTTCCACCCACAGTCCAAATACGTACAGGTTAGTAGATTAGTTAGTCATTGTAAATTGCCTCGTGATTAGGTTAGAGTTCAAATGGGGTTACTGAGTGCTGCAGCTCAAAGGGCCAGAGGGGCCTATTCCAAGATGGATCTCTAAATAAAATAAACTGGAAGTGTAAATACTGTTGAGCTGTAGAAATCACAGTAGCCTATGTGCATTCAATATTTCACAAACCTAGTCAAGTTCAAAAAATTGCGGAAGTTACACTTAACTGAACTAAAGGAGAATAATTTATTTTTTACAAGACTTGCGCCTTGTACAAAGTTGAAAAGCTTTAGGGAAGTCAGCAGATTTGGCACACAACACAGAATACCTCAGATCTCTTCTATTATTATTTATTTATGCTGCTAAACCAGTTACATTTTTGTGTAATGTTGACATCTGGGAAGTCGAATGTACTTCCTAAGAAGGTTGGCGTCATTCAATGTCTGTAGTGAGATGCTGAAGATGTTCTATAGGTCAGTTGTGGAGAGCGCCCTCTTCTTTGTGGTGGCGTGTTGGGGAGGAAGCATTAAGAAGAGGGACGCCTCACGTCTTAATAAGCTGGTAATGAAGGCGGGCTCTGTCGTGGGCAAAGTACTGGAGAGTTTAACATCGGTAGCTGAGCGAAGGGCGCTGAGTAGGCTACGGTCAATTATGGATAACTCTGAACATCCTCTACATAGCACCATCCAGAGACAGAGAAGCAGTTTCAGCAACAGGTTACTATCGATGCAATGCTCTTCAGACAGGATGGAGAGGTCAATACTCCCCAATGCCATTAGGCTTTACAATTCTACCGCCAGGACTTAAGAACTTTTTAAAGCTATTATTAATGCTTTTTGAGATGGTGATTTAGATGCATATCATATTTTTTTTACTGAGTTAAGTATTGTATGTAATTAGTTTTGCTACAACAAGTGTATGGGACATTGGAAAAAAGTTGAATTTCCCCATGGGGATGAATAAAGTATCTATCTATCTATTCAAGGTATGGAAATAACTGGGGATGGAATTCGATGGCATATTAGGACAAGATAAACCAAAAAACATAAAGCATATCCTTTTACTTCCTGACGAAGGGTCTCGGCCCGAAATGTCGACAGCGTTTCTCCTTATAGATGCTGCCTGCCCTGCTGTGTTCCACCAGCATTTTGTGTGTGTCCTTTTACTTCCAATATTTTTGCTTTTGAATTGAAGTACTATCATCCATAGGATGGGCAATTATATCCAATAAGTAATTCTATAAGACCATAAGATATAGGAACAGAAGTAGGCCATTTGGTCCATGGAGACTGCTCCGCCATTTAATCATGGGCTCATCCAATTCTTCCAGTCATCCCCACTCCCCTGCCTTCTCCCCATACCCTTTGATGCCTTGGCTAATGAAGAACCTATCTATCTCTGCCTTAAATGCACCCAATGACTTGGCCTCCACAGCCACTTGTGGCAACAAATTGCACAGATTTACCACCCTCTGACTAAAGTAATGTCTCTGCATCTCTGTTCTAAATGGACGCCATTCAATCCTGAAGTCATGCCTCTTGTCCTAGACTCCCCTACCATGGGAAATAACTTTGCCATATCTAATCTGTTCAGGCATTTTAACATTTGGAATGTTTCTATAAGATTAACCCCTCATTCTCCTGAACTCCTGGGAATACAGACCAAGAGCTGCCAGACATTCCTCATACGGTAACCATTTCATTTCTGCAATCCTTCTCATGAATCTTCTCTGAACCCTCTCCAATATCAGTATATCCTTTCTAAAATAAGGAGCCCAAAACTACACACAATGCTCCAAGTGTGGTCTCACAAGTGCCTTATAGAGCCTCAACATCACATCCCTGCTCTTATATTCTATACCACTAGAAATGAAAGCCAATATTGCATTCGCCTTTTTCACGACTGATTCAACCTGGAGGTTAACCTTTAGGATATCCTGCACAAGAACTCCTAAGTCCCTTTGCATCTCTGCATTTTGAATTCTCTCACCATCTAAGTAATAATCTGCCCATTTCTTTCTTCCACCAAAGTGCACGACCATACACTTTCCAACATTGCATTTTATTTGCCACTTCTTTGCCCATTCCCCTAAGTTATCTAAGTGTCACTGTTTCCTCAACACTACCTGCTCCTCCACCTATCTCTGTATCACCCGCAAATTTAGCCACAAATACATGGATCCTATAATGCAAATCATTGACATAAATTGCAAAAAGCAGTGGTCCCAACACCGATCCCTGTGGAACTCCACTGGTGACCAACAGCCAGTCAGAACAGGAATCCTTTATTCCCACTGTTTTATGCCAATCAGCCAGTGCTCCACCCATGCTAGTAACTTCCCTGTAATTTCATGGGTTCTTATCTTGCTAAGCAGCCTCATGTGCAGCACCTTGTCAAAGGCCTACTGAAAATCTAAGTACACCACATCTACTGCATCCCCTTTGTCTACCCTACTTGGAACTTCCTCAAAAAACTGCAGTAGGTTAGTCAGGCAGGATTTTTCTTTCTGGAAACCATGCTGGCTTTGGCCTATCTTGTCATGTGCCTCCAGGTACTCTGTAATCTCATCCCTAACAATTGATTCCAACTTCCCAACCACTGATGTCAGACTAACAGGTCTATAGTTTCCTTTCTGCTGTCTCCCACCCTTGTGAAATAGCGGAGTAACATTTGCAATTTTCCACTCATCCAGTACAATGACAGCATCTATTGATTCTTGAAAGATCATTGTTAATGCCTCCGCAATCTCTCCAGCTACTTCCTTCAGAACTTCTACAAATATATAATTACAGGACATGTAGAACACACAGCAGTCTGACTGGCTGCATCATTGCCTGGTATGCAGGCTCCAATGCAAAGGATCGAGAGAAACAATACAAAGCTGCAGATTCAGGCAGCTCCGTCACAGGAACAATCCCCCCCACCACCATCATCATCAAAAGGTGGTGACTCAAGCAGTGACATCCATCATTACAGAACCCCATCACTCAAGCCATGGCCTCTTCTCATCACTACCATCAGGAAGCAGAAAGACCCAGACACAACATTTCAGGATCAGTTTCTTTCCGATTTCTGACAGCTGATGAACCCATTTTCACTTCCTCACTATTCTTCTTTTGCACTATTTATTTATTTCTTATTCTGACTAAGTTTTTTTTTTAATCTCTGTACTGCTGTCATGAGGCAATGAGTTTCACAATTAGCTGCAAGCGCAAGTGGTACAAGCGAGCTCGATTTCAACGTGTAAGGCAAATTTAGGAAGGTACATGGATACAGAGGGCTATGGTCACGGTACAGGCTGATGGGAGGAGGCAGTTTAATTGGTGCAGCTCAGATTAGATGGGCCAAAGGACCTGTTTCTGTGTTGTACTTTTCTAATGACAATGACCACATGTCAGTGATAATAAACCTGATTCTGACATGTAAATCTTAGACCATAATTAACTTTTAACATAATTAAAATATTATTTAAGAAATTACTTCTAAATTTACCTCTTTTATTATTCCAAAACCACAAGTGGTTATTAAAACATTGCACAACTATCAAATTATGTCATTCTTGAATGTATTTCTTCACAAATGGATGAACTATCATCCATCAGGCTCTTGAATCAGAGGGGATAAATTCACTCAATTTCACTCACTCCATCATTGAACTGTTCCCACAACCTATCGATTCACTTACAAGGACTCGTCCTCTCATTTTCTTGATATTTATTGTTTGTTTGTTCATTTATCTACCTACTATGCTTTTCCCCTCTTTTGTATTTGCACAGTTTGCCTTTGGCACATCGGTTGTTTGTCCATCGTGTTGGGTGTTCTTTCATTGATTCTATTGGGTTTCTTGGATTTATTGTCTATGCCTACAAGAAACTGAATGTCAGGGTTATATATGGTGACATAAATGTACTTTGATGATGAACACCTTGATCTTTGAATGAATTGTCTGATCATTCCAGGGGGAAGAGAGACACTGCAAAGGCAGTGTTTGTTCTGGAGATGGCTTTTACACAAAGCATTGTGAGTTGACACTGGGGTCACTTTGTGTCAATGGTAAAGCAAACAAAATGGAGTTACTTCTAAAGGAATCGCATTAGAAGGCTGAGGGATTGCAACAGATTGGAAACAAACCTTGCTTGGGATACAAACACGAGGAAATCTGCAGATGTTGGAAATTCAAACAACAACACACACAAAATGCTGGTGGAACACAGCAGGCCAGGCAGCATCACTGCCATCACCAGCATTTTGTGTGTGTTGTTGCTTGGGATACATTTAGATTCAGGTGCCCTTACTAATCAGACATCCAATTCTGGCAGTTCAGCATCTGGCTCACGCTCTCGTTTGAAATCTGGGCTAGTAATCTAGGTTGGAAGTGGTATGTGTACCCAGAGTAGACCAGGTGTCTGGAGCATTACTGTACATAGGCAGTAGAAAGGCAGCTGTCAGAAAAAGATTCAGAAATTTTCTCCCAGAAGAAAGGATTTGATAAAACAGGTGACTTGTGGGCAGAACTGAAAGAGGCAGAAACGCAAGACTAATGAAACACTTGCAGACTGCCCCAGCACATCCTCAGGTATTTTGGTTGTTAACGCAAATGACACATTTCACTGTATGTTTTGATGTACACGTGATAAATAAATTAATCTGACACACAGAACCTGATGAAGCCAGTGGTTGCTGGTCATCCCTTTATATGGATGCATTAAAAGGGCAGCTAAATAAACACAAGGAACAAAGCACTGGAATGACACAGGGCATCCTTTGCAATGGGGGAAAGGACTGGAATGATTGAAGGGATCCCCGTGTTATGGAAGGGGTTCGTTCCCAGAAGTTGGTCCACATGTTAATCGCTATGATGAACAGCCGCATGAATCAAGAAATACAAGTTGAAAAAACTATCTTTCTCCCCCACTCACAGAGCAAATTTTATTCTGCATCTTAAATTTCCAGGTAATGATTTGTGAATTCCAAAGGGAAAAAATCCTATCGCCTGAACAACCAAAACACAGGGATTGCCTGTATATTGATATGGTTTAATGAAGAAGGCTTGGAAGAGGCTTAAATAGTACAGAAAACAGTGCTACAGATTCAGAACCAAGAGGTCTAATGTTGACTTTAACAAAGTCCCCAACTACACCATTCAGGCCATTGTACCTCAACTTGTTCTTTACAGTTACTGAATAATTTTTCTTTTCTTGCTCATTCTCCAAAACATTCCTTGAAAACATAATCACCAAATAAATATATACACCAACTTTCCTTTCATAGTTATCATTTAAGTCTCTTTTCTACAGTATATTCCAGATTCTGTGCTAGACTGGATATTTTTACGTGATCATAGATCAGTGTCCCCGGGTACTGGATACTTCCCGTGACTGTGGATCAGTGTCCCCGGGTACTGGATACTTCCCGTGATCGTAGATCAGTGTCCCCGGGTACTGGATACTTCCCGTGACTGTGGATCAGTGTCCCCGGGTACTGGATACTTCCCGTGATCGTAGATCAGTATCCCCGGGTACTGGATACTTCCCGTGACTGTGGATCAGTGTCCCCGGGTACTGGATACTTCCCGTGATCGTAGATCAGTGTCCCCGGGTACTGGATACTTCCCGTGACTGTGGATCAGTGTTCCTGGGTACCGGATACTTCCCGTGATCATAGATCAGTGTCCCCGGGTACCGGATACTTCCCGTGACTGTGGATCAGTGTCCCCGGGTACTGGATACTTCCCGTGACTGTGGATCAGTGTCCCCGGGTACTGGATACTTCCCGTGATCGTGGATCAGTGTCCCCGGGTACTGGATACTTCCCGTGATCGTGGATCAGTGTCCCCGGGTACTGGATACTTCCCGTGACTGTGGATCAGTGTCCCCGGGTACTGGATACTTCCCGTGACTGTGGATCAGTGTCCCCGGGTACTGGAAACTTCCCGTGATCGTGGATCAGTGTCCCCGGGTACTGGAAACTTCCCGTGATCGTGGATCAGTGTCCCCGGGTACTGGATACTTCCCGTGATCATAGATCAGTGTCCCCGGGTACTGGATACTTCCTGTGATCACAGATCAGTGTCCCCGGGTACCGGATACTTCCCGTGACTGTGGATCAGTGTCCCCGGGTACTGGAAACTTCCCGTGACTGTGGATCCGTGTCCCCGGGTACTGGATACTTCCCGTGACTGTGGATCAGTGTCCCCGGGTACTGGATACTTCCCGTGACTGTGGATCAGTGTCCCCGGGTACTGGATACTTCCCGTGACTGTGGATCAGTGTCCCCGGGTACTGGATACTTCCCGTGACTGTGGATCAGTGTCCCCGGGTACCGGATACTTCCCGTGATCATAGATCAGTGTTCCTGGGTACTGGATACTTCCCGTGACTGTGGATCAGTGTCCCCGGGTACTGGAAACTTCCCGTGACTGTGGATCAGTGTCCCCGGGTACTGGATACTTCCCGTGATCGTAGATCAGTGTTCCTGGGTACCGGATACTTTCTGTGATCATAGATCAGTGTTCCTGGGTACCGGATACTTCCCGTGATCATAGATCAGTGTCCCCGGGTACCGGATACTTCCCGTGATCGTGGATCAGTGTCCCCGGGTACTGGATACTTCCCGTGATCGTGGATCAGTGTCCCCGGGTACTGGATACTTCCCGTGACTGTGGATCAGTGTCCCCGGGTACTGGATACTTCCCGTGACTGTGGATCAGTGTCCCTGGGTACTGGAAACTTCCCGTGACTGTGGATCAGTGTATGGGTAGTAGAAGAAGGCAGAGTCATGAGAGGTGATAGCCAGCTAGAAGAGGAGACGAGTGAAGGTGGGATGAGGGAAGGGAGAGGGAGGGAATTACCGGAAGTTGGAGAATTCGCTGTTCATACCAAGGGGCTGGAGACTACCCAGACGGTATATGAGATGTTGTTCCACCAACCGAAGTTTGGCCTCATCATAGCAGTAGAGGAGGCCATGTATGGACATATCCGAATGGGAATGTGAAGCAGAGTTGAAGTGAGTGGCAACCGGGAGATCCTGTCTGTTGTGGTGGACGGAGCGGAGGTGCTCGACGAAGCGGTCCCCCAATCTGCGTCGGGTCTCGCCGATGTAGAGGAGGCTACACCAGGAGCACCGGATGCAATAGATGACCCCAACAGACCCAGTGAAGTGTTGCCTCACCTGGAAGGACTGTTTGGGGCCCTGAATGGTGGTAAGAGAGGAGGTGTAGGGACAGGTGTAGCACTTACGCTTGCAGGGAGAAGTACCAGGTGGGAGATCTGTGGGGAGGGACGTGTGGACCAGGCAGTCGCAGAGAGAACGATCCCTGCGAAAAGCAGAGAGGGGTAGAGAGGGAAAGATGTCCTTAGTGGTGGGGTCCTGTTGAAGGTGGTGGAAGTTGCGGAGGATAATATGCTGGATCCAGCCTCCGGATGCAGATTGGGGGACCGCTTCGTCGAGCACCTAAGCTCCGTCCACCACAACAGACAGGATCTCCCGGTTGCCACTCACTTTAACTCTCCTTCACATTCCCATTCGGATATGTCCATACATGGCCTTCTCTACTGCCATGATGAGGCCAAACTTCGGTTGGAGGAACAACATCTCATATACCATCTGGGTAGTCTCCAGCCCCTTGGTATGAACATTGAATTCTCCAACTTCTGGTAATTCCCTCCCTCTCCCTTCCCCCATCCCACCTTCACTCTGTCTCCTCTTCTAGCTGCCTATCACTTCTCATAACTCTGCATTCTTCTACTACCCATAGTGCTTTCCCCTTACATTCCTTCTTCACCTCTCCTGCCTATCCCCTCCCTGCTTCCCCTCCCCCACCCCCTGATCTTTCCTCTGATTGGTTTTCCAGCCTCCCCCCACCTTCTTTATAGGGCACCTGCCCCCTCCTCCTTTAGTCCTGACGAAGGGTCTCAACCCGAAACATTGACTGCTCCTTTCAACGGATGCTGCCCGACCTGCTGAGTTCATCCAGCTTTTTTGTGCGTCTTAACTTTAGAACCATGATTGTTCAGGATCATTAAAACTTAACATTTCCCAAACTAAATAGAAATTCTAATTGCCATTGTGATCATCATCCATCATCAAGGACCTCACCACCCTGGTCATGCTCCCTTCTTGCTCATGCCATCAGGAAGGAGGTACAGGAACCTCGTGACACACACCACCAGGTTCAAGAACAGTTATTACTCCTCAACCAATAGACTCTTGAACCAGAGGGGATCAAACTATGGACTCATTTTCAAGGATTCTTCATCTCATCTTCTCAATATTTACTGCTTATTTACTATTACTTTCTTCTGTTGTATTTACACAACTTGTTCTCCTTTGCACATTGGTTATTTGTCTGTCCTACTTGGTGTGGGTTTTCATTTATTCTAATTTGTTTTTTGGATTTACTGTGATTACCCATAAGAAAATGAATCTCGGTTGTGAATGGTGACATATATGTACGTTCATAATAAAATTACTTTGAACGTTGATTTGCAACATGCAAATAGAAATTCTGTTTATTCAGATTCCTCAGCAGGCTCTGAGGCAGCTTCCACATGGTAATGGATTATTTTTATGCCCACTGGATAAACTGGAACAAACTATTGATGAAACAATTGGCTTCATTCACTTTATAACCATTCTGTCATCTCAATAGTTTGAAAATAAATTACTGAAAAGGTAATAATTTAAAGACTTTGGCCATAAGGTGACATTGGATCAGTGTGCCAAGGAATAAAATGGATTTGTCATGGCTCTGAAAGCTCTCTGGAAATCTCTGGTAAAGATGGAACTATCAAGATCACTGCTGCCTGCCTTTCCTTACGCACTGTGGTTTATGGGGGAAAAGTGATGCCAGTACCATTTTGCTGTGATTAATGAAAAGAACAGGATATCCAACAAGCGCTATATCATAATATTACTACAATTTTTCACATTAGTTTTGTTTCTATAATAGCACACTGCAATGGAAGGACGCAGACAAAGATGTCACTTTGCTTCAGGAGAGTGAGGGGAGAAGCTGCATTCAAAAAATCCTTCCAACAGTGGAGAAGTGTATGACCAGAGAGCACAGCCTCAGAATACAGGGACATCCCTTCAGAACAGAGCTGAGAAGTGATTTCTTTAGCCACAGCATGGTGAATCTGTGGAATTCATTGCTATAGATGATTATTGAGTATATTTAAAGTGGAGGTTGATAGGTTCTTGATTGTTAAGGGCAGCAAAGGTTACAAGGAGAGGGCAGAGAATTACAGGTTGCAATGTTGTTTCGTTTGGCTGCATTCATGACTATTCATGTATGGTTGAATGGTAATTAAACTTGAACTAGGGTTAAAGGGCTAGGGTTAAACTTAAAATAGGGTTGAGAGGGATAATATGTCAGCCTCATTGGAATGGCAGAGCAAGACTTGATGGGCCAAATGGCCTAATTCTGCTCCTATGTCTAATGTCAAATGACCTTTGTTAACACTTTGGTATAGCATTTAGTGTACCATATTATTAGATGTAACTGCTTTTAGATGAAATATCAGATCAAGACCCCTTAGCACAGTTAAAGATCAGTAGAATATTCAATATTCTCACCAGTACAAAATACTAAAACCTGTTTAAAATGACTCTCAAAAGAACACTTTTGGCAGCCTGCAATAACTCACAATATATACAAACAGCACACTAAGTTGCTGCTCAGCCTGTGGTTTTACCATCCAGTGATGTCATGTATCAAATTTTGAAACTCGACTCGTGAGCAGCAATTTTGTTATCCACTATAATTTACATTTGTACTTCTGGTTTAGTAAGGTATCCCTGCTTTCTCATAAACAAGAACACTGACTGAACTTGAGGCAATGAGAAAAATCAAGGACTCTACTGTGTTTGTTAATATATTGAGGTCATGGATTTAAAATTCCACAGGTACAAAAATACCCCCTCCCATTTCCAAATAATGCGCCTCCTCCCCTTCTTACCCCATCCCTATTTTTTTTCTGTTTTTCCTCTCTTTTTCCCTCCCACAATTACTCCTTGCCTGTTCTCCATCTTCCTCTGGTGCTCCCCTCCCCCTTTCTTTCTTCCAATGATACGTGGAAGAAGAATCATTTTGTCCTATGATACTCCCCCTTCTCCAGCCTCGTATCCCTTTTGCCAATCAACTTCCCAGCTCTCAGCTTCATCCCTCCCCCTCCTGTCTTCTCCTATTATTTTGGGTCTCCCCCTCCCCCTCCCACTTTCAAATCTCTTACTATCTCTTTTCTCCATTACTCCTGACAAAGGGTCTCGGCCCGAAACGTCGACTGCACTTCTCCCTATAGATGCTGCCTGGCCTGCTGCGTTCCACCAGCATTTTGTGTGTGTTGCTTTACCCCTTTAAGATGTAGTATTTCCTCTCATCATCAAAAAAATCTACAGTTAGCACCGTTTCAACAAATCAGCTTCTTGGGCATCATTATTTTGCAGGATCACATGTGAGAGAACCATATCTCCTTCTTGGAGCACTTAGTAAAATTGCATCTTCCTCAGAACATACTGGTACAATTCTACACTGCCGTCATGAGGGCATCCTGATATCAGCCACTCTGCCACAATATATGAAAGCTACAGCAAACTGTCAGGTCATAAGAAAAAGGTCATTGGCTGCAGTCTACCTTCACTGCAGGACCTGTATGTGTCCAGGACAGGAAAAATCATTGAGGACACTACCCACACAGCAAACAGCCTTTTCCAAAAGCTCCCTTCTAGAAACTTCAAACAAAAACTTCACGCCATCTTAAAAAGTACTTCCCCCACACAGTTAATCTGATCAACCATTCTAGTTGCCACCCCTTTCTATTACCCCACTCACTGCACTATACACCCTATAAACCAACTTTTATAATCTATTTACATTGTAAGTACATGCTGGCACTTATGTATCTATGCACCATTTATTCCCTATCCGCACTTTAATCTCAAAGTTCATTTTTATACAATTGTTGAATGTTGTTTTTTGTTGTGTGTTGCACCCGGACCACCTCACCACTGCAAATTCCTCAAAAATGTAAATTGTGAATAAAGTTATCCTTCATCCTGGACAGAATGGAATCAGTCCCATCAATAAATTAGGGCAAATTTAAACAATCACTGGCAGATAAAGCACCGTGATGCTATTAAATTCGTCCATTAAATGCATTCTATAGTGTACCATTCAGCCCTATGACAGCTGCAGGCCACAGACGATCACCAGCCCAGCTGGCTTCTGTTGTTTAGTCACACAATACTGTTACATCCATCAAACTTCGGTCAACACTGGTCACTGCATCATGTAACAAAGACAACAGGATGAGACTATTACAGCATTCATACTCAGGATCAGCTTACTAAGGCTTACACAATACTGTATGGATACCAAAGGAGCCATTTACCATGTTTCAAAAAAATAGTGAACTGTGGTATGATTTCAGCAAATTAGAATCTGTAGATTTTTTTTCTTACTCTCTGCAGAAGTGCAAACACACTACAAATATTCATTAACTCTAAAGATTTTATAGATGCTGGAAATCTTGAGCAACACACACACGCACGCACACACATACACAATGTTGGCGGAACTCAGCAGGTATCTATGAAGGGGAATTATTAGTCAATGTTTCAGGCCAAGAACCTTTCATCAGGACTCATCTCTTCACACAGATCGTCATTAAAATGGGATTGATGAAGGGAGAGGTAACAACACTTGTCCGAATATCATGAAGTCCATCTTCTTCTACAGTTCCTTAGGACTTGCTTCCACTGCAGTTTAATTGGCTCTGATGCCAACATGGTCTGCAGGCTGGACCACAGATGCGTCAGCGATGCTTGAAAGTACTGGTGGATAGGGAGCTGTCAGACAGTAGCTGCCTTTGACCATTTGTGCTTGTGTTCCCAATGCATAGGCTCAATGTCTCCAAACTGCCCAAAAGATCCTTCCTTATTGGAGTGGCAATGGTCCAGGGGCTCCCAGGAGAGAGAAGGAAGCTTTCCACCTGGTCATCTGAGGTGTCTCTGATTTGGGTGTTCAGTGTTAGGAATGAGACATTTAAGTTCAAGCTCAATTGTCTATCATTCAGCCATACACATGTATACAGTTGAACAAAACATTGTTCCTCTGTGGCCAAGGTGCAAACAATAGTACATACATAGTTACAGATTGATAGCACATACAGTCACTAAGTAACATTAGTGCAAGTCCCTGAGTGTCCTGGCCTGAAGAATGACGGTGCAAGGGATGTTGTACTGGAGCCACGTGTCTACAAGAACAAGCATGTAGCAGTTCCTCATCTCGTGCTGGGTCAGCCGCAGACAAAGGCAATCCAGCTTGTCTGCTGGTCTTCAATGGAACGAACACTGGAACACAGCACCAGCGGGAGACAGATTACAGCGACCAGACCGCAATCCAGCGCACCACTGTTCTCTCCCACACCACCTCCAGTGCCTCCTCACCTGGCTGGCTGTAACAGGCAACAGAACAGCACGAGGGCTTGGTTCACACAATAACCTAGAACATGCAGATCCCCCACCACTTGCATCGCCAATGAACCGATGAGCCAGGCTTGTAGTATTTTGTATTACCGATGTCCTACAGGGTCTTGCCATCACAAGAATACTGCCTTGTAGTGACTGCTGTAGGTAGTCCAGGACCCAGAAGCGTACAAGAAGAGCAGAGCAAGCTCACTTACTGTCCAGCAGTGCCCCTAACCACAATAGTTTTCCATACTATTTACCCACAGGCCATCAAGTGTAAACTTAAATAAACTTTGTTATTTGTTGTTAGTTATTGCAGCCAGAAGTTGTGGTCCATGTAGGTACCAATGACATGAGCAGAATGATTGACGAGGTTCTGCATAAGGAGCTCAGGGAGTTAGGTGCTAAGTTAAAGGGTGGGACCTCCAGGGCTATGATCTCAGGATTACTACCCATGCCACTGCTAATGAGGTCAGAACTAGGAAGAGTATACAATTTAATACATGGCTATGGAGTTGGTGTAGGAGGAAGGGTGTAAGATTTTTGAATAATTGGTCTCTCTTCCAGGGAAGATGGGAGCTGTACCGAAGGGACAGATTGCACCTGAACTAGAGGGGGACTAATATCCTAGTGGGAAGGTTTGTTAACACTGCAGGGTCGGGTTTAAACTAGAGTTTCAGAAGATGGGAACCAGAGTGCTAGAACAGTTACAGGAGAGGTTGTGGAGGCAGATGTTAGTAAGACTTCAGTCAAAGTTATGAATCAAAAGTTGAGCATGGTGCGACTAGTGTCCTAAGTTGCCAATATTTCAATGCAGTAAGTATCATCGGAGAGGCGGGATAATAGTGGGGGAATTTCTAGCACGTATACAAGATGGCTTTTCAGAGAAGCTCGTGGTTGAGCCCACCAAAGGATCAGCTATTCTGGATTGGGTGTTGTGCAATGAACCAGAATTGAACGAACCCTGACGGGAAAGTGATCATAATATGATCGAATTCACCCTGAAATCTGAGGAGAAGCAAAAGTTATAAGTCTCAGTATTACAGTGGAGTAAAGGGAATTACAGAGGCATGAGTGAGGAGGTGGCCAGAAATGACTGGAAAAGAAGGATGATAGAAGAGCAGCAACGGGTGTAATTTCTGAAAGCAATTCGGAAAGCACAGGGTATATATATCCCAAAGAGGAAGAAGTATTCTGAAGGAAAGATGGAACAACAATGGCTAACAAGAGAAATCAAAGTCAACATAAAAGCCAAAGAACACACACAAATGAGGGCATATAATAGAGCAAAAAAAGAGTGGGAAGTTAACAGATTGGGAAGCTTTCAAATACAACAGAAGACAACTGAGAAAGTGATTTAGAAGGTAAAGATGGAACATAAAAGTAAGTTAGCCAATAATATTAAAAAGAATACCAAAAGTTTCTTCAGATATTTAAAGTGTAAAAGAGAGGTGAGAGTGGATATCAGACCACTGGAAAATGATGCTGGAGAGGGCGTAATGGGGCAAAAGGAAATGGCAGATGAACTGAGTAAGTATTTTGCATCAGTCTTCACTGTGGAAGAGACTAGCAGTAAAGTGGAAGTTCTAGGTATCAGGGGATGTAAAGTATGTGAAGTTACCATTACTAAGGAGAAGGTTCTTGGGGAACTGAAAAGTTTTAAGTACATAGGTCACTTGGACCAGATAATGTACACCCCAGAGTTCTGAAAGAGGTGGCTGAAGAGATCACAGAGGCATTTATAATGACCTTTTAAGAATCACTAGATTCGGGAATGGCTCTGGAAGACTGGAAAATTGAAAATGTCACTCCACTCTTCAAGAAGGGAGAGAGGCAGAAGAAAGGAAATGATAGGCCAGTTAGTCTGACCTCAGTGGTTGGGAAGATCTTGGAGTTGATTATTAATGTCTCAGGGTACTTGGAGGCACATGATAAAATAGGCCTTAGTCAGCACAGTTTCCTCAATGGAAAATCTTGCCTGACAAATCTGTTGAAAGGCTTTGAAGAAATAGCAAGCGGGATTGACAAAGGGGAATGGGTTGATGTGGTGTACTTGGATTTTCAGAAGGCCTTTGATAAGGTGTCACACATGAGGCTCCTTAACAAACTACCCATTCTAGCATGGTTTAAAGCAGTGGTTGATTGGCAGGAGGCAAACAGTGGGAATAAAGGGAGCCTTTTCTGACTGGCTGCCAGTGACTAGTGGTGTTCCTCAGGGGTCTGCGTTAGGACCGATTCTTCTTACGGTATGATTTGGATGATGGAATTGATGGCATTGTTGCAGAGTTTGCACATGATATGAAGATAGTTGAAAGGGCATGCAGTTTTGAGGAAGTAGAGAGGCTTAGACAGATTAGGAAAATAGGAAAAGAAATGGCAGATGAAATACAGTGTCGGCAAGTGTACGGTCCTGCACTTTGAAAGAAGAAATTAAAGGGTTGCCTATTTTTTTTAACATGGAAAGAAAATACAAAAAACTGAGGTCCAAAGGGACATGGGAGTCTCTGTGCAGGATTCCCTAAAGGTTCATTTGCAGGTGGATTCTGTGGTGAGCAAGGCAAATGCAATGTTAGCACTCATTTCAAGAAGGCTTGAATATAAAAGCAAGGAGGCAATGTTGAAGCTTTATAAAGCTATCGTATGGTTAAAGGCCTTAATAGAGTGGATGTGGAGAGGAGTTTCCTACACTGGGAGATTCTAATACCATGAACACACAACCACAGACTAGAGGGGCATCCTTTTGAAACTCAGATGCAAAGGAATTTCTTTAACCAGGGAGTGGTGAATCTGTAGAATTTGTTGCCACAGGCAGCTGTGAAGGCCAAGTCTTCTTGTATACAGTCGGCCCCCCTTATCAGCGAATTCAACCAACCGCGAATCGTGAAAACCTGGAAGTGCTCTTCCAGCACTTGTTTGAGCATGTACAGACTTTTTTTCTTGTCATTATTCCCTAAACAATGCAGTATAACAACTATTTTACATAGCATTTACATTGTATTAGGTATTATAAGCATTCTAGAGATAATTTTAAGTATACGGGAGGATGGGCATGGGTTATCGTGGATCGGGGTAAAAAAAAATCAGAAGTTCTCTTACTAAGTAAGTCAGAACAGGTACATCCAGTATTATTTAGCGTCAGTTAGTCAAACGTTTGTCTTAGTATATAGTATATATTTTACCTTTCTATGCATATAAAATGCTTAAGAACGTATGTTTCAGCGCCGGGCTCGGGAACGGAAGTGACAGATCGCTCCCGAGTGCGCTCTCCACCGTGGCGGGTTGATGTGGAGGATCAAAAACCCAAAACCCCAAAATTAAACCACTGCATTGCTTAGTAATAATTGTAGCTTTCATTGGGGCAGAGCCTTTCTCACTTTATCCTTTAAAATTGTTCCGATCGTTGACCGACGTAGCCTAACACTTTTCCAGTGACCGATGGCGTTTCACCTCTTTCCGATCGCTTTATTATTTCCACTTTATTTTCCAATTATGATCATGATTATTTTCGTGAACAGAAACACTGCAGATTCAGAGCTTCGCTGGGTCCTAAAGACCACCACACTGAGACAGGTTAAATAAGGTCTGGGGTTCCACTGGGTCCTAAGGTCCACCAAATTGAGACAGGTTGAATAAGAGACTTGACCATCTGCGAATTTTGGTATTCACAAGGGGTCCCGGAACCAATCCTTCGTGGATAAGGAGGGCCGACTGTACTTAAGACAGAGTGTGATAGATTCTTAATTAGTCAGAGCACGAAGGGATATGAGGAGAAAGCAGGGGACTGTGGCTGAGAGGAAAATGGATCAGTCATGATGAGATGGCAGAGCAGACTCGATGGGCCATAAGGCCTAATCCTATATGTTATGGTCTTATTTCAGTAACCAATCTTACGTCTTGTTAATGAGTGTTTAAAAGTGTATGTCTCCATTCATATACCTGCAGCCCCAAATGCAACAGCTGGCCACTTAAGAGATTGCCTTGTCAGGTTTCCAAGGAAATCACTTAAATGGCCATCCATTGCAAGCCTGTTCTCATCATTACTGTTGAAAGAAAAGAAAAAGCATAAAAGGCATTGAGCTCATCTGGGAATGAAACCTCTTTGCCATTTATGTTGCTTGGTTTCACTTTGTAGGAGGTGATGGCATTCAAGCAATGCCATAATTGTTGACCATCCCTCAACAAATGGTCAAATTTCTCAAAGTATGTTCGAGGGATGGACCAGTGGGTATTCTTGACAGTAATGTGGCAGTGATCGTGTGTGTTGCAACCTCTGGTACTGTAGATGATATGCGATGGTATATGGCAAAGACTTCTATAAGCTAGCCTGATTGAAATCCCCAGCAAGGATGCGAAGGGTGTCGGGTAAGCCGTCTCTTGGTTGTTAATTGAGTTCTAGCTTGATATCTGCCTTTGGCGGTATGGAATCTGGAGTCAGGATCTGTACAGAGAACTCTCTTGGTAAGTGGAACAGTTGGCACATATTCCAGGTCAGGAGAACATGGGTGGGACAAGCTGCTACGTCCTAGTACCACAAAGAGTTTATCATGAAGCAGACACCACCACCCAGTGGACTGAGAGCACAGTGACTGGAGTGTGGGGTGTGAGCCATGTCTCACTGAAACTGAGAACTCAGGAATCTCTCCTTTCTCTGTGTTACAGCAATCTTGCCCTCAAGTCCTCTGTCTTGCTCTCCGACTGTACATTGCGCAGGGGGGTGCTAGGGAGCAGTGGTCATGTTCCCGTCACTTCAGTTTGGTCTGAAATTCCAACCCCAGCCACCTCGCTTCCTGAAATGATGGTGGCCATCTTGCTAACTGCACGTGCTGTACCTGCAGGGCTGAGAACCCTTTGGGTTCATCAGGAGATTGTAAGATTGCCAGTGCACCTAGATGATTTAAAAGTCCATTTCTTAAAAGGAAAACTACAGGCTGAAAATTGAAGCAATATCAGTATAATTGAGTAGTTTTACTGTGAGCTGTCCACAATACATGCCATCTAACACTATGGGGCCTCAGTACGTCAGCCTTAAAAAGCAAAATATATTTTTATAAATATAAATATTTATCTGGTCTACATTGCATCACTCATCAGAAGGTCTCGTTTGCTCAGGCAGAAAAGCAAATGTACAACCAGCTTGCTCACTATCACCACAAATACTAATTTCACTTCTGTCCAAGATTTCTGTCCCAATGTATTTGACATCCAGACACAACAACCTCTTTTCCCAATTTACACCTGCATAACAAGAGCCTGAGAGCTTAGCTTCTTTCAAACACAAGCATTTGTTCTTGCCACTTGGTATTTGAATATGCAAAATGCAAAATTAATGCCCTGCTGAAACTTGCAGGAAGTCAAAAGGTTGTGGATACTTTGCATTCAAATGCTGTGTGTCCTGTGATGCAGAGTGACAGACCCAATGTCAAAGGCAAACATATAGTACAGTATGGATCCGTGTCAATAATTTGTATGTGGAACATGCTTTTGACTTGCACGTAAAATTGGGCACCAGGACGTTATTTCTGAATTTCAAACACAATGGAGAGGCCTTTGCATTGCAGTGAAATTGGTAGTTATTTGCTATATACTGACAAAAGCATTGCCCCTAAATGGCACACACGACTAGAATCAATACTGCTGGCTAGTCGGCAGTTAATTCAGGTAAAGAGGGAGGAGAGAAACTTAATTATGCAATTTATGCTTTAAAGACTAACTTAAAAAGGAGTGAGAACAGAATGCTAGGAAATCCCATCCTTTTCTTATTCAGTCTGAAGGTGAGCTGGAGAATTTCAACTATGTATTTTGTTTAAACAATTAACTGCAGATAGTAATGGTATAGTTCAACCTGAGTAATCCTTATCTGAAATTCCAAAACGCAAAGGCCTCCAAAATGAAATCTGAGCACCGACATGATGTCAAATATGGAGAACGCCATAAGGAGCTGGGAGGGACCCAGGTGATGCGTAGGTCTTTGCACACCACGGTCTGGAGAAGTGACCTCACATATGAGTTAATGAAAAATAGAAAAACACTGCATAAAGTGAAAAATGAAGGCCTCGATAGTGTATTGAAAGAATGGATTTAACAGCGCTGGAATGAACACATGCCACTTAACAGCATGCTGATCATGAGACAAAGAAAGATCTATCACGAGGAACTGAAAATCGAACGTAATTGTGACTAATCAGCAGGCTGGCTGCAGAAATTATAGCTACCTCATTATACATTCCAAAATGTAAAAAAATCCAAAATCTGAAACTCTCCCAGCCCATGCATTTCAGATTAGGGACACTCAACCTGTAATGGCAAATCCTACCATAGCTGAAAATATGAGCCTATGCCATCTTCTACATGACCACTGCGTTCAATCCTTCCCAACAACAATGCCCACCTACCAACTGCCCACACAACAATGCTAATATTTAGGGCACAGGTCTTCTCAAAACCTCCAACACATTACCTTATGGCTTTTGTTACATCAAGAATTTGATGCCTTAGGCCCAAAATAAAAACCATCAACAGACCCACGACATCTGTGCCATTCCAGCATGCCGATTATTCATTTCCAGAGATGCTGCCTGGCCTGCTATGTTCCTCTAGCATTTTTTTGCTCTGGATTTCCAGAATCTTTTGTGTTCAAACATTCAAAGCACCATGCATTACTAACATTGCTCTTCATTTAGTTGTGTGACAAACTCTCAACAACACAACCTAACATCTTGGAGCAGCAGCCTGTCAGCCTAACAAAACTACATATATAAATATACCCAAAGCCGATCCATCCCAGAACCAGGTAATCTGTTTATCAGATCACGCAGAGAGCCTCGACGGCTTAGCCACAATGAATGGCATAGAAATTCAAGAGTATTTATAAACTTTCCAAAAGCTATTTATATACTGGCTTGTCAGTCTCTTAACTTAAACTCCAGCCCAGTAATTTACTCAGAATCAGAATCAGGTACAATATCATGGCATACAATATGTTGTGAACTTCATTGTTTTGTGGCAGCAGTACAGTGCAACACATAATAATAAATATAAATTACAGCAAGTATATACAAAAATGAAAATTAATTTAAATAAGTAGTGCAGAAAGAGAGGAAAACAAATATTGAGTTCATTATCTGTTCATGGGTTCATTGCCCACTCAGAAATCTGATGGTGGAGGGGAAGAAGCTATTCTTGAAACATTGAATTTTAGTCTTCAGGCTCCTGTACCATCTCCTTAATGGTAGCAGTGAGAAGAGGACATATTCTGGGTGATGGGAGTCCTTAATGAGGGATGCTGTCTTGTTGAGGCATCATCTTTTGAAGGAATCCTGTATGCGGAGGAGGTGAGTGTCCATGCTGACTTACTATCAATACTACACTCAGCAAACTGCTGAGATAAACAAGAGACTGCAAACCACTTTAAAATCTCATGAACAATCTTGGTCTCAGTGCAGAATACAATGTGACTAAAGGCAGGAACTCTCTCTATGACTCACCCTGCAGTACACATTATAAATGAGTTCAACGTCATTCTGGGAATCAAATATTAACCAAATCTAGAGTTTTGACAGCATTCCTAAAATACCTTAATGTAATCTCTCTAGTTGATGATGTGTGAGTGCCATGATATGAGAGAAACCATTTTCTATCCATCCCTTCAATGTACCCAAAGCTCTGTCTCAGAATCAGATAAGAATCTTATCCCTGGCAGATGTCATGAAGTTTGTACTGCTACCACAAAACAACATTGCAAAACACAATAATTTTAGGAAACTATAAATGAGTTCATAGTCCATACAGAAATTTGATGGCAGAGGGAAAGAAGCTATTCCAATCATTGAGAGTGTGCTTTCAGGCTCCTGTACCTCCTCCTTGCTGGCAGCAATGAGAAGAGGGTATGTCCTGGGTGATGAGGTCCTTAATGATGGATGCCATCTTTTTGAGGCATCACCTTTTGAAGATGCCATCAATGCTAATGGCCACCATGGAGCTAGCTGAGTTTACAACTTTCTGCAGCTTTTTCTGTTCCTGTGAAGTGGACCCTCCATACCAGACAGTGATGTAACCAGTTAGAATGCTCTCCACAGTACATCTGTTGAAATTTGCCTGTGTCTTTACCAACTCTCCTCTACCTCCTGATGAAATATAGCTACTACTGTACTTTCTTTGAAATTGCTTCAATACGCTGCATGATATGTTGTCAATGATATTTTTTCTATAACAGTTGTGATGCACAATGGAGGGCAGCATGATGATGCAGCAGTTAGTGCCGATGCCACACTGCTCCAGTAACCCAGCTTTGATCCAGATTTTAGGTGCTATCAGTCTGCAGTTAGCATTCTCTCCAGAGACTTGTGCATTATCTTTGTGTGCTCCGTTTTCCCTCCCACATGCTGGCAGATTAATTAACGACATGAATAATCACTTATTGCACGTTAAACGTAAAAGAGAATCAAAGTGTGACTGATGATCAAGAGTGAAGGAATAAGTTATGAGGTATAGGGAAATTGGATGAATTGCATTGCTGCCCTTAGAGTTGGCATAGACCCAATGGGCTGAATGGTCTCAGTCTGCATTGTTTTAGGGTGATAAATGCTGAGTTTACTCTTCTAAAATGTTGTTTAAATGTGTAATCACCAACCCATAGATTAACACTGTGGATCTCACCACTGATGCTACATATGCACAGTTCTATTGTTTATGTGCTTATAATTTGTAACTTCTTTTAAAATTGCAAATCTAAAATAAAAAATGTTGGAACACTACACAGCTCACAAAATCACAAGAAAAAAATCAGGTGCTGGTTACTTAATGCACTGGCCCTTAACACAAACATGAACTTAAAAATAGAGAAAAAAAGCTTACTTGTTTTAATCTATACATAGTCCTACTCACATTTACAAATACGTATTAACAAATAAAATGGTTTGAAATATTGCGGAATATTGGTTGGCTATTTGGGTTGATCGCCAAGCTGCAAATGTTTGCAGACACCGGCTTCAGTTGAGATGCCATCATCAGTGTGGTGTTGGAGGGGTTCTCTCTTCAGAATGCCCACTTATATACTCCTCTGGGGTCCGAATGGATATTGATTAGACGTTGCGATCTGATTGGTTGCTCCAGAACGCTAAACGGTTTAGCAGTAGAAGATATTGATTGGTTAGTTTGAGGGAGGTCCAATGTATGGGTTTGCTTCACTGTCCAGATCCCAAGATTACAGGTGATTCATTGATTGCTGACATCGTTGTTTCTCTCTCCTTTGTAAGGGTGCATATACGGATCTGTATCGATGTGTTTGTCAATGGATCCTTCTGTGGAGAACCATGCTTCGAGAAATTCTCATTCTTTTGTTCTTGCTTGAGTCAGGACTCTAGTTGTCATCCTGTTGAGATGAGTTCTACTGCTAAACTGGTCACGGTGTTTCGAACCAGCCAGTCAGATCACAATATCTAATCACTATCCATTCGGACCCCGGAGGAGTATTATAAGCCGGCGTTCTGAGGAGACAACACCCTAACTGCACACTGATGATGATGGCTTCTCAACTGGAGTTGAAATGTCTGCAGGCATTTTATCACACTCAGCAATCAACCAAACTTCCAAATAAAAAGGTTTTAACTGTGAAAAGAAGCCATTGTAAATGCAGCAGGAAGATTACTCTTTAAGATACATTGGCTGTGTGCTGACTAGTCGATTCCAATGCGACAATTTTGTGTTTTAGATCTGAAACTGAAATTCACACAATACAAGACAGTCACCATGATATAGTCCAAACAAGATTTTAGATTGTACTTCTGAGAAGACAAAGCAAATTCATATGGTTATTTGAGTCTAGCAAGGTTTGTCAACATAAAACAATCTAACTGCCCAAACAAGGAGTAGTGAGGGACGTTCATGTATAACTGCACCAGTTTGTTGGTTAAGATAAGGTATAATTTGGTGAGCATAGTGACAGAACTAGTAGAGGTGCTGCCTGACAGTGCCAATGATGTGGGTCCAAACCTGACTCCTAATTGTGTGAAGAGTTTGCAAGTTTTCCCTGTGGCAGCAAGGGTTTTCCTTGGGTTTTCTGACATCCTGCCAAAGACCAGTCTGTTGCTAAATTGACCACTCTGAATTAGCAAGTTGTAGAATCTGTGACAGGAGAGTTTATGGGGATTGAAAGGTTGCAAGGGCAACCTTGTCATAAGAACATAAACACAACATGAGAAAGACATCCCGGTGCTACCCTGGGTCACACATGCAAAATTAGGTTATTACAGAACAAAATTAATTTAGCATCCTCCTGGGAGAAAAACCCAGATGGATCCAGTGTCTGCAGCTGAATGATGAGCATCACACGGCAGCTGATACAAAAACAATTTCAAAGGAGGATGGAGCTTAGACGGGGTTTTGAGGCACTATTCAGGAGCTCAAAAACCAAATAAACTAGTTTACCAAGAAAAAAGACGTTCAGCCCACCTCAATCTTTCTAACTACAACAGGTTAACGTTCCACCACTGCTGCATTTAACTCTTTAACTGGGCATTTTTAGACACCAACAATATAGAGAAATCAATCAGGTTAATAAACTTGAGACAAAAGGTCAGCCCAGATTTTTCTGAATAACAGAGCAGGCTCCTGGGGCTGATTCATCTACTCCACCTTTGATTTCTTTTGTTCCTAAATTCACAACCATTATTTCATCTAGACCAGGGGTTTCCAACCTTTTTCATGTCATGGACCCCTACCATTAACCAAGGAGTCCGTGTATTCTGGAAGGTCTTTCCTTGTTCGAGGCTATGACAAGACTTTCTTTTTACTGGATATTCATAAAGCTCACATCATTTAAAATAAGAGATAAAACTGAAAGCATAGCTTCATTTGTCACATGTACATTGAAACAGATTCACCACTCTCTGGCTAAAGAAATACCTTATCTCCATTCTAAGAGGATGTCCCTCTAATCTGAGGCCATGTCTTCTGGTCTTAGACTCTCCAACCAAAGGAAACATCCTTTCCACATCCACTCTATCAAGGCCTTTCACCATTTGATAGGTTTCAATGAAGTCACCCCTCATTCTTCTGAATTCCAGTGAATACAGGCCCAAAGCCATCAAACACTCTTCATATGACAAGCCATTCAATCCGGGAATCATTTTTGTGAACCTCCTCTGAATCCTCTCCAGTTTCAGTACATCTTTACAAAGGGGCCCAAAACTCCTCACAATACTCCAAGTGAGGCCTCACCAGTACTTGCTTATATATTCTAGGCTTCTTGAAATGAATGCTGACAGCACATTAGACTTCCTCACCACCAATTCAACCTCCAAATTAACCTTTAAAGAATCCTGCACAAGGATCCCATGTGCCTTTGCCACTCTGTTTTTTGTATTTTCTCACTATTTAGAAAATAGTCAACTCTAATTTCTTCTACCTAAGTGCATGACCATACACTTCCCGACACTGTATTCCATCTGCCACTTCTTTGCCCGTTCTCCTAATCTATCTAAGTCCTTCAGGCCTCTCCACATCTTCAAAACCACCTGTCCCTCCACCTATCTTCATATCACCTGCAAACTTTGCAACAAAGCCATCAATTCCATGATCCCAATCATTGACATATAACGTAAAAACTATCAGTCTGAAATCAGATCCCTGGGGAACACAACTAGTCCCAGCAGCGAACCAGAAAAGGCTCCTTTTACTTCCACTCTTTGCCTGCTGCCAATCAGCCACTGTGTTATCCATGCTAGAACCTTTCCTGTAATACCATGGGATCATAGGTTGTTAAACAGCCTCATGTGTGGCACCTTGTCAAAGGCCTTCTGAAAGTCCAAGTACACAACATCAAACAATTCTCCTTTTTCTATCCTGCTTGCGATTTCTTCAAGAATCGAAATCTGATCGGTGATCGCTGTTGCTGTAGTGGTGTTGTGCTAACACAGCTTTCTTCCCAAGTCATGTGCTTACTTTCTAGTTTCAGTCAATTCTGCTGTCACATTTCCTTATCAATAATCTATATTCCTTCTCAAAACACAAATTTCCAATGAAGGTTATTCATAACACAAGAGATTCTGCAGATACTGGTAATCCAGACCAACACAGACAAAATGCTGGAAGAACTCAGCAGGTCAAGCAGCATCTACTGAAATGAATAAACAGTAGACGTTTTGGACTGAGACCCTTCATCAGGACTGGTGTTTCTTTTCATCATTCTGCCCCAAATGCATAATCCTGTGTCTGAGACAAAACAGTCAAATGCGAGTCTGACCAAAATAGACCAAATGACTGACAACTATTTCAAAGCCTTCATCCAGTTTCCTTGGCAATCTTCATGTTCAAATAAATCTGAGTTTAATTAAAGGTAGTTTCTTGTCTGGTTCAATGAAACATTTATTTGTAACAGCATTACAGGCACATAGCATTAGATAGGCAGAAAAAAACATACATTTCTACAAGAAAGGGAAGAATTTGATCAAACCAAAAACCCATTGTACTGCACAGTTGCCGTACTGATTATGGTTGTGCAGTTGGTTCAAGAAGTGAATGATTGAAGGGAAGTGACTGTACTTCAACTTGGTGGTGTAGGTCTTCACCCACCTCAACCTGCCAAATTCCAATGGTAATCCAGGTCTGTAGCAAACATGGAAAGGCTATGCAAACTCTAAAAAATTGTCTTAAGCAAAACCAAGAATTATCAGGCAGCATGCACCCCTTCCCAATCCTTCTGCAGGTTACAGAATTATTTCTGCAGGTAATCATCAAGTTTACTCTATTCCTGATTCCTTTATGCTTTTTGTGACTGATTTAATTTGCTGACTTCTGATTTAGAACATAAAAATCTTCAGCACATTACAGGCCTTTCGGCCCACAATGTTGTGCTGATCATGTAACCAACTCTAAAAACTGCCTAGATTACCCTACTGCATAGCTCTCTATTATTCTGGGCTCCATGTACCCAGGAGTCTCTTAAAAGACCCGAATGTATCCACCTCCACCACCGTCACTGGCAAAGCATTCCACGCACCCACCTGTGTGTGAAAAACTTAACCCTGACATCCCCTCTGTACCTATTTCCAAGCACCTTAAAACTATGCCCCCTCATGTTAGCCATTTCAGTTCTGGGAAAAAGCCTCTGACTATTCACACGATCAATGCCTCTCATCATCTTATACACCGTCTCATCCTCTGTCGCTCCAAGAAGAAAAGGCCGAGTTCACTCAATCTACTCTCATAAGGCATGCTCCCCAATCCAGGCAACATCCTTGTAAATCTCCTCAGCGCTCTCTCTACAGCATCCACATCCTTCCTGTTGACCCTGTGGATACAAGAACCATAGTCCAATATATGAACTATGGTGGATTCCAAATAATTGGGCTATCGTTAAATTGAGACAGCTGCTTATTTTGGGACAACTCTTAAAAAACAAAAACTAGTCAGATGCCCTTCATTTATTTAGGGCGCCATGCTGCCTAACTGGGGTATCTTTCTGTTTCTTAAGTATATTTAGTGAAGAAGCCTCAACTGCTTCCCTGGGAATTCCACAGATTTCAGACTTACAGCATCAGTGTTTTTGAAATTTTAGTTATAGCTGTTTATATGGAATTTTTTCCTAATGAATATTTATTGGTGAACTTCTTGCAAAAGGTATTTTCTTTCCCAAAGCATCTGAAACTCAAGTTGACATTAGTCAGCGTAAAAGTTAAGCCCATTAAGGAACAACATCCAATTGCAGCAAGATGTCTAAATACCACAAATCTAATTTTGAAACTCATCTTAGATCATCATAAAATAAGGTAGACTCCATGAGTTCACACAGATATTTGATTAACAATAGGGCTGTGTGCTATGATTCAGCGGGATTGAGAGCCTACTGTTTCAAACATTATGTTGTGCAAACACCAGTGGTTCACCAAGAACTGATCTCATGCAGTTACTAGCAATAGACAATCCTTTCCTTCCTTATTTGCCGTGTTGCTTGAAGTGGGTAATCATGGACTTGTGATGTATAGAAAAATTTGCCAAGAATGATCATGACCGTGATTGTTCTTGGCAAACTTAACTGCAAAAGTAGTTTACCATTGCTTTCTTCTGGGGCAGCATCTTTACAAGACGGGTGACCCCAACCATCATCAATACTCTTCAGAGATTATCTGCCTGGTTGCATAACCAGGACTTGGTCTGCCTGGTTGCATAAACAAAACCACACTTTGCCCAAGGGTGACCAGAAGGCTAGCAGAGGGAAAGAGTACCTAGACCTTCTTTGATAGAGACACATCTCCGCTCTGTCACCCACAAATAGGTAGTTAGAACACAAATTACCACTGTTTTTAAGCACTGATTTTCTTCCATAACTGAACACTTGAAAAGTGAAGAGCCAATATCCTGTACTAGTGCTTCCTCTCTTTCTACAATGTTACCTGGCCCCTCTTCTTGTACATATGCAGGATTCTTTTTTTGTATATCTGATTTCTAGCATTTGTTTCTTCGCTTTTGCTAAAGCAAATGTTAGATTCAGTAAGAATCGTTCCTGGGAAAATCCCTAAAACCAAAAGTTAAACCAAATGTAACAAGAACCTGTGCAGTATTCTGAAAAATCTGATGCTCAAGACAGAAGGTGTAGTTCACATTATGCCATCTCTTCCTTTGGCATTTGCCTAAAATCAAAACACACTTCAACATCACTTCTTGAACTTCTCAGTTGAGGACAGGCTTTGACAGATGTTCATTAGAAAAACCTTCATCAACCCAAAGAGCTCCCTATGTCAAACATAACCCAACTGAATATTTCCAGCATTAGTTGATTCATTGGATTTCCAGTATCTAGTGTTTGCCATTTGTACATATTGTTAATAACCCAAGTAGTTAAGGGTACATTTCAGTCATTTTCATTCTATCATGTTCCAGCTCAATTATCAAAGTACACAAATTAATCATTTCTAATTCCTCACTCTTTCAGGAGCATTTATCTTCTAGAGATGAAGTTTTTGTTTGACATAACTTTCTGATTATATGAAATGCAGTTTTCATTCAGCTGATTGGTAAGTATAGGAAGGCCCAGAATTTGGAGGACACACTACAATCAACAGCGCACTGACGATGACTCCTCACATGGTGACGAAATGTTTGCGAGAAAATTGCCAAGACCAGAGAACAATTCAACCCAAACAGATGTACTTATTTATTTGTTTAGTGGTATAGTGTGGAGAAGGTTCTGCTGGACCTTCGAGCCTCGCCACCACAGCAACCCCACAACCTCGATTAACCCTAACCTAATGACAGGACAATTTACAATGACCATTTAACCTCCTGGTACATCTTTGGACTTAGCGAAGAAATCGCAATATCTGGGAAAAACCCATGCATTTCACGGGGAGGACGTACAGAGACTCTTACAGAACAGCATCATAACTGAGCTCAGAAACATCCTGAGCTGCCATAGCTGCCACCGTGGCAATCTACTTGTAGAAGATGGGCGTTGAAGCACCTGTCATGTTGGCCTAAGAGACAACCAACAGGGCTGGCTAGGGTTTGGTTGTGGTCCACGGAGAGAGCACGGACTGTAAAAATACCCAACAGGCACACGTCACATCAACAGGACCCAATTCTCCCAAAGGAGCATACCATTGGTTTTGTGTTTCATGAAAAAAGACATTATTGGTTTTGGGGAAATGCAATTCAACCCAGAAGTAACATAATGTTATATTCTAGGGAGAAAAAAAATTCACACATTAAAGAAAACCCACATCTAAATTTCTCTGGCACAGAATGAACAGATACACAAGATCTGTTATATCAAAGTCAAAATGCTCAGGGGATATTTTCTTGGTGTAGCAGGTGGGAAGGAGTTAATTTTCTTCCTTTAATATATGTGGAAATTCCAAAAACAAAAGGCCTTAACTTTGATCAGTATTCTCTATCATTCCAGCACCACATCTAATTCAACATCTCCCTTAGTCAAGCCATTGTCCCCAGATGCTTCAAAACCTCCACAATCATCCCTGTAGCAAAGAAATCAGTTGTACCCTGTCTGAATGATTACCGTCCCGTTGCCCTGACCCTCATAGTGATGAAATGTTTTGAACGGCTTGTCAAGCCTCATATCACAGCCAGCCTCCCATCATCACTGGATCCTCTACAGTTTGTTTATCGTTCAAATCGCTCTACGGGGGACGCAATATCCACCACACTGCACACTGTTCTCTCTCACTTGGACAACAAAGACACTTATGCCAGAATCCTGTACATTGATTTCAGTTCAGCGTTCAATACCATCATCCCGCAGAGACTAGTGGAGAAACTGTCGCTGCTTGGCCTTAACGCTGCCATGTGTCGCTGGATTCTGGATTTCTTGACAGAGGGACCACAGTCAGTCCATGTTGGCAGGAATATCTCTGACTCCATCACACTGAGCACTGGATCCCCATAAGGCTGTGTGCTCAGCCCATTGCTGTTTACACTGCTAACACATGACTGTGCAGCCAGATTCAAGGGGAAGCTGATCATTAAATTTGCTGATGATACCACAGTGGTGGGGCTCATCAGCAAAAATGATGAAACAATGTACAGGGAGGAGGTCAAACACCTAGCGAGCTGGTGCAGTGACAACAACTTGATGCTTAATGTCACCAAAACCAAGGAGATGATCGTCGATTTCAGATGGTCTCAGCCTGAGCACACACCCCTCAGCATCAGCGGCTCCACAGTGGAGAGAGTGGAAAACATCAAGTTCCTTGGGGTGCAGATCTCCGACAATCTCACCTGGTCCAGGAACACCAATGGGATTGTGAAACGGGCCCAGCAGAGATTGCACTTTTTGAGGAAACTTAAACAAGCATCACTCCCCACTAACATCTTAACTACATTCTACAGAGACGTGGTTGAGAGTGTGCTGACCTTTTGCATCACAACCTGGTACTCCAGCTGCAGTGCTGCCAACAAAAAAGCCTTGCAGAGGGTGGTTAGGGGAGCAGAGAAGGTTATTGGGGTCTCCCTACCTTCTGTCCAAGACCTCTTTCAGAGTCGATGCCTCCAGAAGACACGGTACAACATTAAAGACCCCTCACACCCTCTCCATAAACTGTTTGTTCTTCTGCCATCAGGTAAATGTTACAGGAGCATCAAAACTAAAACCACAAGGCTACTAAACAGCTTCCTCCCACAGGCAGTCAGACTGCTAAATAGCTGCTCTACCTGACTCTGCTTTGGACACTTTTAACTTGCACTAGACACTTATAACTTGTTTTTAACTGGCATGTGGCTGTTGTGTTTTACTATCTATTGTTATGTTTATTATTTAGTGTTGCGTTTGTGATGTTATGATTGTACTGCTCCTGGGAAACGCTGTCTCATTCTGCCCTGCAGAGCTGATGTACAGTTAGAATGACAAAAAAGTTTTTGAATCTTGAATCTTGAAAAAAAAAGGCCTCAAATGGAGAGTTAAAATGAAAATAACATTATGCAATGATCAACTCACAATCTCAGCAAAACATGCTGTTTGTCATGTCTTAATAATAATAAAAATTAAATCATAGAGATGCAATTTGCACTATTTTTAAAAAAACAAAAAAGCAAATAGATTTTGTAATACTTCAACCTGCAAACCCTTTTCCGTATATAATGGATGGCACAGTGCTTACAGATTAGATTATGTTGTTTAATACACATTAGCGTATGTTGTTCCTATTTATAAATTCAAAAAATATATTAATTCAAATTAAACTCTGAACATCTAAACATCAATTAGCTTAAAAAATTGATCTATTCATTTCAGTCCCCAGTTTGCTCAATTTAGAAATACTAATTAAACATGGGTGCTAATTGAATCATTTAACCTTTGCTTAATTATTTAACATGTTGTTCTTTCAATAACATTTTTAAAAAATCAAACTGCTACTTCACAAATCTGCTAAATGATTGGCTAGAATTTGTTTGAATCAGAGGCGATCTCTGGGTCATGGACACTTACTCTGGGTCATGGACACTCACAGACATTTCTTCACATCAACAAGCTTCATGATTACGTATATTAAATTCAGAAGTCTGGGGACATACACATACATTTGTTTGTATAAACAGCAGAAATACTTCCCTTTCTTCCTTTCCTCCACTTTATAATAATTGCTCTTTTAAAAAATAAAGTCTTATGTGCCATTACTGGCAATTACTATAATACTATAGAGGTTTCGTTACCACAGAATGATTTTCCAACTTAAGGACAAAATCAGCTTACGGATGTCTACAAAAACAGAGTGTGTTCATTACCTGGGGACAGCCTGTATGGGTTTAGAGCCAAGGTTCCCAACCCAGGGTCCACAGACTCCATTGAGGAAACAAAATCAAGTAATTTGCATCTTACAGAAGGAAATTCTCTGTTTAATAGCACATTTTGTTCACATTGTTAATGATTTTAAGGAAGTTTAAGTGGTATTAGTAACTTCAGAGTATGCACATTGAAGCAGATAACAAATTATTCTGATAAGTGGTTTGATATAGCAGTGTACATGGAAATTGCTTGGATTCTGCTAAAGTTCAAGCTCAGTTTACTGTACAGTATACAAGCAAACGAAACCACATTCCTCCAGACCAGGGAGTATAGCACCGCACATATAATTCACGCATATAGCACCGCACATATAATTCACGCATATAGCAATATTACCACAAATAAATTAACAAATAAAGTGCACATGCAATACAAGTTAAAAGGTAAAGAATACAACACTACTGGCACTTCATACGTGGTGGCAGGGAGTTCAGTGGTCTCACAGCCTGGTGGTAAGGAGCCAGATAGATTATTGGATGGATGGAAAGGATCATTGTATTGAGTATTGTAATCAATAATCAGAATTGTACTGAAATCAAAGCACCCAGTACTGGAGATGGAACTGTATGTTTAAGTTCTGCAAGACGTAGGTGAGGCCTACTTTGGAGTATTGTGAGCAGTTTTGGTCACCTGCCTACAGGGAAGATGTAAATAAGGCTGAAAGAGTACAGAGGAGATTTATAAGGATTTGGCCAGGTTTGAAGGACCTGAGTTATAAGGAAAGACTGAATAGGTTAAGACATTATTCCTTGGAGCATAGAAGATTGAAGTGAGAGTTGACAGAGCTATACAAAATTATGAGGTGTATAGATAGGGTAAATGCAAGGTTTTTTCCACCAAGGTTTGGTGGAACTACAACTAGAGGTCATGGGTTAAGGGTGAAAGGTGAAAAGTTTAAGGGGAACATGAGGAGGAACTTCTTTATTCAGAGAGTGGAGCAAGCTGCTGGTGCAGGTGGTGCATGCGAGCTCAGTTTCAACATTTCAGAGAAATTTGGTTAGATACGTACGTGGATTGTATGGCTAGGTCAATGGGTCTAGGAAGTTTAAATGGTTCAGCACGGACTAGATAGGCCGAAGGGCCTGTTTCTGCGCTGTCCTTTTCTATGATCCTATGAACAATGTTAAGGGTTCATTTGGCATGTCAACAAATACGTGCAGAAACTTCTATAGTTGCACCATGGAGAGCATTCTGACAGGCTGCATTGCTGTCTGGTATGGGGGAGGGGGGAAAGAAAGAAACTACAGAAGGTTGTAAATCTAGTCAGCTCCATCTTGGGCACGAGCCTACAAAGTATCCACGACATCTTCAGGGAACGGTGTTTCAGAAAGGCAGCGTCCATTATTAAGGACCTCCAGCACCCAGGACATGCCCTTTTCGCACTGTTACCATCAGGTAGGAGATACAGAAGCCTGAAGGCACAGACTCAGCGATTCAGGAACAGCTTCTTCCCCTCTGCCATCCGATTCCTCGGTGGACTTTGAAGCTGTGGACACTACCTCACTCTTTTTTTTAAATATACAGTATTTCTGTTTTTGCACATTTTTCAAATAGTCTATTTTGATTTACTTGTTTATTTATTATGTTTTATTTTATTTTTTTCTCTCTCTGTGCTAGATTATGTATTGCATTGAACTGCTACTGCTTAGTTAACAAATTTCACGTCACATGCCGGTAATAATAAACCTGATTCTGATTCTGAGTACAGTGATCCTGATAGATATCTGTAATGGGTGGAAGACAGGCCCTGATGATCCTCACAGCATTCCCACAAGCCTTTGTTGGGATCGGCGATCAGAAGATGCCTTGTAATTAAACTGATAACAGCTGGTGTTGTTGTAACAACAGAAGCCTTGCCGGTTACCTAGGCCACTGACAAACGTGTTTATAGAGATACAAACAAAAAATCATGATCAGTTGAACAATTGCATATTGTGCACTGTGCTAAAATAGCATTTAAAAAAGCATGAAAGAGTTAATACAGAATAGTGCTCAGCAATTGCTTTGATTGAGAAGGAAATACATTTATACTATGTCCTTCTCTCTCAAGCAACAGCAACCAGTTGTAAAATATTCACACAAAGTGAGATGACTGGTCTTCCAATTATTTTAACCAAGTTGGCCAAGATCACATCCCCAGGCTAAACTGGTTGTCAAAAACAGTGAAATGACTGTGAATATCTCTGGCAACTAAGAACACAGAGTTTTAAAAAACTTATTTTAAAATGGAAAACATTTTGATATAAAAAATATATAAATATTGTTTTAAAATGCTGGAAAATAAAGATTTACCCTGAATTCCTCACAGACACTTCTTCACAATTGAGGCATTATCCCAGTGCCACATCAAACCAGACAGTGATTATTCCAGTTAATCCCCTCATGTAAATATTAGCGAAATGCTACAACTTTACACTTTGAGGCCAGGCACAAGGAGGATTCTAACATCACTTTTGTAAAGTCTCTACAAACAGCTGACAGCAACTTCAGGGCTTCCAAGTTCTTGCAGAACTGCCAAAGTTATTGTCAGTTGTACAAGTAGCTGCCAATATTCCAAGGAAATCAAACAGCAGGGCTATCAGCACTCACGTTATAATGGAGAAACACTAACAGCAACTGCTGCACTTTGCCCGTAAGGAGTGACAACTGGAAAGAGAAGCTGCTGGCAGTGAGTGCACGGCAGTCCACACACAGCTCTGCTTCACAACCTTTTCCAGACCCATCAGCAGAAACTAGAGAAAAGATCAGACTACTCCAACAGTAAAGCAAAACATCTGTTAGGCTGTGCTCCATGATGTTTAAGTCACTTCTTATTTGACGTGAACAGCCAGAATTATTGCTTAATTACCTAGTCAGCCTGGAAAAACTTATCCACAAATAATAAAGTACACATACAATACAAGTTAAAAAGTAGAGTATAACACTACTGGCACTTCGTACGTGATGAGATCTGGCCTGTCCCGGGGTTGGACATCTGACCGTGTGGGGGGAGAGGGAGGGAGAGAGGTGGGGGGAGAGGAGGGGGGGAGAGGAGGGGGGGAGAGGAGGGGGGGAGAGGAGGGGGGGAGAGGAGGGGGGGAGAGGAGGGGGGGAGAGGAGGGGGGGAGAGGAGGGGGGAGAGGAGGGGGGGAGAGGAGGGGGGAGAGGAGGGGGAGAGGAGGGGGGAGAGGAGGGGGGAGAGGAGGGGGGAGAGGAGGGGGGGAGAGGAGGGGGGGAGAGGAGGGGGGGAGAGGAGGGGGGAGAGGAGGGGGGAGAGGAGGGGGGAGAGGAGGGGGGAGAGGAGGGGGGAGAGGAGGGGGGAGAGGAGGGGGGAGAGGAGGGGGGAGAGGAGGGGGGAGAGGAGGGGGGAGAGGAGGGGGGAGAGGAGGGGGGAGAGGAGGGGGAGAGGAGGGGGGAGAGGAGGGGGAGAGGAGGGGGAGAGGAGGGGGGAGAGGAGAGAATGGACTTGCTTTTCTTCTGCTCTTCTGTTTTGTTGCTTGCATGGTTCGGCTGAAAATGGTGGGGATGCTATGTTGTTGTCACAATGTGTGGTGGCACTTGCGGGCTGCCCCAGCACACCTTTAGGTTGATTGTTCAAGCAAATGACATAGTTCACTGTTTGTTTTAGTGTATATCTAATAAATAAATAGATAAATCAGAATCTTGATTTGCTGACTGTGAGAATTGAATCAATGGTCACATATGGCTACTCACTACTGATTTCCATCACTATTGGTCAATACAGCGAATCCTACTGATGTGGCGCTTGACAGCAGTCAGGCCTGGGTACTCCTGGCTGCACATCCCAAGCCCTTGTACAATTAGGACAATGGGCATCGACGTCTATATTCTCAATGTAGCCCAATGGTTCACTTGTGTCAGTACATCCATTTTAGATCACCACTGGTAGCTGGGAACATCGCTAAGTAATTCCAGCATCTGGAAGCTTTCCAACAGGCCTATCTATAATGTTAGTGCTCACCTATATATTGGGAAAACATCTCTTCATGTTTAAAACTCAGAGTGAGAGATGGAGCCTTGTGGGCTTGCATTCTACCAGCTTACACACTCACAGTCCTGCAGAAAAATTCTACTTAAGGTAATGTGATTTAATAAACACAAGAGATACTGCAGATGCTGGAAAACCAGAGCAATTCACACACAAAATGCTGGAGGAACCCAGATGGTTAGGCACCATCTATGAAAATGTATATACACAGTTGATGTTTCGGGCAGAGACACTTCATCAGAACATTAAACTGGTTTAATGTTGGGAGATGTTATTCAATCACCTCAGACTGTCCTCAATACACTCACAGGCAGGAAAAGATATTCAACCTCAGTGCCAAGCATTTGCTTTAGAAGAGTTCCACATATAACTCAGGGGCAGGGGCACATGGAAGCAAAAAACAAAACCAAATATAAATCCATGCACTTGGCTTATTCCTCTTACGTGTAACTTTCAATTCAACACCAGTTACAACCTGAATTTATCAAGAGAGCAAAAGCTCAGTCTGTAAGCACGGCAAGTTCACCTCTGCCTCTAGAACATATGGCAAGCCTCCACACCTCCACCCTAGATCAACACCTCCACCCACTAACTCCACCACTACTTTATTATTTCCCGTCAGTCACCTTATGTGCAGCCTAGCGTCACTTTATGGACATACAACTTATAAGCTATTGCATGTATCTATCTATATTTATTCACTGTGTTATTATTGTTATTGTGTTCTTTATCAATTGTGTTTTTTGTGCTGCATCATTTCCAGAGTAAAGATTAATTTTTATTGAGATACAGCACAGAAAAGGCCTTTCCAGCCCTTTGAGCCGGGCTGCCCAGCAAACCCTCGATTTAATCCTAACCTAGTGACAGGACATTTTGCAATGCCCAGTTAACCTACCAACCAGCAGGTCTTTGGGAGGAAACTGAAGCACTCGAAGGAAACACACACAATCACAGGGAGAACCAACAAACTCCTTGCAGGAATTGAACCTGTTGTACTGTAAAGCATTGTGCTTACCACTAAGCTAGCATCACACCCTCTAGTAATTACTTTGTTCTTTCTACACTTGTGGACAGGAAATGACATTAGCCATTCTTGAATGTTTGCTACAAATTGGATTGCTTGTTTTCACCAGTGGGAGATCTCAACAGCGGGAAAATGCAGGACAAATTATATGATCAGTTGTTCTATAAATACCAATTTTTTTTTTACAAATACACAATCAGAAGATCAGGAAACAGTAAATCTAGACCTTTCCTTGGGCCACCACATCTGTTGGTCAAACAGTAGCATTATAATAATCAGAGGGTGCCATGTTGACTTTCAGCAGTCTGAATTTTTCTCCCATTGTAGACGTTTATCTGATCTGAACGAGATATGTTTATAATATATCAGGCAACCATATTTATATTGGTTGTACAATAAAAATACATCGAGGAAAGAATTGCTTAAAAGTTCTAAGACAATAGAATTGTTCTTTGCAACACACACAAAAATGCTGGAGGAAATTAGCAGGATAGACAGCATCGATGGAGAGCAGTAAACAGTTGACTTTCCAGGCTGAGACCCTTAATCAGGATTGGAAAGCAAGGGGGAAGAAATCCGTTCAAGAAGGTTGGGGTGGGGGAGGAGTTACAAGCTGGCAGGTGATAAGTGAGAACTTCCCCCTTCCTTTCCAGTCCTGATGAAGGGTCTTGGTCCAAAGTGTTGACTGTTTATTCCTCTCCATAGATGCTGATTGGCCTGCTGAGTTCCTTCAGCATTTTGTGCGTGTTGGTTTGGATATAAAGCATCTGCAAAATCCCATGTGTTTTGAATTGGTCTTTTCTTGTGAATAGCACTTGATTGCATGACTACATTTGAAATGTCTGTGCTGTACATGCATTGCTGTAAACTTTTCATTTCATTATTTTCGAAACCATCTTTGCTTTACAGAGACTTTTCTAGAACAATGTACCGTAGATTCCGGATTTTAAGCCGCTACTTTTTTCCCACATTTTGAACTGCTTTGAACTTTGCGGCCTTTAATACGGAGCGGCTAATGCATTATTTTTTTTCATGCCGCCTCGTAAACATTTTGCCTCGTAACAGTAGACCAATAAAATTGATGAGTAGTTCACAGAGGTCCAATGAAATTGTACGATAAATCAAGCGCACTTTCACAATTAAATTATTGTAAATCAGTCATTTGTACTCACCCTCATCAACATGGAAAACACTCGAAGAAAAGCATTGTGCTGCCTTTATGGCAGTTATTTAGTTTATAATATTTTCGCTTAGTAATTCATTTTCTAGTTAAAGTTAGAAGAGTTTTAACTATATTTGTTTTCTGTACTACATCGCGGGATGCTATGACGTCACACCCGGTTTCGCCGCGTCTTGTGGGATACCAGTTTGCGATAAACGGAAAGGAGGGGGGGAGCGGCGGAGCCAAAACGCTGCTTTTAAGTTAAAGGCGATCAATAACTTTTCCTGGTAGGCTGCAGTATATATATTTTTTACCAGTCATTAGGAGATATTGGAATGTTGTTCAGTAAAGAAGTATACGCAACGTATATTTAAAAGTAGCCGCGTTACGGGCACGGTTCGAAAAAAAGCATTTGCAATATGTATTTGTTTTTGTTACCATATGGATTTAATTAAAAGTTAAAAAATCCTCACGTGTAATATCTTTCTGTGTAAATATCTCATATTACAACGTGGGACACCTGCGGCCGAAAATCCGGTGCGGCCTAAAATCCGGTGCGGCCTTTACAAGTAAAAAATTGATTTTATTTCTAAAATTAGAGCCAGCGGCTTTTAATCAGGTGCGCTCTGTAGTCCGGAATCTACGGTATATAGATATACACACACACACACACACACACACACACACACACACACAGACACACACACACACACACACACACACACACACACACACACACACACACACACACACACACACACACACACACACACACACACACACTCAATTACATTCCAAAGAACTATTCAGCAAAAAATACTTTTGAAATATGGGCAATTATGTAGTAAATTTACAATAGCAAATTGTAATAGCAATTGCAATTTGCTCCCGAAATAGCAAAGTGAAAACGAACACTGTATCTGCTTTTGGCTGATAAACTAACATTGGCTAAGATCCCAAGGGAAAAACCCCTCTGTAACATCAAGGTGATGATCACATAGAATTTGTCTTCTTTAAAGGACTATCAATTAGTCCCACTACCATGCTTTCTCCGGGTTCTTACCATTTTATCCCTGTATATGTGTGTATCAAGATTTCTTTTTATGATTATTAATAACTTTATCCTGCCTCAGTTATATGATGTATTATTAATCATAACAATTTAGCATACAAAATAGATTTTGCACCTTCTGGCTAACAATATTCCTGCCAATGGAATCATTTCCTTATCCAAACCCTTAAGTTGTGAATGCCTCTGTTGAGTCAGCCATTAACTCCATCTGTATTGCAAAGAACAGCATCAGCTTCAAGCCCTCCTTGTGAATTCAGTCACTCAGCCCTGAAACAATCTGGTAAAATCCTCTCCTCTTCCCCTCCAAGACCATTGCAAAGTGGGGTTCACAGGCCTTCCCTGCAAGACTATTGTAAAGTGAGGTTTGCAAGAGAACTTATAACTTAAGAGATTTATAAAAATAGGATTTATTACCTATACAAAAAGCTCTGCATCATACTTTTTAACCACCATCAATCTGTTCTTTAATTGTCAAAGGTCTTTACTCATTCTCCCACTTCAAATGCCCCCTTAAATCTCATGCCTTCCCCCTGAATTGCCTAACCTTAACTAAACTTCATCTACTAGATATCACTCACCTGTTCCCTGAAGTCTGCTCCTCCATCAAGCTTTAAGACATCTGTACACTTTGAAATTTTGCTCTGAAAGTCCAAGTGCAGATCACTAATCAAACACAAGTTATTACAATCCCAATCCAAACAAGTGAAAATCTGCAGATGCTAAACTTCCTTCCTGTATGTAAAACCACTGTTCATCACAGCGCTCTGCATTTAGTGTCTCAGCCAACTTTGTATCCACACCAACACTGTTGCTTGAACTCTACAGTCTGCAATATCGCTAGCCAGTCCAGGTGGGATAGCGGTTAGCACAATGTTTTTCAATACCAGCGACCCAGGTTCAATTATCACCGCTGCCTGTAAGTTTATACGTTCTCTCTGTGACTGTGTGGGTTTCCTCCAGTTTCCTCCCACAGAGTCCAAAGGTATACTACAACCAGTAGGTAGGTTAACTGGTCTTTATGATGCGACTGTACAGGGTACTGGTGAGGCCACATCTGGAGTACTGGTCTCCTTACTTGAGGAAGGGTATACTGGCATTAGAGATGGTGCAGAGGAGGTTCATCAGGTTGATTCCAGAGATGAGGGGTTAGACTATGAGGAGAAATTTAGTCGCCTGGGACTGTACTCGCTAGAATTCAGAAGGATGCAAGGAGATCTTATAGAAGCGTATAAAATTAAGAAAGGGATAGATAAGATAGAGGCAGAAAAGCTGTTTCCACTGGTAGGTGAAATGAGAACTAGGGGACATAGCCTCAAGATTCGGGACTCAAGATATTTAAGATGAGGTTGAATAGATTTTTGCATCGAAGAGGAATTAAGAGTTATGGGGAAAAGGCAGATCAGCCATGATCTTATTGAATGGCAGAGCAGGTTCGACAGGCCAGGTAGCCGACTCCTGCTCCTATTTCTTATGTTCTTTGTAAATTGTCCCGTCATTAAGTTAGGATTAAATTGGGATGGGGTGGGGGGTTGGAATTGCTGGGCAGGACGGCTCGAAGAGCTGTAAGAATCTGTTACGTGCTGTATCCCAATAGATAAGTAAATTATACGGCACTTTATTAAAAAGACTGCAAGTCCATATTCACAAACAACATTAATCAAATTACCATCATCAATCTCCTCTTTAAATCAGCAATGTAAACAACCCTGTCAGACACAATTTAACTAACCTTTACTTGCTGCAAGTTTATTAACTCATGTCTTCTCAGCTGGAAATTAACTTTTGTCTTGGATTGATGGTTCTGCAACATTGCCCACAGTGATCACAAGCTGACTGACCAACAGAAACCAGGAGGGCATCCGCCCTATGCAAACAGATCGCAAGAAAGCAAAATCCTGAGGTGTGGATGTAACTAACTTTGGGGCATTGTTCAAAGTGTTTAAGAATAAAGAACTACTGTACTATTAGATACACATGGGAAATCACAAGGAGGCTCATGAAAGCACAGTTTCAAAGGGAGTACAGACCAGCATAATGAACAAAATAATCCTTTGAGAGATACACAGCCACCTCAGTGCTCCACTGCTTTACTTCCTAATGACCTACGTTGCTCTTTCCAGTCCACATAATTAATAGTATGCATAATTTTGCAAGATTTAGAAATAAGACTGAAAACTGCTTTAAGTATCTCATCTCAACCTGTCAAATCACAGCCTCCTTTTCATGCCAATTTATAATGTCCACCCAGCCCTTTGAACTGCGCCGCCAGGCAAGCCACCAACTTAACTCGAGTGCAATCGCGGGACAATTAACGACGACCAATTCACCTACTAACCAATACATTTTTGGACTGTAGGTGGAAACCTATTTAATGCGTACCTTTCAAGATTTCCAGCACAGCTCTCCATACTGACTTAAGTACTTGAGAACTATAGTCACTATTGCACGATAAGATGAACGATGATTACATTTCAGGTTGTAGGTCCTTTACTGTGATGTATTTAGTCAGGGAAGGGGAAATCTACACATTTTTCATGGAGAATCCAATCACACTGAGAACATGCTAATGCTGGGGGGGGGGGGTTGAGGAAGGAGGGGTACAGGGACAGAGGGAAAGCATCCATTGAAGGCTGCAAGATCATGGGCCAGAGAGGGGAGAGAATGTGGGGTGAGAAAACAAGCTGTGATTAGGGTCCTGAGACTTGAAAGGAACACAAAGTGGCATACTTGGTGGGTTTGTGTGCGTCCAAGGAGTTGGGTTCAAACCGAGAATGGCAAGATTTGTATTTACTGTGAATGTCTGCAAGAAGATGAATGTCAGTGTTATTTATGGTGAAACATAGGTAAATTGCTAATAAATTTACTTTGAACTTTTTCTCTTATTATTCGAAGTTGATTAATTTGGATGAATCATAACTTCCATTTCTCTGTTTAGAAGTTGAGCAATAAGTGCTAGCATTATCAGTGAAGTTGACACCCTGTGAACAAATAAATCAGCTAAAAGTTCCTTTATAAAGCTCCAAAAGGAATGATTCACTGGGAATGACATCACCACATGCACCCTTGATGTGTACATAGTGCCAGGGCATACAGGTGTTCAGAACTCGAAGGAAACCTGAGAAACAATTCTAAATGGTCAGCATCTAACTTCACTCCAAGAAAAATACAGTGGTGTTAGAAAGTTTGTGAACCCTGCAGAATTTTCCCTATTTCTGCATAAATATCATAAAGAGAACCTAATTAAATAACACAAAAACATTATACTCATTCATAAATGATCCAATGTTACATGTATTTGTTGGAAAAAGTATGTGAATCTTTGCATTCAGTAACTGGTGTGACACCCTTGTACAGCAATAACTTCAACCAAACGTTTCTGCTAACTGCTGATCAGTCCTGCACGTCAGCTTGGAGGAAATTTAGGCCATTCCTCCTTACAAAAGTCTGGGATATTGGTGAGCTTCCTTGCATGAACTACTTGCTTCAGGTCCTTCCACAACATTTCTATAGGATTAAGATCAAGACTTTGACTTGGTCATTCCAAAACACAAATGTTGATCTTTCTAAACCATTCTGTTGTTGATTTACTCTCATCTTTCGGTTCATTGTCTTGTTGATTTACACAATGTATATTAAGCTTCAGGTGATGGACTGCTACCCCGACATTCTCCTGTAAAATGGTCTTAATATAATTTTGAATTAATTGTTCCCTCAGTAATTGCAAGCTGTCTAGGCCCTGAGGCAGCAAAGCAGCCCCAAACCATGATGATCCTTCCACTTTACAGTTGGGTTGAGGTTTTGGTGTTGGTGTGCAGTGTCCTTTTTCCTCCAAACATAGCAATGTGCAATTCTGCCAAAAAAATTCAACTTCTGTCTCATCTGTCCACAGAATTTTAACCCAAAAGCATCTTAGATTATCCAGGTGATCTTTTGCAAACTTGAGAAGTGCAGCAATATTTTCTTCTGGACAGCAGTGGTTTCTTCCATGGTGTCCTTCCATGAGCACCATTCTTATACAATGTTTTTCTTATAGTTGGCACATTTACAGAGACTTTAGCAAGTTCTAGAGATTTCTGCAAGTCTTTTGCTGTTAGCCTTGGGCTAGTTTTCACCTCCTTCAGCATTGCACGTTGTGCTCTTGGCGTGATCTTTGCAGGACACCCACTCCGAAGGACAGCAGCAACAGTACTGAATTTCCTCCATTTGTAGACAATTTCTCTTACTGTGGACTGATGAACACTCAGGTCGTTAGAAATGCTTTTGTAGTCTTTACCAGCTTATGCATCTCTACAATTCTTCTTCTAAGATCTTCTGAAAGTTATTCTGATCGAGGCAGGGCGCATATAAACAGATCTTTCTTGTGAAACAGGCTCTGTCAGTAACCTGACTTTGTGTGTCCTTTTTATAGGGCAGGGAACCTCTACAACCCACACCTTCAATCGATTCACATTGATTGAAACACCTGACTCCAAATAGCTTTCATATAGGACATTACCTCAGAGGTTCACATACTTTTTCCAAGAAATGCATGCAATGTTCTCAATAAATAAATGAACAAATATAAGATCTTTAGGTTATTTATTTAATTTTAGAACTTACATTAAGATCTGATCACATTTTAGCACATATTTATGCAGAAATAGAGTAAATTCTACAGGGTTCCCAAACTTCCTAGCACCACTGTAATTGATCTTAAGCCACACAATGCTGGAAAAAGTGAGCACTGTGCAACTGAATTTCACCATCACTTTCTGATGTTGACAGCTAATCATTTCCATTTTTATAATTAATCTCTCCAAAGTCAGCCTACCAGCACAAGAGTTGTAATGCAGGAAGCTTTAAATCCTCTTCCACATCCTGCTTTCAAAAGAGCAAAAAGAAAAAAAAGTTGTGAATTTTTCTGCTGTATGTAACAAGCTACAATCAACTGTAAGGAAGCTAGCTGCAGCTAGAACTTGCCCCATTGGTGACCAAGCTGCAAAGATATAAAAAACACACTGATAACACATAACATTTACACAAGCCTAAATCTGCTTCCTGCTTGACCTCTCTTCATGTGTTTCACCAAACTGAAACCCCGTGTCCGTAATCTTAACTGTGTAATAGGTTGTGTTTATTTTTCAGTTTATTCATTGAGATAAAGTGCAGAATAGGCCCTTTTGGCCCTTCGAGCTGCACTGCCCAGCAAATCCCCCCAATCGTGGGACAATTTACAATGGCCAATTAACCTACCGATCAGTGCATCTTTGGAGCCAGGGAGTAAACAGGAGCACCCGGAGTAAACACACACTTTACACGGGGAGAACATAAGGACGACTTGCAGATGACGCAGGAATTGAACTCCGAACTCTGACACCACTGTAATAGTGTGGTACTAACTGTTACACTGCTGTGGAATACCATGGCATAGAATGGTTACAGCGTAAGAAGCAATTCAGCCTTTCAGTATAGTAGTAGCTGCTTCTTCTGAAATGAGACGCATTATGCTACATTCCTGGTCCTTATTCATCATCCTCTCCTCACTGACAATCAACACTGGCACACCTCAAGGATGCGTGATTAGCCCACTGCTCTACTCACTCTACGCCCATGACTACGTTGCTCGGCACAGCTCAAATGTCATCCATACATTTGCTGATGACACAACTATTGTTGGCAGAATTTCAGATGGTGATGAGTAAGTGCCAAGTGTGAGATAGATCAACTGGTTAAGGGTGTCGTGGCAACAACCTTGCACTCAATGTCAGTAAGAGCAAGGAATTGATTGTGGACTTCAGGAAGGGGAAGCTGAGAAAACACACAACAGTGCTCATGGTGGGATTGTAATGAATAGGATGAACAGTTTTAAATACCTGGTGTCAATATCTCTGAGGAGCTATCCTGCACCCTGCATATCAATGCAGTTACAAAGAAGGCACGAGAGTGGCTATATTTCATTAGGAGTTTGAGGAGAGCATTCTTAACAGGCTGGATCAACATCTGGTATGGAGGGTGGAGGGGTACTGCACAGGATTGATAACTCAGCCGGCTTCATCATAGAGCACGAGGTTCCCCAGTATCCAGGACACCCTCAAAAGCTGGCGCCTCAAAGAGGTGACATCCATCAGTAAGGACGCTCATCACCCAGCACACGGCCTCTTCTCATTGCCGCCATCAGGGAGGAGGTTCAGGAGCCTGAAGATACACACTCGACGATTCAGGAACAGCTTCTTTCCTTCTCCCATCAGATTTCTGAATGGACAATGAACCCACGAACACTACCTCTCAAGCTTATCTCTCTCTTTTTGCACCACTTATTTATTTTTATATACTTATCATAATTTATAGTTTTTATTATTATTATGCATTGTAGTGTATTGCTGCTGCAAAACAACAAATTTCATGCCATATGCTGGTGATATGAAACATGATTCTGATCAGAACTAATTTTATTTTAGACCTTTACATCAGGAATACAAGACTGCTTTTCCTCACACTCCCAGTGTTTTTCAAATCATAAATGGAAACAATGAACTGTAATGAACTCTACCCCACCCAACCCTCCCTCTCCATTCACTGCACCTCCCCACTCCTTACACCTCATAGCTCTTTGAATAATATCTCTAAAAGAACTTTAATGCAAATAAGGTAGACATGTTATCAGGAAGTAGTGTACTGCAATTCCTTTGTTTTCCATTCAATGCCAAGAGATTACAAAGAGGGATGACTGGTGCCATTTAACGTCGCTATCCTTAACTGCCTGGAAGGCAGAACTGTATTTTCACATCATATGACTCTTGTGAATCACTGGTGAAATGTACATGCTGTGTCGTGGAGAGGTGGCTCTACGTGAGAACTGTTGTTACCTGCGATGCTGGGCTCTACGTGAGAACTGTTCTTACCTGCAATGCTAGGCTCTACGATAGACAGTCCAGCGTTTAGAACAGGAATTCCCTACATTTTTTAGCCATAGACCTCAACCATTAATCAAGGGGCCCATGGACCCCAGATTGAAACCACTGGTTTAGAAGAATAAGTGGTAGCCCCACTGTAACCCACACTGGATCATACAGTGTGTGTATTTCAGCTGGCTGACTGGATTCAAAATGAAAGGGAGCTTATTCAGGACTAAAATATGGATACATTCTTTCATTTAAGGTGGTGAATCTTCGGAGTTCTCTATCCTGAAAGGCTGTGGAAGCTCCATCAAACTAAAACAAGAGGGATAGATGTTTGGACAGATCTCAGAGGATATGGAGATAGGGATGATCTGTCATGACCTTTGTTAAATGACACAGCAGCCGTGAGGGGCAGAAAGGCCTACTATAGCACTCAGCACAAAAATAACACGTGGTTTGTCCAGTAACACTGACTGCTGCTGCAAACATACCCCAGTGGTCACTTCATTAGGAACAGGTGTACATCTGCTTATTAATGCAAATATCTAATCAACAACTCTGCATTAAAACATGCAGACTTGGTCAGAAGGTTCCTTTGTTGTTCAGACCGAACATCAGAATGGGGAAGAATCTGATCTAAGTGATTATGAACATAGAATGATTGTTGGTGCCAGGTGGGTGGGTTGATTATTTCAGAAACTGCTGATCTCCTGGGATTTTCATATACAACATTCTCTAGGCTTTACAGAAAATCATACAAAAAACAAAAAAAAATCTAGTGAGTGCAAGTTCTTTAGGCAAAAACACCTTGTTAGTGAGAGATGAGAGGAGAATGGCTGGACTGGTTCAAGCTGACAGGAAGGTGACAGTAACTCAGATAACAGCGGTGTGCAGAAGAGCATCTCTGAACACACATGTTGAATCGTGAAGTGGATGGGCTACAGCAGCAGAAGACCATGAACAGTGACAACTTTATCAGGTATAGGAGGAATGTAATAAAGTGGTCGCTGAGTGTAGAACCCTTTCTCTTCTCTCCCTCAAAGTAAAGACTCAGTAATACACAATATAATTGGAGTTACTCCAATCCATAATTCTACAGTGAGGAAAGTGATACTGTTGTGACAACAATATTTAAGAACAGATGGTGCAGTTAAATCCATAATTATTTACTGACTTACAAAATGAAAAAAAAACAAGATCAAGTACAGTGTGTATTTCAATTCATACACCAGTTCAATCTAGATTTGTATATTTAATATTTCTATTGCGTCATATTAATTTGGTGACATGACTCATTGCTCTAATTCCATTTCTTGATGGGATAAATACATCTCCCTGAAGTAAAGCTTTTACTTTTGCTCAAGACCTTTCAATGACGGAGCTTTCACTTCTACAGAGCGGTTTAAGCCTTGTGCAATAGACTTAGTTTGAAAGGAATTATTGGAGTGAATAATTCAGTAGGAGTTATTCAGCAAAGGAAAATTACTCAAATGGCCTGTATAAAATGGACATAATGAAGTTTTCCAAACTTTTAAGATATATAAACACAAGAGATTCTGCAAACACTAGAAATCCAGAGTAACACACACAAAATGTTGGAGGAACTCAGCAGGTCAGGCATCATCTATGGAGAAGAATAAGCAGTCGATATTACAGGCTGAGACCCTTCACATTTGTTGCCTTATTGTTCCACACACAGGATCTACATCGTTCTCTTAAAGGATATTTTGTTTTAACATTATTTGATGAGTTACACATCACACAAGTCACAGGCAATCTTTGTTACAAAAGTTCTGGGAATTTTTAAAAATAAAACTTACTTAAGTCTCTTAAAAATAATCAAAAATTATAGCACACAAGCTTTTGAAGCTTTACAAATTTTAGGGAATTGGAACAATCTAATAAAAACTATTCTGCATGACACTTTGGCTAACACATTATTGAGGAGTTAAAGTTAAATCGGACATTCAAGCCAAACATAAAATTCATGAACAAATGTTAAATGATCAATCATCTGCAAACATGATCCTACTGAATGTCAAAACAAACAACATCATAATATATTCAAAAGACTGGAGGAACTCTGCAGGTCAGGCAGTATCTATGGAAGGGGAAGATGCCAGAATAAAAAGGTGGGGAGAGCAGATAGAGGAGGTCTGGTGGATGGAAAAGGCGAAAGACTGGAGAGGAAGGAATCTGATAGAAGAGTGGACCATGGGAGAAAGGAAAGGAGGAGGGGCACCCAAGGGCAGGTGATAGGCAGATGAGAAGAGTGGGGAATAGAAAAGGGGATAGATAGGGTTTTTTTTTTACAGAAGGAGAAATCAATATTCATTGGAGGCTACACAGACAGAATATGAGAAGTTGCTCCTCCACCCTGAAGGCATCCTCATCGTGGGACAAGAGGCCACGGACAAACATGTTGGGATGGGAATCAGAATTAAAAGGTTTGGCCACCGGAAAGTTCTACTTTTGATGGATGGAGTGGAGGTGCTCAACAAAATGGTCCCCCTTCCTTTCCGGTCCTGACAAAGGGTCTCTTGTCAACTATTTATTCATTTCCATAGATGCTGCCTGATCCGTTGAGTTCCTTCAACGTTTTGCATGTGTTGATTTGGATTTCCAACATCTGCAGAATTTCTCATTAATTTTAAGATATTACTTATTTCATTAATTATTCTAATTTCACAGAAGTATTTATTTTTATATACCAATTATTGCTCTTACACTGAAATCAAGCGTACCTTTTACATTTTCTGTTTATGGTTTTTCACCTGCTGCTTTCTAATTTTGCTTTAACTGTTCTTTATATTTATTTATCTTCAACACTCTCGATCTCCCTTTGTCAGAGTTCTTCCCTGGTCACCTCACCTATGCTCTTCGCCTTGGTTACTATACCTGTACTCAAAACAGAAAGGATGCAGAGGATATTTTAAAGGGCGTTGCTGAGGCTGGAGAATTTGCTATGAATAAAAGGCCGTCGAGGCTGGGTATTTTCTCTAAATCAAAGCTGATCCAGTAGGTGTGCAAAATTACAAGAGGGTTAAGACTATGAAAATAATTAACTTAGCAGAGCCGCTAGTTTTCCCACCGCTGTCTGTAAGGAGTTTGTACGTTCTCCCTGTGACCCCATGTGTTTCCTCCAGGTGCTCTGGTTTCCTCCCATGTTCCATAGACATACATGTTAGAAGGTTAATTGGTCACATGGTGGCGCAAGCTCATTTACCTGGAAGGGCCTTTTACTGTGCTGTATCTCTAAATGAATTAATAATCTGGGAGGTACTGATCTGAGCTCATTAGAAGGATTAAAGGTGGTGAGATATAAAATCAAAAGTATTCTATACAATCACAGTGAGATCCAGAATACACTGCGAAAGAATTTGATGGAGGCTGAAAAAACTTTAAAGAACCTGAGCCACAAACCGAGAGCTAGGGAGGGGAGCATTCTAAAGTTTGCTTTTGGCTACTATGGACACAACAGGCTAAACACACTATCAGAGCATAGGTCTCTATGCTTCTATCTCTGTACAATATGTCTAGCACGAATGCTTCTCTATCTCTCAACATATTTATTTAGAGCAGGGTTTCCCAACCTTTTGAATGCTATGGACCAACATCACTAAGCAAGGTTGGGAATTCCTGATTTGGAGCTGTTTTCAGCCTTTCCAACCGCGACTCCAGCAACCCCAATTAACTCCCAACTTAACTCTAGCCTAATCACAGGGCAATTTACAAAGACCAATCAACATCCTATCCAGTTCATCTTTGGACTGGAAGGAAACTGGAGCACCCGGACAGGGACGACATAATAACTGAACTCAAAACTCTGACATCTGATCTATAATAGCATCACACAAACCACTGTACTGCTGTGGTGTCCAATCAATAAGGAAATTATTTCCTGTTTTACCAGAAGCATGCCAAACAAAAAATGCTCAGTCACCGTTGGTCCCCACCAGACACTAAACTCTCACCTGCAGCCATACCCCAGTACACCACTTCAACAGGCAGGCTAAAACTGGGGAGGGAAGCCGCGCGGGGAGATAGAAACATGTCTGTCCTAGCATGCAAAGTCAGCTCCAGCAGACTGGGCAGATGAGATCTACGGTGAAATCCAACAGCCAGGAAGGCAGTTCTGCAGCACTCCATGGAGATCGAGGGGGATAACAAGACACAGAAGTCATGGTCATCTACTGAATGCAAGGAAGACCCCACCTGGGACACTTGTTCATACCACTGGACCGAGACCTCCAAGGCTGAGAGAGTGGAACTGCCCCAGTGCAAAAGCTTTTCCACTTTAAAATCTCTCTACACAGGTTTCCTGTCATCGTCAGAAATGACGAACAACTACCACGTTTTAAGGGCAGCTATAAAATCCAAGGTATTTCCTTATACACATTTAAACCAAGTCTACATTCCCAGTAACCTGAAACTCAACTTTCGGAAAAGGACTATGCCGGCCCACATTGTCAAACTGTGATCTTCTCTTTCAGGCCTCCAGTATTTTGTTGGGATGGAGCTCTGCAGGCAGTTTGATGAGTGGGGTCACAAGAGTGCTGTAAGACCAGTGGCCAATGCCGCCCACATCCGAGACAAGGTTATTTCTGATGAAGAAACTATACATCCTCACATGTCTCCAGACATCAGAGTATAAAGGTGGCACAAGGACATTTAGCATTGTCAATGAGCTCTCCCACCTGTCACCCAATCACCCAATCCTACCATCAGGCAGGAGGTACCATAGCATTAGGACAAGGACTGTTAGGATGGGAAACAGCTTCCTCCCGCAGGCCATGACACTACTAAACTTCCTGCCACCACCCAGGGGTCTCATCACTTATTTACTGATTGATTGATTTGTAGTGCTGAACAGGCCCTTTTGGCCCCGAGTCGCGTTGCCCAGCAACCCCGGACTAACCCCAGTCTAATCATGGGACAATTTACAATGACCAATTAACACACTAACACAATGTCTTTGCACCGTGGGAGGAAATAAGACGACCATGGAAAACCCATGGTCTCCAAAGGGAAGATGAACAGACACTCCTTACAGAGGATGGTGGAATTGAACACACCCCGACACCCTGCACTATAATAGCATTGTGCTAACTGTTATGCTACCATGGCGCCTCACATGGCAGGAACTAGTTTAGTCAGGGGCCTGTGCTGTAAAAGTCACCTGAAATTGAACAGACCCTTTCTTCCTTACCAGCGCCTGTCCGCCTCGCCTGGAGATGATGGAGCTCACTAGGTCAGGCATTGTAGGCCACAACAGGACCATGCGACATCAGAGACTGAAGATGTCATAATCTGGAGCAAGACACAAGATTCTAGACCAGAGGGACACAGTGGGTCAGGCAGCATCTACACAAGGAAATCGGCCATCGATATTTTGTGGCTAGACCCTTCATCTGACCTCGTGCAACAAATTGCTAGTCAGGGACCTGAATAAATCAGGGTGTGGGGTGTGGAAGGATTTCTCTAGTCATAGCTGTGTGCATGCGTACAAATCAAACTATTAAAAGGTAAATATATGGGATTTTTTTAATGGGATCTCACTCTGGTACAATCCGAGGACCTGCTAGGTCTGCCAACAATGACCACCCCACAATAAAAGATAACACTATTCCAGAGATGCAAAGGAAACAACTTAATTTGAAGCAATTATGACACAAAGCGTTCATACCCAACAAGAGCCTGGTGAAATTTGTGAACAATAGTAAACAACTTAGCACCATGTCAGCATCATGCTTATAAGAATGCAAGAAAACACAAGTAGAGCATGTGACTCCTGAAGCCTACTCCAGCCCCCAATTCAGTACGATCAAGGCTGATGTGCTCTAGTTTCCCAAAACCTCAATTCCGATTTTTCAAAATCGTTTTATCTCATACTCAAGCACTTTCGTGTATTTAATATTTCAATAAGTTTGAATACATATATACATATATATACACATATACACACACATATATATATAGATCAAGCATTGTTTGTTTAAATAATTACAGATTATATGTATAAATACATGAATTGCATACATCATCACACTACCACTTGATACGTGCGTGCTTCACTGAAAGTAAACATGAAGTTAAACCACATTCTTGGACTTCCGTGTCATCCTTGGAATTAATTTAGAGTTTGAAGCTACAAAACATAATAAGTAACTCCAGCCATCTGGCCTCCACAATTCTCTGGGCTAGAGAAGCATCACACTCCACAAGAAGAAATTCTAAGAACTTCAGTATTCCACACATTTAAATATGTCCTCTTGTCCTAGCCTCCTTCACTCCAAGTATATTTCAATCACATGACATTGAAACCAATAGAACCCGTGATCCTCCGCATTTTCCCTGACATATAAAGACTTCATGATCTACAAGTTGCAAACTGCACAGCTCCAGGAAAAAAATGTTGTATTAAAGGCAGCCAATTGTAAAATAGATGTTGCACCCACCCTCCCTAATCCCATTCAAACACCCAGTTTGCAATATGACGTATGATTCACCATCTAGTTTCATAGTTTCAGTGACTCATTGATAACTTACTCTTCTCAGTTATAATAATGCTTGTGCATGCTATTACATTGATCCACAGCTTCGACCACAGAGAGCAATATGGACCAGGTTCAACTACAAAGGATTTCAAGAAAATCCCTGTAAAGGTTAAATTGCCCTAATATTTTGCCTAGGTTATGTGCTAAATTGTTTAATTCATTCTGATTCAACTAAAAAAAACAATTTGGATTCACAATGAGATGTTGTTATTTATTTATTCTTATTTAGAGATACAGTGCAGAATAGGCCCTTCTGGTCTTTCGAGCTGTGCCCCACTACCGCAACCCCTCGATTTAACCCTAGTCTAATCACGGAACAACTTACAATGAACAGTTAGCCGACTACCTGGTATGCCTTTGGACTGTGGGAAAAACTGGCGGGCCTGTAGAAAACCCACGTATTCCACAGATAACATCAGACTTGAACTCCAAACTCGACCACCCAAAATGCAATAGCATCCCTTACCATCACACTACCGTGGAACTTATCAAACCAACCAGCATCGCCTTCCATGCCCAGTGCTAAACAACTCTTTCCTTTTCATCTGAATTCAGCTTATTTTTAAAGAAATGGTTCCTTGGTAGGGACTCTTACTCAATGCAAGCAAACTTATTGCAATTTCTAATGGTGCTTTGCCAAATGGCTGAGTCACTCAATTAGATGCATCTTAAACAATTCCGACAATATATGTGAACTTCTGCTTTTGGAAGGAGTGGACGGAAACAATCCTGATGTAATCAGCTATTTTCAACCTGTGAAGCCCAAGGACATTGCTGCTAAGCTTCCCACTATCCCCCATGCTTGGCTCAGTGGCATTTCCTTTGCACGATAACCTTACTGGAATATCTGTACCTCACCTCACCTCAAAACTACAATAACCTTACTGCAATATCTGTACTTCACCTCAAAACTACAATAACCCTACTGCAATATCTGTACCTCACCTCAAAACTACAATAACCTTACTGCAATATCTGTACCTCACCTCAAAACTACAATAACCTTACTGCAATATCTGTACCTCACCTCAAAACTACAATAACCTTACTGCAATATCTGTACCTCACCTCAAAACTACAATAACCTTACTGCAATATCTGTACCTCACCTCAAAACTACAACAACCTTACTGCAATATCTGTACCTCACCTCAAAACTACAATAACCTTACTGGAATATCTGTACCTCACCTCAAAACTACAACAACCTTACTGCAATATCTGTACCTCACCTCAAAACTACAACAACCTTACTGCAATATCTGTACCTCACCTGAAAACTACAACAACCTTACTGCAATATCTGTACCTCACCTCAAAACTACAATAACCTTACTGCAATATCTGTACGTCACCTCAAAACTACAACAACCTTACTGCAATATCTGTACCTCACCTCAAAACTACAATAACCTTACTGCAATATTTGTACCTCACCTCAAAACTACAATAACCTTACTGGAATATCTGTACCTCACCTCAAAACTACAACAACCTTACTGCAATATCTGTACCTCACCTCAAAACTACAATAACCTTACTGCAATATCTGTACCTCACCTCAAAACTACAATAACCTTACTGGAATATCTGTACCTCACCTCAAAACTACAATAACCTTACTGCAATATCTGTACCTCACCTCAAAACTACAATAACCTTACTGCAATATCTGTACCTCACCTCAAAACTACAATAACCTTACTGCAATATCTGTACCTCACCTCAAAACTACAATAACCTTACTGCAATATCTGTACCTCACCTCAAAACTACAATAACCTTACTGCAATATCTGTACCTCACCTCAAAACTACAATAACCTTACTGCAATATTTGTACCTCACCTCAAAACTACAGTAACCTTACGGCAATATCTGTACCTCTCCTCAAAACTGAATTTCAGGTATCAGAATTTGCTTTAATATCACCAGTATATGATGCAAAATTTTAGCTTTGTGGCAGTAGTACAATGCAATACATAGTAATAAACACTGTAAATTACAATAAAAAGTACATATAGAAAAGGCAATATTGGCTGGTTGGAATGTTGCAACTTGGTTTTAAATACTCTGCATCAAACTAAAAGTACATACTGTAATTTTCATGCATCACCAAGAGAACAAGAGCAATGTGTAAATTATGGAGGGTTTCCCACAGAGAGGAAAGCACGAGGTCACTGCACGTCCAAATTCCCTTTTTGAATTTTTTTAAATATCCCAGAGTGCCTTTGACTTGTTGATTTTATTTTCTCCAAGAACCTTTTTCTCCAGGGACCAGACTATAGAAAATGTGTTTACACAGTTACATATCTGTACTCGTGCAACAGCATCACACTTGTGATACATGCATGAAAAACACTGGGAAACAGAAACGCAGCAGCAAAAATGGTGATTGATGCAAGAGCTTGATATTTTAGCAATCAATTCACAAGAGGAAAAATGGTTAAAATGGAAGTTTCAGACTAAATAAAGACATGGTATATTGTCTCTGTACCATCACATACAAGATTTAAAACAATAAAAATCTTTTTGGAAGTTGTTCTGCACCCAGCAGCTGATGTGAAGAACCTTAGAACTGTTTAAAGATATTGAGAATATAAGATGACCATGGATGAAAATGACTTGAGTTATGACAAGATATTAAGTCAGTGGGATGAGTTAAAATATAACAAAAGGACAAAATGGAAAAGGATCTGACGGTGCTATATCTCAATGCACTCAGTACACAGAATAAGGTAGATGATCTTGTAGAGCAGTTAGAGATTGACAGGTATTACATTATGGACATCACATTTGTTGTGGTTGTAAGAAGATTGTAGTCGGGAGTTTAACATCCAAGGATACAGGTTGTACCAAAGGGTAGGCAGAGGGAGCAGGGTGGCTCTGTTGATTAAAAAAATGAAATCAAATTATCAGAAAGAGATGATAAAGGATCAGAAAATGTAGAATCCTTGCAGGTAGAGTTAAGAAACTTTAAGGGTATGAAGACCTAATGGGAGTTACATACAGGCTTCCAACAATAGTCAGGATGTAGGCTACAAATTACAAGAGATAGAAAAGACACAAGACCATAAGACAAAGGAGCAGAATTAGGCCATCTGGCCCATGGAGTCTGTTCCACCATTCAATCAAGGCTGATCCTTTTTTCTCTCCTCAACCCCAGTTCCTGGCCTTCTCCCCATAACCTTTGATAGATAGATAGATAGATACTTTATTCATCCCCATGGGGAAATTCAACTTTTTTTCCAATGTCCCATACACTTGTTGTAGCAAAACTAATTACATACAATACTTAACTCAGTAAAAAATATGATATGCATCTAAATCACTATCTCAAAAAGCATTAATAATAGCTTTTAAAAAGTTCTTAAGTCCTGGCGGTAGAATTGTAAAGCCTAATGGCATTGGGGAGTATTGACCTCTTCATCCTGTCTGAGGAGCATTGTATCGATAGTAACCTGTCGCTGAAACTGCTTCTCTGTCTCTGGATGGTGCTATGTAGAGGATGTTCAGAGTTATCCATAATTGACCGTAGCCTACTCAGCGCCCTTCGCTCAGCTACCAATGTTAAACTCTCCAGTACTTTGCCCACGACAGAGCCCGCCTTCCTTACCAGCTTATTAAGACGTGAGGCGTCCCTCTTCTTAATGCTTCCTCCCCAACACGCCACCACAAAGAAGAGGGCGCTCTCCACAACTGACCTATAGAACATCTTCAGCATCTCACTACAGACATTGAATGACGCCAACCTTCTTAGGAAGTACAGTCGACTCTGTGCCTTCCTGCACAAGGCATCTGTGTTGGCAGTCCAATTAAGAACCTATCAATCTCTGCCTTAAATGCACCCAATGACCTGGCTTCCACAGCTGCATGTGGCAACAAATTCCACAAATTCACCATCCTTTGGCCAAAGAAATTTCTCTGCATCTGTTTTGAAAGACGCCCCACCGTCCTGAGGCTGTGCCCTCTTGTCCGAGATTCTCCCACCATGGGAAACATCCCTTCCACATCTACACTATCTAGGCCTTTCAACATTGGAAAGGTTTCAATGAGATTCCCCCCTCAGCCTTCTGAATTCCAGCGAGTACAGACCCAGAGTCATCAAATGTTCCTCTTATGATAACCCTTTGAATCCTGGAATCATCCTTGTGAATCTCCTCTAGACCCTCTCCAAAGCCAGCACATCTTTTCTAAGAGGCCCAAACTGTTCACAATACTCAAAGTAAGACCTCAACAGTGCCTTAAAGCCTCAGCATCACATCCTCGCTTGTGTATTCTAGACCTCTTGAAATGAATACTAACATGGCATTTGCCTTCCTCACCATCGATTCGACCTGCAAGTTAACCTTTAGGGTTAAGAACTCCCAAGTTTCTTTGCATCTCAACATGAAAAAGGGCAATGTTTTGATGTCAAGGGGGATTTCAATATGCATGTAGATTGGGAAAATCAGGTTGGTGCTGGAATTTGTAGCATACCTACAAGATGGCTTTTTTGAACAGCTGAGGAGGATTAATGGTGCCTAACAGTGACTCCTTTGCTTGCATCTTCAGAAACAGCTCTATTTCCATCTTAATATTTCTATTTCTCCCTTTCAGAACTCTTTTGAAGACCCTGACCTGGAGTTACATGCTGACTTCGGTTCTTTGCAGGAATGTGACCCGTTCTTGGGGTTTCACAACTGGTCGTTATTCGATATGCCAAGGACACGGCCTAAAATCTCAGCTCGCCTTCGGAGTTCCGGGATCTCGTGGCTCTGGAAACAGGTGCACCGAAGGTCAGTGTCTCTGCAGGAATCCAGGGTGTCATGGGAGACGGAAGATCTTTGGCTGTGTGCCCAGAGACCCGAGTTCTTTGGCCACAGAGCTCGGAAAAAGCGACACAACGGACTTTTAACATTGTAATCATCGAGTTGTTTGTTATATTTCCCCTCTGTGAAATGGAGACACTTCTTTTTCCCTTATCAGGGAGAGAGAGAGAGCCTGTGGTATGTCAAATACCAGGTGAACGAGTAGTCTTTGGGGTACTGTGAGTCTGTGTCTTTGCTGTTGTTTTGCTGCACATTTGAGTGCTCGGTGGTGTGTGCTGATGCTTTTTTTTTGCTGGTGGGGGAGGGGGATCGTTGCTTTGCAGCTGCCTACGTGTGGGAGGGGGAGCTGGGACAGGTGGCTGTGGAGCTCTAACATTTAACTGTCATTCAAAGTGAACTTCTTTGCTATTACTAGGGAGAAGGTGCTTGGGAAGCTGAAAACTCTGCAGGTAAATAAGTCACCTGGACCAGATGGACTACACACCTCGGTTCTGAAAGAGGTAGCGCAAGAGATTACGGAGGCGTTAGTAATGATCGTTCAAGAATCACTAGATTCTGCAATGGTTCCAAAGGACAGGAAAATTGCAAATGTCATTCCAGTCTTTAAGAAGGGAGGGAGGCAGAAGAAAGGAAATCATAAACCAGTTAGTCTGACCTCAGTGGTTGGAAAGATGTTGGAGTCTATTTTAATGAGGAGGTTTCGGGGTGCTTCAAGGCACATGATAAAGTAGACTAAAATCAGCATGGTTTCCTTGAGGGAACATCTTACATGACAAATCTGTTGGAATTATTTAAGGAAACAATAGGCAGGTTAGACTACTATAGTGATTTTTGGGTTCAGCACATTTACATTTACCATTCGGCCACCAGTCTTCAGTTCTGAGTACAAATTGTGGATTTAATTTGGAGTGCAGCTCTGAAAAATGGGTTCCTAAAAGCCGTGAATCCCAGACCTGACAATGGTGATTAAAATTCATTTGGATGCCTGTGGTGTGGGTGCGAATCAGGAGGTGTGAAGTTTGTGTGTAGTTTCAAAGTAGATATGAAATTGTCCTTCAGTGTTTAGCATAGGTTGCTAAAGTATAATCACGTGAAGGCAGCCTCCTTGTTACTCAAGGGCACGTGTCAAGAAGATTTATTCATTCCTCGAGATACAGCACAGAACAGGCCTTTGAACCACACCACACAGCAATCCCCAATTTAACCCTAGTTTAATCATGAGACAATTTACAATGACCAATTTTTGGACTGTGGGAGGAAATCAGAGCAACCAGAGAATACCCAAGCCTTCCATGGGGAAGACTTACAAACTCCTTACATGTGAAGCTGGGATTGTACTTAAAACTCTGATGCCCCTAGCTGTAATAGTATCCCACTAACCACCCTGACACAGTGGTGTCAAGAAAACAACCTCTCCCTCAATGGCGCAAAAACAAAGGAGCTGGCTGTGGATTACAGGAGGAATGGAGACAGGCTAGCCCCTATTGACATCAATGGATCTGGGTCGAGAGGGCGAACAGCTTCAATTTCCTCAGCATCCACATCACTGAGGACTTCACGTGGTCTGTATACACCAGCTGTGTGGTGAAAAAGGCACAACAGTGCTTCCATTAGGTCTCAACCTCAGACGGTTGAGGAAGTTTGGTATGGGCCCCCAAATCCTAACAACTTTCTACAGGGGCACAATTGAGAGCATCCTGACTGGCTGCATTACTGCCTGGAACTGTACCTCCCTTAATCGCAGGACTCTGCAGAGAATGCTGTGAATAGTTCAATGCATCTGTAGTTGTGAACTTCCCATGATTCAGAATATCTACAAGGACAGGTGTGTAAAAAAGGCCCGTAGGATCATTGGGGACCCGAGTCACCCCAACCACAATATATTCCAGCTGCTACCATCTGGGAAATGGTACCACAGCATAAAAGCCAGGACCAACTGGTTCCAGGACAGCTTCTTCCACCAGGCCATCAGACTGATTAACTCATTCTGATTTCAGTGTACTCTATATTACACTGACTGCTCTATTTATTATAAATTACTATGATTGCACATTAGAGACATAACATAAAGATTTTTACTCCTCATGTACGTGAAGGATGTAAGAAATAAACTCGATTCAACAACGCTACCGTGGCGCCCAAAGTGTGTAAGGCCATAGCGCACTCTATGAATGCACGCACATTTGGAAGCTCAGCACTGCAGCCAGACACTTCTTCCTGGTATAACTGTACAAGTTGCTCTAGTCAACCAAAGGTCCCACACTTTGTCAGCCAAGTGTTTCTGGATTTCTGCAATGCAGCAGTGGGCAGCTGTGCCACATCTCAGCAGGAAAAGGTTTCCTGGACTCAGAGATTTTGCATGCTCTGGAAATGCAGAGCAACACATATGAAATGCTGGAGGACTAAACAAGGTCAGGCAGCATCTATGGAGAGGAATAACATTTTGGACTGAGACCTGGACTGGAAAGTTACCTGGACTTGGACTTCATCAGGACTGGAAAGGAAAGCAAAGAAACCAGAATAAGGAGATGGGGAGGAGGGGGAAAGAGGAGAAGCTGGCAGGTGACGGGTGAAGGTAGGTGGGTGGGGGAAGGAGAATGAGGTAACAGGTTAGGAGGTGATAGGTGGAAAAGGCAAAGGGCTGGAGGGGAAGGAATCGGAGACAAGATTCAAAAGTGGAGAGTAACACTGACTTTGTGATCATTGCAAAAGCTTGTATGAGCTTGTACTTGTAGATATCAGAGATCACAAATAAACTATGTTTTCTACTTGCAAATAAATACAAATGTCTACAGAGTTCTCAAAGTCAAAGTCAGGGTCATACACACCTCTTTGGAACATTGCCTCAAGATTTTTGCAAGCAGTTTTTGCTGATAACACGCCATTAGCTATTCAAAGTTGATACAGAAGTCAGAAATGATTGCGTAGTGGTTAGCTCGATGCTATTACAGCTCCGGGCATGGGAGTTCAGAGTTCAATTCTAATGTATACCGTAATGAGTCTGCATGTCCTCCCTGTAGAAGCATGGATTTTCTCTGGGAGCTCGGGCTTTCCAAAGATGTACCGGTTAGCAGGTTAACTGGACATTGTAAATTGTCCAGTGTTTAGGCTAGGGTTAAATTCAGGTTACTGGGTGGCGTGACCTCGAGGGGCCAGAAGGACCCGTTCTGTGCCGTATCTCAATAAATAAATAACTCTACCAGCCAAATACAAATCACTCCGTTTTTGATCAATGGAATATTTACCTTCACTTTAGTAAATGGCATTACATCTCAGCACGGATGACATAGTGGCTAGATCAATGCCTTACAGCACCAGCAACCCAGGTTCAATTCCCACTGCTGCCCGTAAGGAGTCTGTACATTCTCCACGTAAATGCATGGGTTGCTCCAGGTGCTCTGCTCTCCCCACACAGTCCAAAGACATACTGGATAGTAGGTTCATTGGTCAAGTGGATGCAATTGGGCTTCACGGGATCACTGAGCCGCATAACTTTAAATAAAAAATAAATCTCAGAGACAGGGCCAGAGGGTATGTACCCCAGGATAAAGACCTTGCATCCTCATTGGCCACAGGAGTAGTACCAGAAGCTGGAGAGTGGAAGATGTTATTCCGTGTTCAAGAAAGATAAGAGGGTTAACACTGAGAATTATGGACCAGAGCCTCTTACATCAGTGGTGGGCAAATTATTGGAGAAGATTCTTAGAGACAAGATTTATGAGCATTTGGAGAAGCATAGTCAGATTAGAGAAGTCAGAATGGCTTTTTGAGGGATAGGTCAGACCTCACAAGCCTGACTGAATTCACTGAGGACGAGACAAAACAAACTGATGAAGGTAGAGCAGTGGATGTGGTGGATTTTAGTAAGGTATTTGACAAGGTTCCCCATGTGAAACACATCCAAAAAGTCAAGAGGCATGAGATCCAGGAAAACTTGGCTGCCCTGAATTCAGAATTGGCTCGTTTGCAGAAGGCAGTATTTGATGGAGCATATTCTGCCTGGAGATTGGTGGTGAGTGCGGTTCCTGGAGTTCTGTTGTGGGACCCCTGATCTTTGCCATTTATAAATTACTTAGATGAGGAAGTGGAAGGATGGATAATTAGGTTTACAAATGATGTGAAGGTTAGTGGTGTTGTGAATTGTATAAAAAGTTGTAGCCGAGGACAATGGGATATTGATAGGATGCAGAGCTTTGCTGGGAAATGGCAGATGGAGTTCAATCCGGAAACTGTATGGGGTTAATGCTGGATTTTTAGCTTTATGGAGAAACAAAGAGATCTTGAGATTCACCTCCAGAAACTCCTCAACATTGCTGCGCAAGTTGGCAGGATGGTTGAGAAGCCATATGGTAGATTAGCTGTCATTAGTCAGGGGACTGGGTTCAATAAGGGTATCGCGACAGCTCTATAGAACTGATTGAATCACACTGTGTTCAGTTCTGGTCACCTTATGCTAGAAAAGATGGAGAAGCTTTAGAGAGGGTAGAGAGGATATTTACCAGGATGCTGCCTCGATTAGAGAGCATATCTTATGAGGATATTTTGAGTGAGCTAAAGCTTTTCCCTTTGGACCAAAGAAGGATAAGAAGTGGCCTGATAGAGGTGTACAAAATGATAAGACATAGATAGCGTGGACAGAGCCAGAGACATTTCACAAGGATGAAATGGCTAATACAAGGTGTTTAAGTGTTGAGGAATCAGAGTGTGTAAAATCTAATTGACTGTTGGAACTGAGGGCTATTCTTTGACATATGAGTGTATTAACATAGTGATTTAGATGCTGGCGCTGTTTGATTCTAACATGAATTCTTTCTCTTCCCAACTAACTCGAACACTGTATTTGAGGGGATTTTAAGGTGATTGCAGGAAAGTAGAGTGGATGTCAGAAGTAGCTTTTGTTTAATTGGAGCGAAGAGTACATGGAACGTGCTGCCGTGGGTTGTGGTAGAGCCAGATACATTAGGGACATTAAACAGACTCTTAGATGGGCGCATGGATGATAGAATAATGGTGTGCATGCTATAGGAGAGGGTTAGGGCTGGAGTTAGAGCTAGATTGATTTTGGAGTAGGTTAAAATGTTGGAACAAAAAACCTGTAGAGTGTTGTTCTGTTCTATGGTCTAAAAGGTGTAAACATCCACAGAGAACAAGCATCCCCTAACGTCCTCCAGCAATAGACACGAAGGGTCACTTCCTGGAGCAAAGGAGTTCAAGGAAACTGCTTCGCCAACACTTTTTTTAAGAAACAATTGTTCACTCCTCTCTCTTCTGGAAGGAGTCTTACAACCTTCCCAATTTCTCCCAATGGCTGACTGTTGGTTGTATAACAATGTGATCCTTTACTGGTTACTTCAGAGTCAAACTACCAGCAAATGTGGAGGTGATGGTTGTGTCACTTCTGTGTCAGATAGCTTACTCCTGGGTTTCATGTCTTCATGAAGGACCTCTTCTGGAATTTGTGGTCATTTAATCTTGAGGCATTTGAGACTGTGGAAAGAGAGATCATACTATCCTGTAGTATTTGGCACAACATTTTGCCAACTACTACAGGAAGGATGCATCTAACCTCTAGAATAACATTTACTTCTGCTTTCAGTGTCACCCAAATAGGATTTTTCTATGAATGAACAGTGGTAATCATGATTCAGATGAAAATACTTGAAGAATTTCACTGGAGACCACTTTTAGTCATTGCATAAGACCATAAGATACAAGAGCAAAAGTAGGCCAATTTAGCAGATTTTGGGAGAACTGGATACAAGAAATGTGACAGTATGATTTTCACATTATATATTAATAATTTGGATGATGGAATTGATGGCTTTGTAGCCAGGTTTACAGATGACACAAAGACAGGTGGAGGGGCAATTAGTGTTGGGGAATCAGAGTGTGTAAAATCTAATTTACTGTTGGAACTGAGGGCTATTCTTTGACATATGTGAGTGTATTAACATAGTGATTTTGATGCTGGTGCTGTTTGATTCTAACATGAATTCTTTCTCTTCCCAACTAACTCGAACACTGTATTTGAGGGGATCTGTTTTAAATCAAAGTGCAAAATGAGAGTAGCAAATTGGCATTATCATCTCTTCCGATCAAAGGGCAGGTTGTAAAATAGGCTGAAAATTTTCCATTCCTCGATTTGTCTTACTACTTGAGACAAATTTCATACCTCTAAATCTGAGGTCATTGTATTGAACATCTTGTCTTTAGATAATTCTTTTTGTTTCAGAGGTTCTAATGGAACGATTGGAAACTGTTCCCACATCCAACATTGGAGAGAATAGATTTAATTTACATTTACCTCCCAGTTTCTCATTTCATTCCTCCGTCACTCCACCACCCACACATCTTCCTCGTCACCTGGCTTCACCTATCACCTGCCAGCTTGTACATCTTCCTTATCCTCCACCTCTCATTCTGGTGTCTACCACTTCCTTTCTAGTCCTGATGAAGAGTCTTGGCCCAAAACATCATTTGCTTATTCCTCTCATTGATGCTACCTGACCCAAGTTCCTTAAGTGTGTGTTGCTCTGGATTTCCAAAGGGCAGAATCTCAGGTGGTTTTGAATTTACTTTGTTCATATCTTTATTTGCTTTTCCTCCTGCCCTGAGGAGGCAGATTTTTATTTGTGAGGCTTCACCCAAAATGCTTGCAGATGTTTCAGCTCCAGTTGAGAAGCCATGATCTGTGTGCAGTTGACTGCACACTGCTGAGAGCTTCTCCACTGGAGCCAAAACAACTGCAAACATTTTGCCAAGCTCAGCGATCAACCAAACTTCCAAATAGCCAACCTGAGCTACCAATATTACACAATATTCAGAACGCTGACTGTGTTGCAGGCCAGTGATTGCCAAATATAGTGTGTGTGTGATATATATGGCAAGTGCAATATATTTCAAAATCAGGTTTAATATCTCTGGCATATGCAGTGAAATTTGTTGTTATGTGGCAGCAATACATCACAATATATAATAAAACTGTGAATTGCAGTAAATATAAATATGTATAAAAAGTTAAGTAATGCCAAAAGAGAGAAAAAAGTAGTGAGGAAGTGTTCATGGGTTCAATATCCATTCAGAAATCAGATGGCAGAGGGGAAAAAGCTATTCCTTAATTGTTGAGTGTGTGCCTTCAGGCTCCTGTACCTCCTCCTTGATTTTAGTAATGAGAAGAAGGCATGTCCTGGGTGATGGGAGTCCTTAATGATGGATGCCATCTTTTTAAGGCATTGTCCCTTGATAATGTCCCGGATGTCAGTGAGGCTAGTGCCCATGATGGAGCTGACTGAGTTTATAACTTTCCGCAGCTTATTTCAATCCTGTGCAGATGATGATGCAACCAGTTAGACTGAATGTTCTCTGTGGTACATCTGTAGAAATTTACAAGTGTCTTTGTTACAGATTACTATCAAAAATTATCTTCCACTCTGGATACTTTAATTTGGCCAAGTTCACTACCTAGAATCCTTACAACATTAGCAATCTGAAGTTAAGTACTAGGCTCCGGTCTACCACAGCATCAATGTATATCTACAATATTCCTGCAATTGGACAATATTCTCACTAGAATATTGTCCAAGATCCCCAAGAATGAAATGAAGTCAGCCCCTCAAACTGCTTCCCCCATAAACCCTGGTGCCTTTTAATCACAACAACTAGTCACTTATCAAATAATTCTTGGCCTGACCTCAACTGACAGACACCCTATTCCAACTAAATATCATGAAGTATCACTTCACAACACCCCTGATAAATGTGCTCTTTACAACTCTGGTGCTTGGCAACTCTGTTACTGAAATAGTAAATTTTCAGCTTTAAACTTAACTTACTGTCAGTGCACAGGCTCCTACTAGGCTATCCTCAAGTTTAAAAAGACCTAATTTATCAAGCAACCACTCACTTTGCACCAAGGAGCTGCCTCTTGACTTCCACACCAGGCAGCTTCAGCTGACCAGGACATGTCACATGTCTCCAGGAGGTTTTGATCTTATCTATTTTCAGCATTTACCAGAAATGAAGAAACAAGACACAGAACAACCTGCCCCGTTTCTCCACACACTAAATGACAACTACACCCTTGCTTCTCCAGCCACTCACTGCCAGCACTTTTCCATGGACCTGTCTTGTGGGTAGGAAAAATCCTACCCAAGCTGCTCACCAGTGCATAAAACTCCCCTGGGTACAGCCAGACTGAATAATACCAGGGGCACAGTAACTAACGTTATTTCCAACTTGCAGCTTAGAACATGACATCATTGAAAGATGGCCAGCAGCCATGCCACACATTGGGAAAGGCCTGCTGCTTTTTTCACGCTTAGGCATGGCCTGTGTGTTGCTTTGTGACACTGCACATTGCTTGTTTGTCAGTCTTTGTTTTTGTATAGGTGTTTCCATTAATTATATTGCGTTTTATTCCTGTAAATACAAGGTAGTGTGTAGTATCATACGGTATATGTACTTAGATAACAAATTTACTTTGAACTTTTTATCGCATAACAGTAGTTGTGCGTGGGTGGGAGGGGGTGCCATCTGTACCCCAACACCGTGCCAAGAGATGACAGGGGTGAAGTCACCGCGGCGCATTGTTGCCACATTAACTGGGGACAGGGTCATGCTGAAAGTTGCAGGCAGAATGATCACCTCATTCACTCATTCTCTCTCTCCACACACAGACACAGACACACACGGTCATTACCTGATCTTGTAGTTGGGTAAGGTATGTTTCCTCTTGATGACCCTCTTGAGCTGGTTAACGATGATGGAGGTGAGCTGTGGCATGGGTCGGCCCTCAAACTGCGACTTCACTTCGAAATCGATGAAAGGGTCGTCCATGAAGGCGAAAGACCAATGCGTGAAGGGACGCCGGGTGAACTGCAGCCTCAGCCGGCCCACCACCCTCCTCATCTTGACGAAGAGATAGGCCGACTTGCCAAAGACCAGGTCCACGTCAATTGCGAGATGAAAGCCCCCGTTGTACTCGAGCTCTACCTCGAAGTTGAGCTCATCGAGGACAGCGCCGCCGGCCTCATCGTCCTGGCCACCGGCGGCGGGGTTCGACGGGACGGGCTGCAGCAGCCGAGCGCTCCGGAGCACTGGTAGTGCGTTGCCCAGAGAGATGTCGCGGAGCCTGAGCCCCTCCAGCAGCCGACCCGCCGTCTTGGTCTGCAGCAGTTCCTCGAACTCCACTTTAATCTTCTTGGTGATCCAGTGTCGGACAATCGGGGTGTCGCGGAGCTCCCGAAAGAGAAACAGAAAGATGGCGTTGAGAAAGAGGCAGCTCTCGGGCTTGCTGCCGCCGCCGGTCCCGGGCGCCGAGCAAGTGGAGTCCGGGGAAGCCGGCGGCTCCTTGCTGCCGCTGAAATAGTCCTTGAGCGGGGGCTCAACCACGGGCTTGACGTATTGTACATGCCGGGGTACAGTCTCGGGTTTGTTCCGGTACAGCAATAATATCTGCAACACCACGACGCACAGAGCCCCGGCCAGTGCAGACAACAGGATCACATAAATCATCGCCGCTCCTTTTATATTTTTAAACACTCACCTTTTATTCTTACTAATTTTACATTTCCCTCTCTCTCCTTTCTTCCTTGCTACCATATTTAAGGCTCCATATTTTCGCGGACCGTACCTAGCAGCACAATGAAAGAGAGAGTCTGTCGTCCTCCCCTCCTCCTCTTCACAACCAGCGTACGTGCGCAACACGCCCCGCAACAGCGCAAACGCTTGCCCGCGGCTTCCAAACCCCCCAGTGGCCGAGCCACGCTGCGCCAGCACAGACCCGATCACCGGCCGGCTCCCTGCTGCGGATTAGGGTCAGCTGGCGAGCTGTCGTCAAATAACCAAACCCGGGCAAACAGCGCCTATGCGTTTACAGTTGAAATGTATTTTAATCCAAAACACGAGTTTGGGGAGACTGCAGCACCGAACCGGTCCCGAGGCTGTGGACTCTGCGGTTCATATCCTCTGTGTTCAAGCCTTACCTGATTATTGTTTGCGCAATTTGTTCTCTTTCATTTTGCACATTGAGTGCTTGACTATCTTGGTTGTGTGGGTTTTAATGGGTTCTTTGTTCTGTGGCAGCCTGCAAGAAGACGAATCTCAAGGTTGTCTACATACTTTAATAATGTACTTTGAACTTCATGCGTTCACATTTTATTTGCGCTTTGTCTTATAGTGTTATCTGCTTTCAAGAAAAAATGTTTTCTCTTTTTCATTTCCAGCTTGTTGATAGAAAAATACATTTTAGCCTTCACTCTTCTGCCCTATTTAAGGCTCTTCGAACAAACGTTGCCTTCATCCTGAAGGATCTCTGTTCAGTAGTAATCCTGTATCAGGGGTTGGAGTTGCATGAACTACGAACGAGCCCACAATGCAGAATACTGCTGGTTTCTAATATGGCCGACTCTGAATAAGCTGTATCTCCGTCGCGGTGCCGGCGAGCAGTTTTAAGGACCAGTATCGCTGCAAGGTCTTCCTCAACAGCGACTCCCCTACTTGACACCTCCAGATGAGTTGTAGGTTAGTTTTTTATAAAGGAAGTTGCAGTACTTTATTTAGTTTGAAACCATTGAAATTTATTGTGTGGAAAGTTGTTTTTAATTAATTTCTTAATTCAGCACAAAAATAAAAAGTGAAATCCCTTATAATAAGTCGCCACGAGAAGACCATTCACACTCTCAAAGACCCCACCAGACAACCTGTGAAATCCCATTTCCAAAGGTCGCGAAGTTCCCAGGGATTTGTGGATTGTGGACCACCCGGAGATTCTTCATGATTGACAGCCATGAAAAGAAAGAATGAACCACGAATGGTCAGACGAGAACTACCAGGAGATCCAGCTAATCTACTACAAATGTAAAATGTTCCTCGATTGGCAGTTTCACCACTTCTCAAAGGGAAGTAAACGTTCTAAGGACTCCCGAAGGCTGGGGTCCGAGAGAAAACCCGTGAGATGTAGAATATTTTGCGGGAGACGAGTATTGGAGACTGAGCAACTCACTCAGCCTATGTTCAGGAGAGGGAAACCGGGGGTCCATGAGTCAGTCCTCAGAGCTGGAGAGGGTCAGTAATTTTAAACTGCTGGGTGTCACTTATTTCAGAAGTCCCACCGTATAAATGCAATTGCAAAGAAAGCACGACAGCTCCTCTACTTCTTTACCAATCTGCGGAGATTCAGCATGTCATCAAAAACCTTGACAAACGTTTATGGATGTATAGTGGAAAGTGTAAGATTGCATTACGGTGGTATATCAAGGCAAATGGACTTGCTGTGTTGTCCAGAAGACATTTCACCACTCATCCAAAAAGCTGCTTCAGTTCTCATCCATGGAGGGTGGTTGAACGGCTTATAAACTCTGTGAGCTGTTGGAAGATATAGCAATCATATGAGGATCGTTAAGAGTAGTAGAGTTAATGAGATGGTCATTAGTCTTACCTTTGCATGAATAGAGGTGTGAACTGTAGTGGAAACACTGAGGTAGAGATGTTAGGACTGCATTATAAGTAGCTGATTCATCGTGTCATACCCCCTCAGTTCAGGGATGGGCTTTCCGCTGTGACAAAGGTGACTCCTTTAACCCCTCTTTCAAACCACCTGTCCTCCCTGTCCAAAATGTGCACATTGTTATCATCAAAGGAGTGTCCTTTGTCCTCTGGGTGTAGATATACAACTGTGTTTTGACCTGAGGTGTTAGCTGTCCTATATTGGACCATCGTTTGTGAAATGTCTCACCGATAGACAGATCTGTGTAGTTCTCATTGCTTTGGATGGCTTGTACAATATTGCTGTTTATGTTTGATCCTTGGGCTGGATGAGTCTCTGTCTGAATGTGTCTGTAGGTTTGAAAAACATAGGGATCTGGAGTTTGTTGAAAATCATTCTAAGTTTCTCTGAAACTCCAGCTACATATGGGATGACAATGTTTTTCCATCTGCTTTGCTCCGTGCATCTGTAGGGCTGATGTCCGTCAGGTTTTGTTGCTGTCTTGTTGAAGGCCCAGTCAGGGTGGCCGCAAGCTTTCAAGGCTTTTCTCAAATACGTGTGCTCCCTATCTTTAGCTGTAATGTTAGTGGGCACATTCTGGGCATGGTGATGGAATGTTCTGATAATCCCCAACTTGTGCTCTAGTGGGTGATGAGAGTCAATTGAAGGTGTGCGGGCTGGTTTCCTGTAAACTTCAATATCGAGATGTCCATTTTCTTTGATAAGTACTGCTAGTCTAAAAAGGCCAGTTCATTGTTCTCAACGTCTTCTCGGGTAAATTTGATGTTATTATCCAGCGAATTGATGTGCTTTGTGAAGGTGTACACATTTTGGACAGGTGGTTTGAAAGGGGTTAAAGAAGTCACCTTTGTCCAACTGGAAAACCCATCCCTGAACAGAGGGGGTGGGGTACGTCACCACCTATCAGCTACTTACAATGCAGTCCTAACATTTCTACCCTCATGTCTCCACTACAGTTCACACCTCTGTTCATGCAAAGATGAGACTAATGACCATCTCATTACCTCTACTATTCTTAGCGACCCTCATGTGATTGCTATACCTTTAAACAACTCAGTTTATAAACCGGAAAACTGGATCAGAACTGAAGAAGCCTCTCAGATTAGTGGTGAAATGTCTTTCTGCAAGTCTATTTGCTGTGATTTACTCCTGCTTGATCTACAAAAGGTGGTGGATTCGGCCCAGTACATCATGGGTAAAGCCCTCCCAACCATTGGGCACATCTGCCTGAAACATTGAAAGCAGCACCCATCATCAAAGATCCTCACCACCCAGACCATGCTCTTTTCTCACACATACAAATAAGCTGGATGAACTCAGCAGGTCGGGCAGCATCCGTTGAAATGAGCAGTCAACGTCTCGGCCCAAAACATTGACTGCTCCGTTCAACGGATGCTGCCCGACCTGCTGAGTTCATCCAGCTTATTTGAACGTGTTATTTGACCACAGCATCTGCAGTGTACTTTGTGTTTACATGCTCTTTTCTCCCTGCTGCCATCAGGAAAAAGGTACAAGCACCTTAGGGCACACTGCCAGGTCCATGAGCAGTTATTACCTCTCAACCATCAGGCTCTTGAACAAAATAGGATTGCTACACTCGTTCCATTTCTTGAGTTCACACAACCAATGATTTCCTTTATCTTGTGATTTTATGCTCTTGTTATTTATTGGAATTCATTTATATTTGCATTTTCACAGTTTGTTATCTATGCTCTTTCATTGATGCTGGTTACAGTTCCAAATCTACAGATTTGCTAAGTATGCCCACAGAAAAAGGACTCTCAGGGTTATATGTGGTGACATTTATGTACTCTAGTAATAAATCTTACTTTGAACTAATGTATGGTTCTTCAGTGGCGCATCTATGGCACAGGGGTGACGAAAATGGCACATACAAAAAGTTTGTTGGTATGTGGCATGCAGAGCTGTCCCTCGATTATTTAAACCCCAGCCAGAGTAACAAGGTACATAATGATTATCCTCACTATCAGGGACAAAAATTGCTACTTTTTGAAAACAAACACAATTTAAATGCTTTGCTCTAAGCATGACGTAGCATCTATAATGCTGTTTAGAACTAGAATGGCAACAGTGTCCTGTCCCAATTAAGCAGCATAATGTCCCAAATAAACAAAAGGGTATCCTGGCTATTTTCTCGATTAGTTTTACTTCTTTAAGATATGACCCAAATAAGTGGCTGTCTTGATTAACAGATGGCCTATTAACCAGAATCCAATGTATTTCCTAAACCTTAAAAAAAACACGTGACAAATATTGAAATTCCTGAAAATCATTTAGAACTTCACTGTGCAACTTTTGAGCAGCTTTAATTCAATTACTGAACAAATTTTCTTTTAAATTCACTAAATTCAGGTAATTTGAAGATGATAAGACATAGGAGCAGTATTAGGCTATTCGGCCCATTGAGTCTGCTCTGCAAACGACATCAAGTATGCAGACAAACATTGAGCAAGCTGCATTTGGAACTTTTGCAATGGATTCATTTGCATAATTTTGAATTGTCATTGACTGATTTACAAAGCAGGTCAATTTGGAGGCAAAAGAAATGAGCTGAACTAGAGGAGCTGGAGCAGCACCGTAGCATAGAGGTTAGCAACGCTTTACAATACCAGTGACTCAGGTTCAATTTCCGCCACTACCTGTAAGGAATTTGTACTTTTTCCATGTGACTGTGTTGGTTTCCTATGGGTACCCCGGTTTCCTCCCACAGTCCAAAGACGTACCGGTTGGTAGGTTAGTTGGGCATTGTAAATTGTCCCGTGGTTAAGCTAGTGTAAATTTGGTTGCTGTCAGTGCAGCTCAAAGGGTCGAGAACGTCTACTCTGTGTTGCATCTCAATAAGTAAATATAAATAAAATATTGAAGGAAATCAGTTAGTGACTGGGTCGAAGGATAAAAATCCAGATGGTGAGGTTCAGAAACTCTGGAATTCCATTCTTGAAGCTTTTAAATACCTGAAAAATCTTGCAATGTTAATATTAACAACACTTTCATCAATATATTCATATGGTCATTGTTAACAGTAATGAACTCAGTAAAATCTAATTATAGGAGTAGATCTACTGATGAACCTGATGTCTCAAAACAACCTGATATAAAATATTTATCATTATTAATGCAGCAGCAGAGGTCTCACCGAGTGTGAAGTGTGTTTCCTTTCCTTGATCTTTTCTGATATGCACCAAAGTTTATAATTTCACATCCACACCTCGTGCATAATAATAATACTATTTAAAATGATATTATTTTACAATCTTTTTAAAAAGTAATGTTAATAATTTTGAACAGATTTTCTCAAATGGTTCATTTATTTCAATCTGCTCATTTTATTAATAAAGATTATTTGTGTATTAATGTTTTATCTGCGCTACAAGATCATCTACCTTATTTCGTAATCTCCATGTATTCAAATATATCACTTACAATCTTGTATATATCACCAATTTCTTCTCTATGTTACCAGAAGCTAATTTTGATTCCTTTTCTAAACTTCGTCTTTTTTAATACTCTGGAGACTTGTGCAATCTCTCCTGCACTCCCATTCTCTTTTTCTTTATCCTCACTTTTCCAAGCTGTTTAACCTACTCCCTCGCATGAGATTCCTACCTTTTTTGGTTCTGTGTTTTAATTAGTCCCTAGCTGCTCAAATTCCCTCAGCAGAACCTCTTATTCTTCCTACGTCGTTGGTACCCTCATGGACCACAACTGGATCTCTCGCCTCCCACTTCAAATTCCTCTTCAGGTCAAATGAAATGTCCCAAAGCTCAGCACCTGGCAGACTTCAAGACTCTCGACCCCTGCAACAGAGGTCTATTCCTGTAACTTTAGTAACCCAAATTGTAACTACATTTCTCTTCCATCCCTCTTTTTGAATGGTTCCCTGAAGCACGGTGCCATGGTTTGATTGTACCTTCTTCCTACTGCTCCCACCCTCAACTTCACAGGGAACAACAATCTCAGACTTCTTGGGCAAGTTCAAGGGCTGAGGCTTATCTAACCTACATCTTGGATTTCTCTAACTGCCTCACTTGCAGTCATATCCTCCTTTATCTATTAAACAGACATTGCCAAAAGTATCACCTGAACAGCCATGGTTTCTATCCCTGCCCACATAATTCCTTTATTCCTTTCAATCATCCCTCACCAGTAACTCAGATGAAGAGTTACTGATCTGAATCATTAAATACTTTTTCTCTACAGATGTGGAGTGCTCATTTTGTTTCTGATTATTGTTTCTAGAACTTTCTGCACAATTTCCTGGTTTATTTGAACAACCTATTTACTATTGATTAAAAAATAATAATTTAATGAGACCGTGCAGAATAGGCCCTTCTAGCCCTTCGAGCTGCACTGCCCAGCAACCCCTGGTCTAATCCTAGCCCTATCACAGGACATTTTACAATGACCAATTAACCTACTGACTGGTACATCTTTGGACTGTGGGAGGGAACTGGAGTGCCCCAAGGAAACCCACGTGGTCATGGGGAAAACATATAGGCAGCAGTGGGAGTTGAACCTGGGTCACTGGGACTGTAAAGCGTTGTGCTATCCACAAAACTACTGTGAACAAAGGTGCAACCTTTGCAGTTTTCCATTCCTCAGTCACCAGCCATGAATATCAGAATTAGGTTTATTATCACCAGCATGTGACATGAAATTTGTTAACTTAGCAGCAGCAGTTCAATGCAATACATAATATAGAAGAAAAATATAATAAATACATCAATCAATTACAGTATATGTATACTGAATAGATTAAAAATTGTGCAAAAAACAGATATACTATAGATTTTAAAAGGGAGGTGGTGTCCAAGGGTTCAATGTCAACATAGGAATCAGATGGCAGAGGGGAAGAAGCTGTTCCTGAATCGCTGAGTGTGTGCCTTCAGGCTTCTGTATCCCCTACCTGATGGCAACAGTGAGAAAAGGGCATGCCCTGGATGCTGGAGGTCCTTAATAATGGACGCTACCTTTCTGAGACACCACTCCTTGAAGATGTCTTGGGTATTTTGTAGGCTAGTACCCAAGATGGAGCCAACTAAATTTACAACCTTCTGCAGCTTTTTCCGGTCTTGTGCAGTAGCCCCTCCATATCAAACAGTGATGCAGCCTATCAGAATGCTCTCCATGGTATAACTATAGAAGTTTTTGAGTGTATCTCAAAAACTCTTCAGACTCCAAATAAAGTATAGCTGCTGTCTTGCCATCTTGATAACTACATCAATATGTTGGGACCAGGTTAGATCCTCAGAGATCTTGACACCCAGGAACTTGAAACTGCTCACTCTCCACTTCTGATCCTTCAACAAGGATTGGTATATGTTCCTTCGTCTTACCCTTCCTGAAGTCCACAATCAGTTCTTTTGTCTTACTGACATTGAGTGCCAGGTTGTTGCTGCAGCACCACTCCATTAGTTGACATATCTCACTCCTGTAAGCCCTCTCGTCACTACCTGAGATTCTACCAACAATGGTTGTATTGTCAACAAATTTATAGATGGTATTTGAGCTATGCCTAGCCACGCAGTCATGTGTATATAGAGAGTAGAGCAGAGTGCGAAGCACACATCCCGGAGGTGCACCAGTGTTGATCATCAGCGAGGAGGAGATGTTATCACCAATCCGCACAGATTGTGGTCTTCCAGTTCGTAAGTTGAGGATCCAATTGAAGAGGGAGGTACAGAGACCCAGGTACTGCCACTTCTCAATCAGGATTGTGGGAATGATGGTATTAAATGCTGAGCCATAGTCGATGAACAGCATCCTGACATAGGCATTTGTGTTGTCCAGGTGGTCTAAAGCCATGTGGAGAGCCATTGAGATTGCATCTGCTGTTGACCTATTGTGGCGATAGGCAAATTGCAATGGGTCCAGGTCCTTGCTGAGGCAGGAGTTCATTCTAGTCATGACCAACCACTCAAAGAAACGCATCACTGTAGATGTGAGAACTACCGGGTGATAGTCATTAAGGCAACTCACATTGTTCTTCTTAGGCACTGGCATAGTTGTTGCCTTTTTGAAACATATACAGATGTTTGGAAGTTAATAGCTAGGCCTTCTGTTTCCTCCCTTATTTCCATCAACAACCTTGGATGTATCTGATCTGGACCATGGTTTCTGTAAAGGGAAAACTTGCCTGACAAATCTGTAGAGCTCTTCGAGGAAGTAACAAGCAGGATAGCCAAAGGCAAGGAAGTGAATGTCATTTACTTGGATTTTCAGAAAGTGTTTGATAAGGTGTCATACATGAGGCTGCTTAACAACATAAAATCCTCTGGCATTATAGGAAGATACTGGCATGGATAGTGGAATGGCTGACAGGCAGGAGTGAGAATAAAAGGGACCTTTTCTAGTTGGCTGCCAATGAGTAATGATGTTCCTCAGGGGACTGGTATTGGGACCGCTACTTTTCACATTGTTTATCAATGATTTAATGGCTTTGTGGCAAAGTTTGTGGATGATACGAAGCTCGGTGGAGGGTTAGGTAATGCTGAGGAAGCAATGCGATTGCAGTAGGACTTGGACAAATTGGAAGAATGTGCAAAAAGGTGGCAGATGGAGTGCAGTGTTGGGAAATGTATGATAATGCATTTTGGTAAAATGAACAATAGTGCGGACTATTATCTAAATGAGAAGAAGGTGCAGAGGGACTTAAGAGTCCTCATGCAAGACTCCCAGAAGGTTAATTTACAGGTTGAGTCTGTGGTAAAGAAGGCAAATGCAATGTTGGCATTTATTTCAAGGGGAATAGAATATAAAAGCACAGAGATGATGCTGAGGCTTTGTAAGACTCTAGTTGGGCCGCTTTTGAAATATTGTGAACAGTTTTGGGCCCCATATCTCTGAAAGGATGTATTGGCATTGGAGAGAGTCAAGAGGAGGTTCACGAGGATGATTCCAGAAATTAAGGGGTTAACATATGAGGAGCATTTGGCAGCTTTGGGCCTGTACTCATTGGAATTTAGAAGAATGGGGGGGGAGGGAATCTCATTGAAACCTACCGAATGTTGTAAGGACTAGATAGGGTAGATATGGGGAGGATTTTTCCTATGGTGAAAGTGTCCTGAGTAAGAGGGCACAGTCTCAGAATTGAAGCCAATCCTTTAGAACAGAGGTAAGGAGGAATTTTTTCAACCAGAAAATAGTGAATCTGTGGAATGCTCTGCCACAGACTGTGGTGGAGGCCAATTCCTGGCTGGAAGTTGATCATTTCCCGATTGATCAGGGAATCAAAGGATGTGGCGAGAAGGCAGGTGTATGAAGTTGAGTGGGACCCAGGATCAGCCTTGATGGAATAGCAGAGTAGACTCGAAGGGCTGAGTGGCCTAATGCTGCTCCTTTGTCTTAATGTCTTATGATATGATTAGGAAGGGCCTACTCTATGCTGTATCACTAAATAAATAAACATACCAATTATAGATGTGTGCAGACTTGTAATATTAGAAATGTTCCTGTGAGTTGCTCAATTCCTGAAGCAACTTGATTGCAGAAGTAGGAACTAGAACATAAAACAGAGATAGTTACTTTAACAATTATGAATGCCTTTTCTTTGTATATTTTCTGTCTTCTCCACTAACACATACTCTATCCCTTTTGCCTGTTACACCGCTGGTGTTTAAGACGGCAGTGAAGGTCCTCCATCCCTGGCAGTGTATACAGCTTTCATGTCAGTAGCTTCCTCTCAGTTTTCACTTCTGTTAATCATGCAAGATCTAGGTAGTGATTCAGGAATACTGTCGCACTCAGATGTACAATTCTTCATTACTGTTTCCGTAACAATTTTTTTGACCAGTCAGGGTTGTTGGCCCTGAGCTGAACCTCTGACCTAGAGTACCAATGGACCACTCTTAGTCTGGCTTCTACCCTTTGACATGGGTGACACCACCAAGAGCCAAAGCAAAAAGTCCTGACTCCAGCCAACGTCGTTCTCCAGGTCATTGAGGCACGCAAGCCTCCAAACCACGATGAGATTGTGATCCTCTTTCAGGTAACACATACGCTGCAGAGCTTTGTTCATTTAATTTTATTAATTTACTGATTCTGAATTTCTAATGCACTCGCAAAATAGGATACATTTAAATTGAATTGAATTGACTTTATTACTCACATCTTTCACATACATAAGTAAAAGTCTTTACGTTACGCCTCTGTCTAAATGTGCAATGTGCAATTCATAATAATTTATAATAAATACTATGTACCACAGGACAGTCAATATAACATAGAAATACAATTGTGTCAACATGAATTAATCAGTCTGATGGCCTGGTGGAAGAAACTGTCCCGGAGCCTGCTGGTCCTGGATTTTATGCTGTGGTACCGTTTCCCAGATGGTGGCAGCTTGAACAGTTTATGGTTGGGGTGACTCGAGTCCTCAATGATTCTTCGGGCCCTTTTTACACACCTGTCTTTGTAAATGTCCTGAAAAGTGGGAAGTTCACATCTACAGATGTGCTGGGCTGTCTGCACCACTCTCTGCAGGTCCTGTGATTGAGGAAAGCACAGTTCCCATACCAGGCAAGTCAAAATGCTCTCAATTGTGTTCCCTGTAGAAAGTTCTTAGGATTTCAGGGCCTTACCAAACTTCTTCATCCTTCTGAGGTGAAAGAGGCGCTGTTGTGCTTTTTTCACTAAACAGCCAATATGTATAAACCATGTGAGATGTTCGGTTATGTGTTTGCCAAGGATCTTAAATCAGTTCACCCTCTCAACCCCAGATCCATCGGTGTCAATAGGGGTGAGCCTGTCTCAATTCAGTAGTCCACAATCAGCTCCTTTGTTTTTACAGCACTGAGGGAGAGGTTGTTTTCTTGACACTACTGTCTCAGGGTGATGACTTCTTCTCTGTAGGCCATCTCATTATTACTTGAGATCAGGCCAATCACTGTAGTGTTGTCAGCAAATTAAATTAGCAGACTGGAGCTGTGGGTGGCGACACAGTCATGGGTATAAAGAGAGTAAAGGAGGGGGCTTAGGACACAGCCTGAGGTGGCTGTTGTTCAGTTGTGCCAAAATGCATGACGTAATTATTATTTTAGCAAAACTTCATCTTTGAGATAGTTTGTGATTATTATTGAAAGTTAAGCTTCATGTTCATCATATGCATTGTTGTTATACAAGGTTAAGTATTTACCCAAATCTACAAGATGGGACTTGTTAGTTCTCCCTGCTGCTGTTCTGAATTCATCTGTATAGAGACAACATCTTTGTTTTATTTTGCTAACGGTGCTCCCTGCTCTACTCGGTAATCTCTAAATTTAGTCCATTAATCCTTTATTATATCACAGCTGAAAATCAGCATTATCCCTCCTCTAGTAAATCTTTCCCGGAAACTATCATCTCAAAATTGATTTTTATATTGAAGTCCTGGAGAGCATTATTGTTTTGCACTTCCTTTATCTCCCCTGCCTCTCTGTTTACTGATTCACCCATCTAGTTGCCATGCTCCCTGCAGTACTTTTAAAATGATGACCAAAACTGCTGTCAGTATGCATCATGATATCTCTATTTGGTCTCAGTCCTTGAAACCTTTTGAATACCCTGGAGAATGGGGCAACAATTCTTCATCACTCTGCCATGGTCATGATTGCAATAATATTATGTTGCCAATAGAGAGTTCCAACTCCACCATGGATGGTTCCCAAACCCGGATGCAAAAGGAGGAGTGTTGGGCATGCAGCCAGCAACGCCATCCCATAAAAACCCAGAGCTACAGAGACACCAATAGAAGCTCCAAAGACCTCCTAACTCCTCTCTGGGAGAATTAGGATCTTCGAAGATGGGATACATACCGGGGGATGATGTGAAAGACTGGCCCAGACAGAAGAATCTGCTGAGTTGCTGTTGGTGACCTATGCCCTGGTAGAGCTGATGAGCTTAATAGAGAGTTGCTGGTGTACCTTTTTTTGCCTAAGACTATAAGCAGTAAGAGCAGAGTTAGGCCATTTGGCCCAACGAGTCTATTCTACCATTTCATCATGGCTGATTTATTATCTCTCTACACTCCATTCTCTAGCCATCTCCCAGTAACCTTTGACCCTCTTACTCTGCATTGAGTAGCAGATGTGCCAAATCTGTGGCTTATATTATTGTGGCTAGTCGACAGCCCAGGGGATATCTGGCAGTAACTGAACACTGGATGTTGCCTGTGCAATGATACACCACATCTGGTTCAAATCAGCCCATTTCTTTCCGACTAGTTTTCTTCATTATGCTCTTTAATTTCTACTTTCCTGATGCTGAACAGAAAATTTAATAAAACTGGAATATAGTCAACAGAATGATTGGGTTTGATTATCAAAAACAATTTGGCTCTTATCCCAAATTACCATAACAAAAATATAGTGTTCTATGAAGCATCAACTATATTAAGATGATATTTAGCAGGAGCCTAATACTGGCAATTCATAGATTATCAATTCATTGAAACAGGAATGTTTGAAACGTGAATATGGGTGAAGATGTTATAACTGCCCATTTTCATGACCAATACAACATAGAATATCGAACAGTACAACACAGGAATAGACCCTTCGGCCCACAATGTTGCGCAAAAACAATTAAATTACTATCTAAACTAATCCCTTCTGCCTACACAATGTCATATCCCTCCATTTCCCTCACATTCACGTGCCTGTCTAAATGTTTCTGCCTCTGTCACCACCCCAAAGCGGCTCACCCCTCGTATCTCCTTTGAAATTGCACCCTCTGATCCGAAATGCAAGCCCTCTGGTATTAGAGCTCTCAACTCTGGGGAAGAGTCGGCCTGTTTACTCTAACTCTGCCTTTCATAATCTTATAAGCTTCTATCAGATCTCCCCTCAGCCTCCACTGCTCCAAAAAAACCATGTTTGTCCAACCCTTCAACTCTAGGCAGCATTCTGGTAACCATCTTTTGCACCCTCTCTAAAGCCTCAAAATTTCCTCCTATAATGGAGTGACCCGAACTGAATGCAATACCTCAGATGCAGCCTAACAAGAATTTTATAAAGCTGCCACATAACTTCATGACTTTTGAACTCAATGCCTCGACTGATAAAGACAAGCATGGTATATGCTTTCTTAAACACCCTATCAGTCTGTGTACCCCTGTAATGTTTTAAGTCTCCACAGTAGATGAAGAGGGATGTACTTATTAACATACTTTAGGAAGAACCTTACAATTGCAGCAGAGCTATTTTATAAAATTACACTGCTATTAATGCGCCATATTGTAAATTTACTCCGGAAGTCCTATCAACACAGGCAGAAGCTAAAGCTCTGTAACAGCATTAATTATTGGGTCAGTTTGTAACTTCTTGGGGTTTTTTTTGGCTCCGTTTCTGCTTTCTGAAACTAATTCCTGATTTCAAAGGCATTCTTGCAATTGATGGGCTGCATTTATTTTCCTTCAAAACGGTTTTACTATATTCAGTTTCATCGGAGTAAATTTGAGACGAAAGTCCAAATTTTAGACCAAGCATTTTTTAAATGAGGAATTGGGATCCTTTTGAACGGATGAGTCAACTGGTCAAGTGGTGGATACGGTAGAAGTGCAGCAGTTAATTACCAGGCCAGTTTTCAAAAGGCCTGGACAAACAACAAAGGGTCAAATCCTATCATGGCAGATGTGGAATTTCTAATTCTGATAATAATCTGAATTTTGGAAAAATAACAACACTAGTTTGAGTAATGATAACCACAAAACTACTGGACTGTTATAAAAATACATCTGGTTCACTAATGCCCTTTGTGGGAGGCGGGTGGGGGGGGGGGGGGTTGAGGTTTAACATCCTAAGTTTGCCTGACCTGTGTGTGACACCAAACACAAAGCCACTTAATGCGATTGCCCCTGAATTATCTGAACCTGCCAGTCAGTTGTAGATGACTCATAACCCCCTAGGCAATTAAGAATGGCCCTGTGTAAAAAGAGAGCAAATAAACATCACTGTCTTTGCTTTCTTTTGCACTGCTCAATATTTTCTATACACTTAGTGGCCACTTTATTAGGTATACCTGTACACCTGCTCATTACTGCAGTATAGTAGCATAGTGGTTAGCAACATGCTTTACAGTGCCAGTGACCCAGTTCAGTTCCCTCGCCAGTCTGAAAATTGTACATTCTCCCCATGATCACATGAGTTTTCTGCGGGTGCTCTGGGTTCCTCCCATAGACCAAAGATCTACAGGTAGGTAGGTTAATTGCTCATTGTAAATTGTCCTGTGATTAGATTAGGATTAAATTTGGGGGTTTCTGGGCAGTGCAGCTCAAAGGGCCAGAAGGGCCTATTCCATGCTGTATGCCAATAAAAAAAATTAAAAAATATATTGTAAATATCTGGTCAACCAATCATGTGGCTGAAACGCAATGTGGACATGGTCAAAAGATCCAGTTGTTGTTCAGACCGAACGTCAGAATGGGGAAAAATTAGATCAAAGTGATTTTGACCGTGGAATGATCATTGGTGCTATATCACTGAGATTTCTGGGTATCTCAGATACTACAGATTCTCTGTAATATTCATGCACAGCAGTCTCTAGAGTTTACAGAGAATGGCACAAAAAAATCAAACAAAAAAATCTAGCAAGTGACAGTTTTGTGTACAAAATTGCTTTGTTAATCAGAGAGGTCAGAGGAGAATGGCCAGAATGGTTTACGCTGACATGAAGGTGACAATAACTCAAATATGTTACTCAAATGTGTTACGAGTGGTGTTCAGAAGAGCATCCCTGAATACAGAACACGTTGAACCTTGAAGTGGATGGGCTACAGCAGCAGAAGATCACAAACATACACTCAGTGGTCCGTTTTTTAGGAATAGGAAGTCACCAGCTGCTCATGTGACTATCCACTACCTGCTCCCTTGGCTTCACACGGCCCTGATCCAGGGGGGGGGGGGGGGTACCGCTAAGAAGGTGACACATCTTGCCTGAGGATGACCAGCAGGCTAGCAGAGGGAAGGAGTGCCTTCTTTTGGTGGAAACATATCTCCACCCCGTCACATATGTATGTACAGCAAATAATTAGGAGGTTAGTGAATTAATCCTGTTGCCCCTACAGGGGCGTTGGCACCTGACAGCAGCTCGCTAGAGTTCTCAGTACTGGGCCAGTCTGGTGATAGTTCTGGATGTTAGACTTTTTGTATTTTCAAGCAGGGGTTGATAGATTCTTGATTAGTCAGGGCATGAAGGAGATACGGGGAGAAGGCAGGAGATTGAAGTCGAGAGGAAAATTGGGATGAAATGGCAGAGCAGACTTGATGGGCCGAAGGGCCTAATTCTGCTTCTGTATCTTATGGTCTCATGGTCTTGTGGAAAGAAGGTTGATTGACCCTGTGGTTTCCAGAGTCTAGTGGCTTTCACCACACAACTTCATACTTCTTCAAAGCAAAGGTCCTTCCTCTCCTAGGGATGAGATCTTCAGTGTTTCTGTGGCTCTGACGTTTTATAGGATGGGGTTGCTAGCCCCATGCCAACCCTGCTCCTTTCGCAGGCGAGCTTGGGACCACACTAGGCAGAGTTAAGTAAAGGAAGGCAAGTGGCATATTACGTTTATTGCTAAAAGGACAGAAAGAAAAAAATAAAGTAATAATGTTACAATTGTACTGGTTGTTGGTGAGGACATGTCTGAAAAACTGGACAGTTTTGGTCCCTTTATTTAAGAACTGATACAAGCAGTTTTGTTGTACAATAGGGTACTCAGGATTGTGGTAGATCAAAAAAAAGTGAAAAGTTCAAGGGGATCATGAGGGAAACTTTCTTCACTCAGAGGGTCCTGAGAGTGTCGAACAAGCTGCCAGTGCAAGCAGTGAATGCTAGCTTGATTTCAATGTCTAAGGAAAGTGTGGATAGCTATATGGATAGTAGTGGTATGGAGGGCTAAGATCCAGGTGCTGCTCGATGGGAGGAGGAAGTTTAAATGATTCAGCATGGACTAGATGGGCTGAAGGGTCTGTTTCCGTACTTTATTTTTCTATGACTCATTGGAGGCAGCCAGAAGAGAGTTACTAGGCTGATTCCTGGGATGAAGGATTGTCCTATTATGAATGGCTAATAAAGATAGATCTTGCTCTCCCAGAACATCCCAACCCCCCTCTCCCTCCTGAGACCTCCCACTCTTTACCCTCCTCTGACTCCAGCCTCAACCCTTGCCATGTCTTCACCATCCCCTCTCTGAGGCAGAGCATTCTGTGCTTAGCAAGGGCCTCACTTTTGTCCCTCTCCGTCCACACCTCAGTGAGTTCTGTGCCCGCCATGACGCTGAACTCTTCTTCCGTTGCCTATGTCTCCAAGCCTACTACTTTAACAAGGATTCCCTGCCCCCTATTGATGACCCCCTCTCCCGTCTTCAACCCTCCTCTTCCTCCTGGATACCCCCACCGGGCCTTCTACCTGCACCTGATCTTTTTATCTCCAACTGTCGGCGAGACATTAACTGTCTCAATTTCACCATTCCTCTCTCCTGTTCAAAGCTCACTCCCTCTGAACGCACTGCCCTCCACTCTCTCCGCACTAATCCTAACCTCACCATCAAACCCGCAGACAAAGGTGGTGCTGTAGTAGTCTGGCGGACAGACCTCTACCTCACTGAGGCCAAACGGCAGCTGTCTGACACCTCCTCTTACTTACCCCCGGAACAGGACCCCACCAAAAAACATCAAACGATTGTCTCCCGTACCATCACTGCCCTTATCAACTCCGGAGACCTTCCATCCTCAGCCAAAAAACTCATAATTCCACACCCTGCTCTGCTCACTTTTACCTCCTCCCCAAGATCCATAAGCCTGACTGGCCTGGTAGGCCTATAGTTTCGGCCTGCTCCTGCCCCACCGAACTTGTATCTGCCTACCTGGACTCCATTTTGTCACCCATAGTTCAGTCCCTCCCCACGTACATCCAGGATACATCCCATGCCCTCCACCTCCTCAATAACTTAATAATTTCCGTCTGGGAAAAGGTTCTGAAGCATTCGGGCTCTCACGACCGGACTATGTAACAGTTTCTTCCCCCAAGCTATCAGACTCCTCAATACCCAAAGCCTGGACTGACACCGTGCCCTACTGTCCTGTTTATTATTTATTGTAATGCCTGCATTGTTTTTGTGCACTTTATGCAGTCCAGTGTAGGTCTGTAGTCTAGTGTAGCTTTCTCTGTGTTGTTTTTTTTATGTAGTTCAGTCTAGTTTTTTGTACTGTCATGTAACACCATGGTCCTGAAAAATGTTGTCTCATTTTTACTATGCACTATACCAGCAGTTATGGTCGAAATGACAATAAAAGTTGACTTGACTTGACTTGACTTGACTTGACTTGAACTTACATTTCCCTGGTCCCGACCGCTTCATTTTCACTATGGATGTTCAATCCTTATACACTTCAATTCCCCATCAAGAAGGCCTCAAAGCCCTCTGCTACTTTCTGGACAATAGACCTCACCAGTTCCCCAACACCACCACACTCCTCAGGTTGGCGGAACTGGTACTCACACTTAATAACTTCTCTTTCGGCTCTTTCCACTTTCTTCAGACCAAGGGTGTAGCTATGGGCACTTGAATGGGCCCTAGCTATGCCTGCCTCTTCGTGGGTTATGTGGAACAGTCTATGCTCCAGATCTATACTGGTACTGCTCCCCAACTTTTCCTTTGCTACATTGACGACTACATTGGTGCTGCTTCCTGCACCCATGCTGAGCTCATCAATTTCATTGACTTTGCCTCTAACTTTCACCCAGCCCTCAAATTCACTTGGTCCATCTCGGACACTTCTCTCCCCTTTCTCGATCTCTTGGTCTTCATCTCTGGAGACAGACTGTCCACTGACATCTTCTATAAACCCACTGACTCTCATAATTACCTCGACTATACCTTTTCCCACCCTGCCAAATGTAAAAATGCTATTCCCTATTCCCAGTTCCTCTGTCTTTGCCGCATCTGCTCCCAGGACGTGGCTTTTCATTCCAGGACATCCCAAATGTCCTCTTTCTTTAAGAATCGTGGTTTCCCTTCTGCCGTCATCAACGATGCCCTCACCCGCATCTCCTCCATTTCCCGCACTTCGGCCCTCACCCCATCCTCCCGTCACCACAACAGGGATCGTGTTCCCCTTGTCCTCACCGACCACCCCACCAGCCTCTGGATCCAGCATATTATCCTCCGCAACTTCCACCACCTTCAACAGGACCCCACCACTAAGCACATTTTCCCCTCTCTACCCCTCTCCACTTTTCACAGGGATCGTTCCCTCCGTGACTGCCTGGTCCACACATCCCCCCCCCACAGATCTCCCACCTGGTACTTATTCCTGCAAGCGTAAGTGCTACACCTGTCCCTACACCTCCTCTCTTACCACCATTCAGGGCCTCAAACAGTCCTTCCAGGTGAGGCAACACTTCACCTGTGAGTCTGTTGGGATCATCTATTGCATCCGGTGCTCCCAGTGTGGTCCCCTGTACATCGGTAAGACCCAACGCAGATTGGGGGACTGCTTCGTCGAGCACCTACGCTCTGTCCGCCACAACAGACAGGATCTCCCGGTTGCCATTCACTTTAACTCTCCTTCACATTCCCATTCGGATATATAACCATATAACCATATAACAATCACAGCACGGAAACAGGCCATTCCGGCCCTCCTAGTCCGTGCCGAACTCTTAATCTCACCTAGTCCCACCTACCCGCACTCAGCCCATAACCCTCCACTCCTTTCCTATCCATATACCTATCCAATTTTACCTTAAATGACACAACTGATCTGGCCTCTACTACTTCTACAGGAAGCTCATTCCACACAGCTATCACTCTCTGAGTAAAGAAATACCCCCTCGTGTTTCCCTTAAACTTTTTCCCCCTAACTCTCAAATCATGTCCTCACATGGCCTCCTCTACTGCCATGATGAGGCCGAACTCAGGTTGGAGGAGCAACACCTCATATACCATCTGGGTAGTCTCCAGCCCCTTCGTATGAACATCGAATTCTCCAACTTCCGGTAATTCCCTCCCTCCCCCTTTCCCCTATCCCACTTTCACTCTGCCTCCTCCTCCAGCTGCCTATCACCTCTCTCATGATTCTGCCTTCTTCTACTACCCATAGTGCTTTCCCCTTAGATTCCTTCTTCACATCTCTGGCCTATCCCCTCCCTGCTTCCCCTCCCCCACCCCTCGATCTTTCCTCTGATTGGTTTTTCACGGCACCTACCACCCTCCCCCCACCTTCTCTATAGGACCCCTGCCCCTTCCTTCTTCAGTCCTGATGAAGGGTCTTGGCCCGAAATGTTGACTGCTCATTTCAACAGATGCTGCCCGATTTGCTGAGTTCCTCCAGCGTGTTTGTATGTGAAAGATAGATCTGTAATTTTTGAAGTTTAGAAGAATGAGGAGTGATTGAAAAATGTAAGACATAACTATGTAGATGTTGAGATGTTTCAGCTGCTGAGAGATTCTGGAACAAGGGGATATAATATTACAAGATAAGAGGATGGTCATTGAAAATGGAAGTGTTCAGGAATCTCAAGAATTCTCCACCCATCGATGAAATTGAGGCTAGATTGTAGAATGTATTTGAAGGCTAGATGGATAGATTTTTGAAATATTGGGGAATTGATAGCAGTAGGTTAAGATAGACAAGGACAGTTCTACCATGTTTGTATGGAATGGCAGGGCAGGCTTGAAGGGCCAGGATCCTATTTCAGTCCAGGCGATCCCTCAGCCTCTACGGAAGCTGACTGACCCATTGAGTTCCTCCAGCTATTTGTTGTTTTTCTTCAGCCAACTTCTGCTCCCATTTGCTTGTGGTTTTCTGTCTTTCTTCTTATGGACCTCCAAGAGGACTACAACTTTGCCGTGGTTTGGCGGTTTGTGTGCCTCAGTGCTTCAATGAGGGAGCTATGTTGGCTGGAGTCAGGGCTTTAAGCTTTGGCTCTTGGTAGGATCCCCCACGGCAAATTGGTCAAAGGATAGAGTCCAGATTAAGGGTGGTCCATCGGTCCTCCAGGTTTGGGGGTTCAGCTCAAGGCAACAATGTTAACTGGTCAAACAAAACTGTTATGGAGACAGCAATAAAGAATCTTTCTACATCTGACTGGCCAAGGACAGACAGAAATGGAGGACCTTCATTGCTACCATAAATGCCAGCAACGTAATAGACAGTAAGTAAGTATTCTCATGACAGTACTAAAGTCAGCACATTAGTAATACTGACCATTCTTGTATCCAAGCTGTTTCAATTTAACTACAACTTGTGAACCTATGCAAACATGAGGAAAAGTTATGCACAAGTTGTAGAAGAAATCCCACTCTAGCCAATTACTGTACTACCTAATCAGTCCACCCTAATTATCCACAAAGCAAGTGATATTTGACAGCATTTTCCAGTGGCTTCTACTCACCAATAAATGTGCACACACATTCTTGATTTATTTTCAACCAAAAATCATTATGTAAAGTATGTGTGCTCAGGGCGTCCTTAACCTTCAATAGAGTCTAAATACACTGTACAGAATTGTACACGAGACATGAAATTGTCTGCAGTTTATTCAAGCACTCTTAAAGCACTGCTTCTTAGGAATTCTCTAAAATATTGTTGTAATTATAAGGTGGGGGGTTATATGGGAGGCAGGGTTTGAGTGTCGGCACAACATTGTGGGCTGAAGGGCCTGTAAAGTGCTGTACTATTCTATGTTCTATGTTCTATAATTGGAGAACAGACATTACATGAAGGAATAATTGAAGTGCATTTAGCCATAAAGAAGCAGATGACAATGCAAGTAAAACACCTTATCTTCTTGGTCCCATAAACTATATAGCTAACATATCTGGTCAGTGGCTGAATATTCTGGAGTTAAGTTCAAGTTATTGTATGTTCAGCCATTCTGCCAAATGAAACAATGTTCCTCCGGAACAAGGTGCACAATGCAATACATAAACTCATACACATAACAGATAAAGCAACATTGCCACAAATAGTTGAACAAGTAGCAAAGACAGTAGATTAACTGGCCACATAAATTGCCCCTAATGGAGGGAGTTGAAAAGAATGGGGGAAGGCACGGTCATGTAGTAGTTAGAACAACGCTTTACGTTACCAGCGACCCGGGTTCAATTCCCACCATTTTCTGTAAGGAGCTTGTGTGTTTTCCCCGTGACTGCACGATTCCTCCGGGCGCTCCAGTTTCACCCCACAGTCCAATATGTACCAGTTGGTAGGTTAATTGTAAATTATCTTGTGTTTATGCTAAGGCTGAATCAGGGGATTACAGCGCAGCGTGGCTCGAAGGATTGGAAGGGCCAGTTCTGCACTCCATGTCAATAAAATAAAATGAACAAAAAATAAGGTACATATACAAAACAAGTTAAAAAAGTAATCACACAACTGACACTTCATACGTGCTGAGATCTGGCTGGTGGCAGGGAATTCAATAGCCTTATATTCTGCGGAAAGAAGCTGTTTCCAATCCTTACACTTCTTGTCCAAGTGCCATGGTACCTCTTGCTTAATTGTAAAGGGATGTGCAGTCAAAGAGATTGTTGGATGGATGGGAGAGATTCACCTCTTAATTCATCATTTGCTAACTTTGTTTCATGATTGTGATGGCATTAATTTCCTTGGAATATGAGGATATAAGAGAATAAGAGTGGGTGGCCCCTCCAGCCTATTCTCTAGCTTAATGTGATCATGGCTGATCTCTCCCAGAGCCTTAAATGTTCTGTGGCAGTTCTCCATTGCTCTGAATTCTCTGATCTTTATTAATCTATCTATTTCTTCTTAAATATTCCCAATGATCTCGGGTCCATGACACACCAGGTTGAGAATTCCAGGAGATTCATCACCCACTGTGAGAACTTCACAAGCACCTTAGGATTTTCTTTGGACTTGCTCATCCATGAGAATTTCAAAGCATTCTATGTACAACAAGGATGAGAGAGCAAATGAGAGAATCAGAAGGAGCTGTCAGAGACCAACACAAATCAGAATCAGGTTTAACATCACTGACACGAGCCGTGAGCAGCAGCAGCGCAGTGCAATTTTTCTGAGGCGTCCTTTCATGGAGGCTGTCCATAGATGTTGCTATCTGTGTGATACACGAGCCAGGGCTGTATGATATGAAGAACAAGCACAGTCGGCTCCCCCTTTCCACGCAGCTGATGAATCCAAAGGAAAAACAGAGACCAATTCAGTTTGGCACCAACGGCATCGCAGGAGATGCCAACCAGCGCTGAACTCAACCTAGAACTGCCTTTGGGACTCCAACCGTGGATTTTTCCTTGGGATTATTCCCGAAGCCTTCCCCATGAGTAGGTGTAGCTACAAGGCAGCGGAGGTTTGAGATCAGACTTCCCTTCTCCTAAATGAGCTGCCAACCATGGCTGACAAACCCCATCTGCCAGGAGTAATTGGTTTTAAGGGAGCAGTGTACAAATCAATACATATAAAACACCTATATAAAATTAAACAATTAGTGCAAAAGAGAGCAAAAATAGTGAGATATGGTCATTTCTGTTCATCCAGAAATCAGATGGTGGAGGGGAAGAATCTGTTCCTGAAATGTTGATGGTAGTAACGAGAAGAGGCCGTGTCCAGAGTGATGGGGGTCCTTAGAGATGGATGCCACCTTTTTGAAGCATTGCCTTTTGTAGATGTCCTTACTGCTGGGGAGGTTAGTGCCCATGGTGGTGCTGACTGAGTTCACATAAAATCGTTGCCTTTTGAAAGCAACACACACACAAACTCAGCAGATCAGGCAGCATCTGTGGTAATGAATAAACTGTTGGCGTTTCAGGGCGAGACCCTTCATCAGGACTGAGAAGGAAGGGGGAAGAGGCTAGAATAAAAAGGTGAGGGGAGGGGGAAGGTGAAATGTGAAGCCATGTCAGTTGGAAAGATAAAGGACCGGTGAAGAAGGAATTTTATAAGAGAGAAGAGTGGACCATAGGAGAAAGGGAAGGAGGGTACCCAGGGGAGGTGATAGGCAGGTGAGAAGAGTCACAAATAACTGTGGGTCAACTGTCTAAGAAGAATAACCAGATGGCTTGAGTCGCAAAAATAGATTGAGGTGCTTTTCTTTACAAAAATAGTGGAAAAACAAAAACCTGGATGTCTGCATCAAAACAAGAAAAAGAATGAAAAGAAATACAATATATATACAGCTTGCAATTGTCACCTGTCTGGTTAACAGCCACCTTCAGACTAAACAGAAAAAACCCCCAAAACCTTGGTAACCTGAGGCTTATAACTGCTAAGCCCCTCCCCCTAGACCAACCAAAAGCTAATTAACTTAATTATCTTCCATTTCACACAATCTGAAACTCTACTGCTAGTTCTCACAATAAACACATATACCTCATTATAGGAGTCACCATTTCCCAGTTAAGTAACTTAAATAAACCCCAAAACTTTACCACAAGATGAGTAATTAGGTAAGATAACCCTTGACCCGATTAAAGATGGTATCCTCCACCATCAGCCCACCTGTGCAGGTTGCTGCTGCCTCTGTATAAGACAGCTCGATGCAGCAGCTCTGTTTCAGACCCAGTGACTGTGGAGGAGAGGAACGTCAGATTATCATGACACTTTGGCAAAGCACTTATTGGAAAGATGAATATGAATAAATTGACCTGAGATAATTAAACTGTGTCATAGTGTGTTTCTTTTTTTTCATACCTATTACTGCTGGGGATGAGTGTAAAATTGTGACTGTTGATTTACTGTGATGTGTCCACTCACCACAATGACAGAGGGGAATAATGTGTGTGGATGAACCTTTGAGTGTTTTACTGAATGTGCCATGTGTCGTCCGTAATCAGTGACGGGCCTTCATCACAGAAGTAATAGGCCAAAGAAAGGAATGGAAGAAGAGAGGAGGGGGGAGGGATTTTTTTTACTGAAAGGAGAAATCAATATTCCTGCCATCAGGTTGGAGGTTACCCAAATGGAATACAAGGTGTTGCTCCTCCACTCTGACGATTGCCTTCTCTTGACACAAAAGGAGGCCATGGACTGACAAGTCGGAATAAGGATGGGAATTAAAATATTTGGTCTCTGGGAGGTTCTGCTTTCAGCGGGTGGAGTGGATGTGCTTAATGAAGCGGTCCTCCAATTTACAACAGGTCTCACCAATACAGAGGAGGCCACATCAGGAGTACTGGACACAACAGATGACCCCAGCAAATTTGCAGGTGAAGTGTTGTCTCACCCTGAAGGATTGTTTGAACCCTTTTATGGAGATGATGGAGGAGGTGAATAGGCAGGTGCAGGACTTAGGCTATTAGCAGGATAAGTGCCAGGAGGGAGTTTAGTTGGGAGGCAGAGATGGACAAGGGAATCACGGAGGGAGTGATCCCTGTGGAAAGCGGAGAGAGGGGGTAAAGGCATTGAGGATTTATTTTTGAGATGTTATCGATGCTGGGGACGCTAGTGCCCATGATGGATCTGGCTGAATTTACAACCTTGAATAGCAACAAATGGCAACTTATGCTTGGAAATAGACAAAGATGTAGCCTTAAATGAATATTTCTGATCTGTATTTACAATGGAAAAGGACATTTTAGTTGGAGAATTCAGTGAAGTGGAATTTCTAGAACAAATTAAATTATAAGGAGGAGGTATTAAGTGGTTAACAGTGGATAAATTCCAAGGACTTGTTTAGGCATAATCTAGGTTTTTACAAGAGGCAAGGGAGAAGATTGCTGGTGCACTGAAGTCATTTTCAAATCCTTTCTGGCCACAGATGAATTAACTGGATACCTTTACTCACAAATGGCAATCAATATGAGCCAGATAATCACAGGGCAGAGTGAGTCTCGCACAACCACAGGGAAGTAACTGGAAAAAAATCAGAGACAGGACTGATCTGCATTTGGACAGACAGAAGTTGTTCAACGAGTTCCTCAATAATGTAACAGATGGTGTCAATTGAGTGAAATAGATTTAGTGTATTTAGATTTTCAGAAAGCATTTGGCAAGGTGCTACATAAAAGACTAGTACAAAAGGTAAGGCCTCACAGTATTAAGAAAAATGCATTTGCATTTGTTGAAGACTGGTAGATGATAGAACAAATGGGTCATTTTGCATGCTGTACAAGAGTGTTCCAGGGATCAATTTTGGCCTCCATTATTTAAGTTTTATATAACCTGTAAGGTATCTAAATTTGCCAATGACATTAAAATTGGTGGGAGGGCATATTGCGATAATTGAACTCTACATACTGATAGGATGATTGAGTGGACAAGCGCATGGGAAAGTTGATTTTAATATGCTGGAGTCGGAGTTAATCCACTTTGACAAGAGAAATCTAAAGGCAGACTATTACTTAAATGAAGAGAGACTGCAGAGAAGCAAAATGCATAGGGATCGAAGTGTTCTTGTGCACAATTTGTGTAAGGTTAGCATCTAGTTGCAGTAAGTGGTTAGAAAGGTAAATGATATGTCAGCCTTGAAAATGAGAAGGTTGGGTTTTAGAAATATGAACAGAATCATTGCAATTGCATAGGGTACTGATTAGTACATACTTGGAGTGCTTTGCATAGCTTTGGTCTGCTTATTTAAGAAAGGATTAACTGGCATTGGAGGAAATCAAAAAGAGATTCACCATGCTAATTTCTAGGACTAGGTAGTTGTCCTATCATGAGTGGAAAAATAAATTAAAGCTATGTTCTTTGGAGTTTAAAAGAATTAGGGCTGATTTTATTGTAATATACAAGATCTTCAACCAATGAGAGATAGCTCCACTTATCTGAGATATTTATCAGGTGTACTGTGTACACAGGACCCTTAGCATCATCAATAATGCCTCCTATCCACCCAACAATCTCTCTGAGCCGCTACCATCAGTCAGGAGGTACCATCACATGAAAGCAAGGACTGGTAGGATAGGAAGGAGCTTCTTCCCCCAGGTCACGTGACTACTGAACTCCCTGCCACCAACCAGTTCTCATCACGTATGAAGCACCAGTAGTGTTACATTCTTTACCGTATCCACTACTTTCTTATAGAGCAGGGGTTCCCAACCTGGGGTCTATGAACCCCTTGCTTAATGGTATGGCTCCATGGCATAAAAGAGGTAATTTGTGCCTTCCCAATTGCTTCCGTATTTATGCCCCTCATAATTCTGTATATCTCTATAATGTCTACGAGTGGTATAGATGGGGTGAATCCATGCAGCCCATTCACCTGAAGTTGGGCAAGACTAGAACTCGAGTTAGTAGCTTGAAGGTGAAAGGTGAAATACTGAAATGGAATGTTACAATGGAATAAAGGGAATTACAGAGGCCTGAGAAAGGAGTTGACCAGAATTGACTGGAAAATAACACTGGCAGGAATGATGGGAGAGCAGCATTGGCTGGAATTTCTGAAAGCAATTCGGAAGGCACAGGATATATACATCCCAAAAGGAAGAAGTTTTCTAAAGGCAAGATGACACAACCGTGGCTAACAAGAGAAGCCAGAGTCAACATAAAAGCCAAAGAGAGGGCATATAATAAAGCAAAGATGAGTGAGAAGCTAGAGGTTTGGGAAGCTTTTAAAAACTAACAGAAGGCAACTAAAAAAAGTCATTAAGATGGTAAAGATAGAATGCGAAAGTAAGCTAGCCAGTAATATTAAAGAGGATTCCAAAAGTTTCTTCGGATACATGAAGTGTAAAAGAAAGGCAAGAGTGGATATTTCACCACTGGAATGGGGGACAAGGAAATTGTGGATGAATTGAATAAGTATTTTGCATCAATCTTCATTGCGGAATAGAAGTTCCAGGTGTCAGGGGGCATGAAATGTGTGAAGTTACCATAACTAGCCAGAGGGCTCTTGGAAAACTGAAAGGTTTGAAGGTAGATATGTCCCCTGGACCAGATGGTGTACACCTCAGGGTTCTGAAAGAGGTGATCATTAGTAATGATCTTTCAAAAATCACTAGATTTCTGGAATGGTTCTGGAAGACTGGAAAATTGCAAATGGCACTCTACTCTTCAAGAAAGGAAGAGACAGTAGAAAGGAATTATATGCCAGTTAGTCTGAACTCAGTGGTTGGGAAGATGTTGGAGTTGATTATTAAGGATGAGGTCTCAGGGTACTTGAAGGACATTATAAAATAAGCTGTAGTCAGCATGGTTTCCTCAAGGGAAAATCTTGCCTGACAGATCTGTTGGAGTTATTTGAAGAAATAACAAGCATGAAAGACTAATGAGAATTTGTTGATGTTCTGTACTTGGATTTTCAGAAGCCACACATGAGGCTGCTTAACAAGCTACAAGTCTATGGTATTACAGGAAAGGTTCTAATATGGATAAAGCAGAGGCTGATTGACAGGAGGCAGAGAGTAGGAAGAAAGGGAGCCTTTTCCGGTTGGCTGCGTGGCCAGTGGTGTTCCATAGGGATCTGTGTTGGGACTGATTCTTTTTATGTGATGTGTCAATAACTTGGATGATGAAATTGATGGCTTTGTTGCAAACTTTCCAGATGATTTGCAGATAGGTAGAAGGGTGTTCTGCAGGGATCTGTTCTGGGACCCATCTTCTTTGTGATTTTTATAAATGACTTAAATGAAGAAGTAGAAGGGTGGGTTAGTAGGTTTTCTGATGACAGAAAGATTGGAGTATTGTGCATAGTCTTGACGGTTGTCAGAGGTTACAGCAGACATTGATAGGATGCCGAACTGGGCTAAGAAGTGGCAGATGGACTTCAACCCAGATGAGTGTGAGGTGGTTCATTTTGGTAGGTCAAATTTGAAGACAGAATATAGAATTAATGATAAGAGTCTTGGCAGTGTGGAGGATCAAAACATGGGATTGAGTTCAAGAGCCATGAGGTAATGTTACAGTTATACAAGACCTTAGTCAAACCACATGTGGAATACTGTGTTCAGTTCTGGTCACCTCACTACAGGAAGGGTGTGGATACTATAGAAAGAATGCAGAGGAGATTTACAAGGATGTTGCCTGGATTGGGGAGCATGCCTTATGAGAATAGACAATATAGACAATAGACAATAGACAATAGGTGCAGAAGTAGACCATTCGGCTCTTCGAGCCTGCACCGCCATTTTGAGATCATGGCTGACCAATTCCTATCAATACCCGGTTCCTGCCTTGTCCCCATATCCCTTGATTCCCCTATCCATAAGATACCTATCTAGCTCCTTCTTGAAAGCATCCAGAGAATTGGCCTCCACTACCTTCCAAGGCAGTGCATTCCAGACCCCCACAACTCTCTGGGAGAAGAAGTTTTTCCTTAACTCTGTCCTAAATGACCTACCCCTTATTCTCAAACCATGCCCTCTGGTACTGGACTCTCCCAGCATCTGGAACATATTTCCTGCCTCTATCTTGTCCAATCCCTTAATAATCTTATATGTTTCAATCAGATCCCCTCTCAATCTCCTTAATTCCAGCGTGTACAAGCCCAGTCTCTCTAACCTCTCTGCGTAAGACAGTCCAGACATCCCAGGAATTAACCTCGTGAATCTACGCTGCACTTCCTCTACAGCCAGGATGTCCTTCCTTAACCCTGGAGACCAAAACTGTACACAATATTCCAGGTGTGGTCTCACCAGGGCTCTGTACAAATGCAAGAGGATTTCCTTGCTCTTGTACTCAATTCCCTTTGTAATAAAGGCCAACATTCCATTAGCCTTCTTCACTGCCTGCTGCACTTGCTCATTCACCTTCAGTGACTGATGAACAAGGACTCCGAGATCTCTTTGTATTACTCCCTTACCCAACTCTACTCCGTTCAGATAATAATCTACCTTCCTGTTCTTACTCCCAAAGTGGATAACCTCACACTTATTCACATTAAACGTCATCTGCCAAGTATCTGCCCACTCACCCAGCCTATCCAAGTCACCCTGAATTCTCCTAACATCCTCATCACATGTCACACTGCCACCCAGCTTAGTATCATCAGCAAATTTTCTGATGTTATTTTCTATGCCTTCATCCAAATCGTTAACGTAAATGGTAAACAGCTGTGGTCCCAATACTGAGCCCTGTGGCACCCCACTAGTCACCACCTGCCATTCCGAGAAACACCCATTCACCGCTACCCTTTGCTTTCTATCTGCCAACCAGTTTTCTATCCATGTCAATGCCTTCCCCCCGATGCCCTGAGCTTTGATTTTACCCACCAATCTTCTATGTGGGACCTTATCAAATGCCTTCTGAAAATCGAGGTACACTACATCCACTGGATCTCCCCCGTCTAACTTCCTGGTTACATCCTCGAAAAACTCCAACAGATTAGTCAAGCATGATTTACCCTTGGTAAATCCATGCTGGCTCGGCCCAATCCTATCACTGCTATCTAGATATGCCACTATTTCATCCTTAATAATGGACTCTAGCATCTTTCCCACCACCGATGTCAGGCTGACAGGTCGATAGTTCTCTGTTTTCTCCCTCCCTCCTTTCTTAAAAAGTGGGATAACATTAGCCATTCTCCAATCCTCAGGAACTGATCCTGAATCTAAGGAACATTGGAAAATGATTACCAATGCATCCACAATTTCCAGGGCCACCTCCTTTAGTACCCTAGGGTGCAGACCATCTGGACCTGGGGATTTGTCAGCCTTCAGTCAGGTTGAGTGAACTTGGCCTTTTCTCCTTGGAGTGACGGAGGATGAGAGGTGACCTGATAGAGGTGTATAAGATGATGAGAGGTATTGATCGTGTGGATAGCCAGAGGCTTTTTCCCAGGGCTGAATGGCTAACATGAAGGGGCATAGTTTTAAGGTGCTTTGAAGCAGGTACAAAAGGTATATTAGGGGTAAGTTTTTCAAACAGAGAGTGGCGGGTGTGTGGAATGCACTGCTGGCAACAGTGGCAGAGGTGGATATAATAGTGTATTTTAAGAGACTCTTGAATAGCTACAGGGAGCTTAAAAAAATAGAGGGCTGTACAGTAGGGTAATTCTAAGCAGTTTCTATAGTAGGTTACATTGTCGGCACAACATTATGGGGCGAAGGGCCTGCAATGGGCTATAGATTTCTATGTCCTATATTCATTTCAAGAGGACTAGGATATAAAAGAAAGGATGTAAATTTAAGAATTTATAAAGCACTGGTAAGGCCTTACTTAGGGCATTGTGAGCAGTTTTGGACCCCTATCTTAGAAATGTTGTGCTGAAACTGGAGAGGGCTTAAATGAGGTTCATGAAAATGATTCTAGGATTGAACAGCTTGTCGTATGAAGAGCGTTTGATGGCTTTGGGCCTGTATCACTGGAATTCAGAATGAATGGTGACTTCATTGAAACCTATCAAATGATGAAAGGCCTTGATAGAGTCGATGTGGAGAGGATGTTTCCTGTGGTGAGGGAGTCTAAGACCAGAAGACACAGTGTGAGAATAGAGAGGTGTCCTTTTAGAATGGCGATGAGGAGGTATTTCTTTAGCCAGAGAGTGGTGAATTTGTGGAATTCTTTGCCATAGATAGCTGAGGAGGCCATCTTTATGTATTTTTAAGACAGAGGCTGATAGATTCTTGATTGATCATGGCATGAAGGGATATGGGGAGAAGGCAGGAGGTTGAGGCTCAGAGAAATATTGGATTATCCATGGTGAAATGGCAAAGCAGACTCAACAGGCCAAATGGCCTAAATCTCATCCTATATCTCATGGTCTTATGAAATCTGAAAAGGAACTTCTTCAGTCAGAGGGTGAGCAAACTGCCAGTGAAGTGGTAGATGCGAGGTCAGATCTTTCGATGACACCTGCACACAAACCCCCAGAAAACTGGTACAGATGTGTTGGGGGGACAGTATATTATTTGTATTAATATTGGCCTGGTACAGAAACACCAATGCCCTTCAATGGAAATTCCTACAAAAAGTAGTGGAGTCAGCCCAGTCCATCATGAGTACAGCCCTCCCAACCACTGAGCACATCTACATGAAACACTGTTAGGTTGGTGGAAAGCAGCATCCATCATCAGAGATCCCACCACTCAGGTCATACTCTCTTCTCACTGCTGCCTTCAGGAAGGTGGTACAGGAGCCTCGAGACCCACGCCATCAGGTTCAGGAGCAGTTACCATCCCTCAACCATCAGGCTCTTGAACCAGTGGGGATGACTTCACTCGACTTCACTTGCTCCTCTACTGAAGTGTCCCTACGACCAACGATCTCACTTCAAGGACTCCTTGCCTCATTGTGTCATGTTCTCTTTATTTCTTGCTCTTTATTTCTATTTGCATTTGCACAGTTAGTTGTTTTCTGCACTCTGGTTGATCTTTCATTGCTCCCATTATCATGTTTGCTGAGTATGCCTTCAGGAAAATGAATCTCGTGAATGAATATGGTGACAAATGCATTCTTTGAAAGTAAAATTTGCCTTGAACTTGGAACTTTGCGATGGATACAGAAGGCTATGCTCCAAGTGCGGGTAGCTGGGACTAGGCAGATCGGGGCAGCACAGATGAGATGGTCTGATGGGCCTGCTTCTATGCAGCAGCAGAGAGAACGTGGCCAAAAAAAGACAGTAACATTATTTTCAGTGGTTGTTCCAGGCATTTCAGTAAGTAAAAATAGAGTGCCCTGTTCCAAGGAAGGAATTCCGACATCAGTAATAACATCTCTTGTACATTCATATAGTTTGAAACATGGTAATTAATTTGGCAATTACTGTACTGCTAAAATATTACTTTATCCTTCAGATTATTTTATTGCATTGCACATTATCTGATAAAGTTCATACACTTAATATTCAGTTAATTTATTCTATCAATACCTCCCTATCTAATGTTGTACTATTCTGTTTTCATATGCATTTGGCTTAAAGGTTCATTTATTGTCAAAGTATACAATTCTGAAATTCTTCTTTCCGTGGCCAGGAAACCAAGAAAGAAAAGAATGGCCACACAATCATTAACCTCCAAATCCCCCCACACAAAAGAAATGAACAAAAATGGTACAAACACATCAACCCCCAAGTTCCCCACCCTACAGAAAAGAAACAAATAAAACAGAACAGGCACATGAACCTCCAAATCCCGCCTCCTGTACAAAAGAGTAATCAAAATGAACAAGATACCTTGACCCTCCCCGCACAAAAAATAAACAAAAATGGTACAAGCACATCAACCCCCACCCAGCACAAAAAAAACTGGAATTGGCACATCAACCCCCAAATCCCCCTCCCTGTACAAAATAGATGAGAAAGATCAGGCAAAAGACACAGAATATGAAAAACTATGAGGCTGACAAAGAAGTCTATAGTCCAAGTCCATATCCAAAATGCAGAAACCTGGATAACATCCGCTGGGCACAGCGACAGCCCTCCCCTCTCTTCAGCGGTCAAAAGACAGGGAGCCAGCACTTGCCTTGATGTTTCAATCTCCCTCGTCACTTCAGTCGGCACACAATGGAAGCTTTAATCAGTGGAATGGAGTCAAACATTGGCTTGTGCCCCAGCCTGCAGCCTGCTCACCATGAGGGTCGTGCAAGCTGCCTCTGTCTCCCGGAATCCTCTCGGAGACTGCAGAGCACTGAGGGAGCACCCAAATGATCTCCAAGCTTCTGCATTCACCTCAATGTTTCACGCTCCCTCTACGCCTTAATAGAAGCTTTAATTTGATGTCTATTCTGGAAATTCTATTTCTTGCAAAAGGGTAGAAATCTATGACAGAGCATTAAACCTGTGCTTCCTACACGTAGAATAGTTTATCCCCAGTTTGCTATTCGTATCTCCTCAAGAAGCCACAGTCAGCTTGGGATTTGGCAACTCTTCTCTGCACAGAGGGTCTGCAGACAGCATGAATCATGCAGGTCAAATTTCATTAAGTGTGCAGCCTTTTTCAATCAAAGTATCTTCACACCAGTCTAAAGCTTGAAATTGAAAATTTGCATATTACAATGATTGCCTATTTAAATAAAAAGAACCAAGAATATAATCCGGAGTGGGGTACTTAAATACGAAGCTGCAGTGTGAAGGTAGATTTCAATATAATGAACACAGAACAGCTATGAAAATAATGGTGTTAGGAATTTATTTTACTGTCCTTTTCCCTGGTTTGCCTTTCTATGAAAATTTGATCACTGGATGAGTTTAATAAACCACGAGGAGCATACACAGCTCACCTGCTTCTGTCGGCTCTTTCCTGGAGATATCCAAATTTAATTCCACTGCATTTTATCTTCCTCTGTCAAAAATTCAGGTTAGAGCCTTCTGCTTAGACCATGAGATATAGGAGCAGAATTAGGCCATTTGGCCCATCGAGTCTGCTCCGTCATCCCTCTCAACCCATTCTCCAGCCTTCTCCCTGTGATCTTTGACTAATCAAGAAACTATCAACGTATGTTTTAAATATACACATTGACTTGTCCTCCTTAGCCATCCGTAACAATGAATTCCACAGATTAACCACCCTCTGGCTAAAAAAGTATTTCTTCACCTCTGTACTAAATGCATGTCTCTCAACTATAAGGCTGTGCCCTCTGGTCCCAGACTCCACAATAGGAAACATCCTCCCCACATGCTTTCTATCCAGACCTTTCAAAACGAATGCTAACGTTGTACTTGCCTTTCTTATTGCTAACTCAGCCTGCACGCGGGCTCCCAAGTCATTCTGCATCTCGTATTTTTGAAATAGCCTGCAATGTGCCAAAGTGCAGACCATAAACTGCCCTACATTCCATTCCATCTGCCTCTTCTTTTCCATTCCCACCAATCTATCCAAGTCCACTTACAGCTCTCTGTGTCCACAGCACTGCCTGCCCCTACACCTATCTCTGTATCAACTGCAAACTTGGCCACGAAGCCATCAGTTCTTTCATCAAGATCATGGAGAAATAATGTAAAAATAAGTGGTTCTAACACAGACCCCTGGGGAACACTACTTGGCATCACTAGACTCTGGCAGGCAATCAGAAAAGGCCCTCTTTATTCACACACTTTGCCTTCTGGCAATCCGCCAATCTTCAATTCATGCTAGCATCTTTCCTATCATGGACTGTTAACTGGTTAAGCAGTTTTGTGTGTGGCACCTTGACAAGGCCTTCTGAATATCCAAGCAAACAACATTCACCAACTCGCCTTAGTCTGACCTGTTGCTTTGATCTGCTTGTTAAACTGCTTCACTCAGACCTACAAAAATACCTTTCCCCTGGCAGAGGTTTATACCATTTGTTTTGGAAAATGATTGATTAGAGGTGACCAGAATGATTGATAATCATGAGGGGATTTCCTGGCTCAGGCTGTCACTGTTAATCTAGAGGTGATGTCTGATGCACCATCAATAACTCTTGGAGACGTGAGGCGAGATATAGGCTTTTATTGGCTGGAAGAAAGAACAAGCAGCAATTGACCACCAGACTACATCCTGGAGACTGAGGGCAGGGCGGTATCGCCAATCGCCTTTATACTGGGGTCCGTGGGAGGAGACACGGTCAGTGGGAGGGGCCACAGGAGAGTCAGCGGGGGGGGGGGGGGGCGTGTCCAGACAGGTATATGTAGTTCACCACAATGTCCAAAGTCAGAGGAAAAGCAGACTCAGGTCTAGTTAATACTTCAGTGCAAGACCATCTAGGACATAGGTGTCAAACACAAGGCCCGCGGGCCATATCCGGCTCAGCGTACAATTATATCCGGCCCGCGAGATCATTTTAGATAGATCTATTATTTTAATTATTAATGGCCCGGCGACATGAAGCGCTGATAACACACAAACTACAGATCCCATAATGCAGCGCAACAGCTGCCGATAGGCTACCCGGGAACATTCCTGCGTCAAGCGTCTGTTGCTGTATACAACGCTATTCTGAAGTCAAAGCTAACCCCTAACAATGGCGAAGAGAAAAGTTGAATTCTGAAAAAAAAGTCTTTCAAAACCGATGAGTATATGTTTACTGACATTGCCGGCAAACACATGTGTCTTATTTGTGGAGCTAATGTGGCTGACATAACAACACATCTCAGCGTCTTAAACCTTCAGCTCCAGGAACGTGACCGCATGATCACTGACATGTATGATGCAGTGAAGGCATTTCAAGTGAAGCTGCTCTTATGGGAGACACAAATGCACCAGTGCAACTTGCCTCATTTTCCCTGTTGCCAAGTAATGTTGAACCAGGTTGGCACAATGATGTTCCCAAATGCGCACTTTGCTGATAAACTGAGCGCACTTCGCACTGAGTTCGCACGGCGTTTTGGTGACTTTGAAGCACAAAAAATTAATTTCGAGCTGCTTCGCAACCCATTTGCCGTTGACGTGGAAACTGCACCTGTACAGATTCAGATGGAGCTGATAGAGCTGCAGTGTAATGGGACACTAAAGGCAAAGTACGACACTGCAGGGCCCGTACAGTTTATTCGCTCCATTCCTGAAGCAATGCCACAGCTCCGTCTACATGCGGCTCGAACCTTGTGCATGTTTGGTAGCACATATCTGTGTGAGAAGCTGTTCTCAGTGATGAAGATTAACAAAACATCACACAGGAGTCGTCTCACTGATGAACACCTGCAGTCCATCCTGAGAATCTCCACAACACAGAACCTTACACCAAACCTAAACGAACTTATTGCCAAGAAAAGATGCCAAGAATCCAGCTCTGACAAAACAGCATGAGCAAAGAAAACAGAGTGTTTTGAATTGTTGTTGTTCTAACTTTAGCTGAAAAGCACAAATTTTATTTCTATTTTCAGGGTTTTTTTGCAGCATGCTCATATTTCTAACTTGTATAATACTGACAGGAGATATTTTTATGGAGAGTAAAATATTTAAGTTATTTAAAGTTTCAGTTAATTTTTTCTGGAATAATATTCCTGTCTGTTTTTATTCATATTTATGTTCAAAAAATGTTTAGTTTTAGTGTGTTCAATAAATGTTTATCCTGTTCGGCCCACGACCTAAAGTGTGCTTTGAGTTTTGGCCCCATGCGCAACTGAGTTCGACACCTCTGATCTAGGAAAATCAAATGGAGTATTTTTACTGGGAGTGGGGAGGAGAGGGAGTATAGTGGGTTTTAAAGGGAGAGGGGAGGAGAAGGAGTGTAGTGGGTTTTACTGGGGGAGGAGAGGGAGTGTAGTGGGTTTTACTGGGAGAGGGGAGGAGAGGGAGTGTAGTGGATTTTACTGGGAGAGGAGAGGAGAGGAGAGGAGATGGAGTGTAGTGGGTTTTACTGGGAGTGGGGAGGAGAGGGAGTGTAGTGGGTTTTACTGGGAGGGGGAGGAGAGGGAGTGTAGTGGGTTTTACTGGGAGAGGGGAGGAGAGGGAGTGTAGTGGGTTTTACTGGGAGAGGGAGGAGAGGGAGTGTATTGGGTTTTACTGGGAGAGGGGAGGAGAGGGAGTGTAGTGGGTTTTACTGGGAGAGGAGAGGAGAGGGAGTGTAGTGGATTTTACTGGGAGAGGAGAGGAGAGGGAGTGTAGTGGATTTTACTGGGAGAGGAGAGGAGAGGAGAGGAGATGCAGTGTAGTGGGTTTTACTGGGAGTGGGGAGGAGAGGGAGTGTAGTGGGTTTTACTGGGAGAGGGAAGGAGAGGGAGTGTAGCGGGTTTTACTGGGAGAGGGGAGGAGAGGAGAGGGAGTGTAGTGGATTTTACTGGGAGAGGAGAGGAGAGGAGAGGGAGTGTAGTGGATTTTACTGGGAGAGGAGAGGAGATGGACTGTAGTGGGTTTTACTGGGAGAGGGGAGGAGAGGGAGTGTAGTGGGTTTTACTGGGAGAGGGAGGAGAGGGAGTGTAGTGGGTTTTACTGGGAGAGGGGAGGAGGGGGAGTGTAGTGGGTTTTACCGGGAGTGGGGCGGAGAGGGAGTGTACTGGGTTTTACTGGGAGAGGGGAGGAGAATGAGTGCTGTGGGTTTTACTGGGAGAAGGGAGAAGAGGGAGTGTAGTGGGTTTCAATGGGAGGGGGAGGAGAGGGAGTGTAGTGGATTTTACTGGGAGAGGAGAGGAGAGGAGATGGAGTGTAGTGGGTTTTACTGGGAGTGGGGAGGAGAGGGAGTGTAGTGGATTTTACTGGGAGAGGAGAGGAGAGGAGATGGAGTGTAGTGGGTTTTACTGGGAGAGGAGAGGAGAGGAGATGGAGTGTAGTGGGTTTTACTGGGAGTGGGGAGGAGAGGGAGTGTAGTGGATTTTACTGGGAGAGGAGAGGAGAGGAGATGGAGTGTAGTGGGTTTTACTGGGAGAGGGGAGGAGGGGGAGTGTAGTGGGTTATACCGGGAGTGGGGCGGAGAGGGAGTGTACTGGGTTTTACTGGGAGAGGGGAGGAGAATGAGTGCTGTGGGTTTTACTGGGAGAAGGGAGAAGAGGGAGTGTAGTGGGTTTCACTGGGAGGGGGAGGAGAGGGAGTGTAGTGGATTTTACTGGGAGAGGAGAGGAGAGGAGATGGAGTGTAGTGGGTTTTACTGGGAGTGGGGAGGAGAGGGAGTGTAGTGGGTTTTACTGGGAGAGGGGAGGAGAGGGAGAGTAGTGGGTTTTACTGGGAGAGGGGAGGAGAGGGAGTGTAGTGGGTTTTACTGGGAGAGGGGAGGAGAGGGAGAGTAGTAGGTTTTAATGGGAGAGGGGAGGAGAGGGAGTGTAGTGGATTTTACTGGGAGAGGAGAGGAGAGGAGATGGAGTGTAGTGGGTTTTACTGGGAGAGGGGAGGAGGGGGAGTGTAGTGGGTTTTACCGGGAGTGGGGCGGAGAGGGAGTGTACTGGGTTTTACTGGGAGAGGGGAGGAGAATGAGTGCTGTGGGTTTTACTGGGAGAAGGGAGAAGAGGGAGTGTAGTGGGTTTCACTGGGAGGGGGAGGAGAGGGAGTGTAGTGGATTTTACTGGGAGAGGAGAGGAGAGGAGATGGAGTGTAGTGGGTTTTACTGGGAGTGGGGAGGAGAGGGAGTGTAGTGGGTTTTACTGGGAGAGGGGAGGAGAGGGAGAGTAGTGGGTTTTACTGGGAGAGGGGAGGAGAGGGAGTGTAGTGGGTTTTACTGGGAGAGGGGAGGAGAGGGAGAGTAGTAGGTTTTAATGGGAGAGGGGAGGAGAGGGAGTGTAGTGGGTTTTACTGGGAGAGGGAGGAGTGGGAGTGTACTGGGTTTTACTGGGAGAGGGGAGGAGAATGAGTGCTGTGGGTTTTACTGGGAGAAGGGAGAAGAGGGAGTGTAGTGGGTTTCACTGGGAGGGGGAGGAGAGGGAGTGTAGTGGGTTTTACTGGGAGAGGGGAGGAGAGGGAATGTAGTGGGTTTTACTGGGAGAGGAGAGGAGAGGGAATGTAGTATGTTTTACTGGGAGAGGGTGGAGAGGGAGTGTATTGGGTTTTACTGGGAGAGGGAAGGAGAGGGAGTGTAGTGGGTTTTACTGGGAGAGGGGAGGGAGTGTAGTGGGTTTTACTGGGAGAGGGTAGGAGAGGGAGTGTAGTGGATTTTACTGGGAGAGGAGAGGAGAGGAGATGGAGTGTAGTGGGTTTTACTGGGAGTGGGGAGGAGAGGGAGTGTAGTGGGTTTTACTGGGAGAGGGGAGGAGAGGGAGTGTAGTGGATTTTACTGGGAGAGGAGAGGAGAGGAGAAGGATTGTAGTGGGTTTTACTGGGAGAGGGGAGGAGAGGGAGTGTAGTGGATTTTACTGGGAGAGGAGAGGAGAGGAGATGGAGTGTAGTGGGTTTTACTGGGAGTGGGGAGGAGAGGGAGTGTAGTGGGTTTTACTGGGAGGGGGAGGAGAGGGAGTGTAGTGGGTTTTACTGGGAGAGGAGAGGAGAGGGAGTGTAGTGGATTTTACTGGGAGAGGAGAGGAGAGGAGATGCAGTGTAGTGGGTTTTACTGGGAGTGGGGAGGAGAGGGAGTGTAGTGGGTTTTACTGGGAGGGGGAGGAGAGGGAGTGTAGTGGGTTTTACTGGGAGAGGAGAGGAGAGGGAGTGTAGTGGATTTTACTGGGAGAGGAGAGGAGAGGAGATGGAGTGTAGTGGGTTTTACTGGGAGTGGGGAGGAGAGGGAGTGTAGTGGGTTTTACTGGGAGAGGGGAGGAGAGGGAGTGTAGTAGGTTTTAATGGGAGAGGGGAGTAGAGGGAGTGTAGTGGGTTTTACTGGGAGAGGGAGGAGTGGGAATGTATTGGGTTTTACTGGGAGAGGGAAGGAGAGGGAGTGTAGCTGGTTTTACTGGGAGAGGGGAGGAGAGGGAATGTAGTGGGTTTTACTGGGAGAGGAGAGGAGAGGGAGTGTAGTGGATTTTACTGGGAGAGGAGAGGAGAGGGAGTGTAGTGGATTTTACTGGGAGCGGAGAGGAGAGGGAATGTAGTGGGTTTCACTGGGAGAGTGTAGGAGAGGGAGTGTAGTGGGTTTTACTGGGAGAGGGGAGGAGAGGGAGTGTAGTGGGTTTTACTGGGAGAGGGGAGGGAGTGTAGTGGATTTTACTGGGAGAGGAGAGGAGAGGGAGTGTAGTGGATTTTACTGGGAGAGGAGAGGGGAGTAGAGGGAGTGTAGTGGGTTTTACTGGGAGAGGAGAGGAGATGGACTGTAGTGGGTTTTACTGGGAGAGGGGAGGAGAGGGAGTGTAGTGGGTTTTACTGGGAGAGGAGAGGAGAGGGAGTGTAGTGGATTTTACTGGGAGAGGAGAGGAGAGGAGAGGGAGTGTAGTAGGTTTTAATGGGAGAGGGGAGGAGAGGGAGTGTAGTGGGTTTTACTGGGAGAGGGAGAAGAGAGAGTGTATTGGGTTTTACTGGGAGTGGGGAGGAGAGGGAGTGTAGTGGGTATAACTGGGAGAGGAGAGGAGAGGGAGTGTAGTGGATTTTACTGGGAGAGGAGAGGAGAGGAGAGGGAGTGTAGTGGATTTTACTGGGAGAGGAGAGGAGATGGACTGTAGTGGGTTTTACTGGGAGAGGGGAGGAGAGGGAGTGTAGTGGGTTTTACTGGGAGAGGGAGGAGAGGGAGTGTATTGGGTTTTACTGGGAGAGGGAAGGAGAGGGAGTGTAGCGGGTTTTACTGGGAGAGGGGAGGAGAGGAGAGGGAGTGTAGTGGATTTTACTGGGAGAGGAGAGGAGAGGAGATGGAGTGTAGTGGGTTTTACTGGGAGAGGGGAGGAGGGGGAGTGTAGTGGGTTTTACCGGGAGTGGGGCCGAGAGGGAGTGTACTGGGTTTTACTGGGAGAGGGGAGGAGAATGAGTGCTGTGGGTTTTACTGGGAGAAGGGAGAAGAGGGAGTGTAGTGGGTTTTACTGGGAGAGGAGAGGAGAGGAGATGGAGTGTAGTGGGTTTTACTGGGAGTGGGGAGGAGAGGGAGTGTAGTGGGTTTTACTGGGAGGGGGAGGAGAGGGAGTGTAGTGGGTTTTACTGGGAGAGGAGAGGAGAGGGAGTGTAGTGGATTTTACTGGGAGAGGAGAGGAGAGGAGATGGAGTGTAGTGGGTTTTACTGGGAGTGGGAGGAGAGGGAGTGTAGTGGGTTTTACTGGGAGAGGGGAGGAGAGGGAGTGTAGTAGGTTTTAATGGGAGAGGGGAGTAGAGGGAGTGTAGTGGGTTTTACTGGGAGAGGGAGGAGTGGGAATGTATTGGGTTTTACTGGGAGAGGGAAGGAGAGGGAGTGTAGCTGGTTTTACTGGGAGAGGGGAGGAGAGGGAATGTAGTGGGTTTTACTGGGAGAGGAGAGGAGAGGGAGTGTAGTGGATTTTACTGGGAGAGGAGAGGAGAGGGAATGTAGTGGGTTTCACTGGGAGAGTGTAGGAGAGGGAGTGTAATGGGTTTTACTGGGAGAGGGGAGGAGAGGGAGTGTAGTGGGTTTTACTGGGAGAGGGGAGGGAGTGCAGTGGATTTTACTGGGAGAGGAGAGGAGAGGGAGTGTAGTGGATTTTACTGGGAGAGGAGAGGGGAGTAGAGGGAGTGTAGTGGGTTTTACTGGGAGAGGAGAGGAGATGGACTGTAGTGGGTTTTACTGGGAGAGGGGAGGAGAGGGAGTGTAGTGGGTTTTACTGGGAGAGGAGAGGAGAGGGAGTGTAGTGGATTTTACTGGGAGAGGAGAGGAGAGGAGAGGGAGTGTAGTAGGTTTTAATGGGAGAGGGGAGGAGTGGGAGTGTAGTGGGTTTTACTGGGAGAGGGAGAAGAGGGAGTGTATTGGGTTTTACTGGGAGTGGGGAGGAGAGGGAGTGTAGTGGGTATAACTGGGAGAGGAGAGGAGAGGGAGTGTAGTGGATTTTACTGGGAGAGGAGAGGAGAGGAGAGGGAGTGTAGTGGATTTTACTGGGAGAGGAGAGGAGATGGACTGTAGTGGGTTTTACTGGGAGAGGGGAGGAGAGGGAGTGTAGTGGGTTTTACTGGGAGAGGGAGGAGAGGGAGTGTATTGGGTTTTACTGGGAGAGGGAAGGAGAGGGAGTGTAGCGGGTTTTACTGGGAGAGGGGAGGAGAGGAGAGGGAGTGTAGTGGATTTTACTGGGAGAGGAGAGGAGAGGAGATGGAGTGTAGTGGGTTTTACTGGGAGAGGGGAGGAGGGGGAGTGTAGTGGGTTTTACCGGGAGTGGGGCGGAGAGGGAGTGTACTGGGTTTTACTGGGAGAGGGGAGGAGAATGAGTGCTGTGGGTTTTACTGGGAGAAGGGAGAAGAGGGAGTGTAGTGGGTTTCACTGGGAGGGGGAGGAGAGGGAGTGTAGTGGATTTTACTGGGAGAGGAGAGGAGAGGAGATGGAGTGTAGTGGGTTTTACTGGGAGTGGGGAGGAGAGGGAGTGTAGTGGGTTTTACTGGGAGAGGGGAGGAGAGGGAGAGTAGTGGGTTTTACTGGGAGAGGGGAGGAGAGGGAGTGTAGTACGTTTTAATGGCAGAGGGGAGGAGAGGGAGTGTAGTGGGTTTTACTGGGAGAGGGAGGAGTGGGAGTGTATTGGATTTTACTGGGAGAGGGAAGGAGAGGGAGTGTAGCGGGTTTTACTGGGAGAGGGGAGGAGAGGGAATGTAGTGGGTTTTACTGGGAGAGGAGAGGAGAGGGAATGTAGTAGGTTTTAATGGGAGAGGGGAGGAGGGGGAGTGTAGTGGGTTTTACCGGGAGTGGGGTGGAGAGGGAGTGTACTGGGTTTTACTGGGAGAGGGGAGGAGAATGAGTGCAGTAGGTTTTACTGGGAGAGGGGAGGAGAGGGAGTGTAGTAGGTTTTACTGGGAGAGGGTGGAGAGGGAGTGTATTGGGTTTTACTGGGAGAGGAGAGGAGATGGACTGTAGTGGATTTTACTGGGAGAGGAGAGGAGAGGAGAGGGAGTGTAGTGGATTTTACTGGGAGAGGAGAGGAGATGGACTGTAGTGGGTTTTACTGGGAGAGGGGAGGAGGGGTAGTGTAGTAGGTTTTACTGGGAGAGGGTGGAGAGGGAGTGTATTGGGTTTTACTGGGAGAGGGAAGGAGAGGGAGTGTAGTGGGTTTTACTGGGAGAGGGGAGGGAGTGTAGCGGATTTTACTGGGAGAGGAGAGGAGAGGGAGTGTAGTGGATTTTGCTGGGAGAGGAGAGGAGAGGAGATGGAGTGTAGTGGGTTTTACTGGGAGTGGGGAGGAGAGGGAGTGTAGTGGGTTTTACTGGGAGAGGGGAGGAGAGGGAGTGTAGTGGATTTTACTGGGAGAGGAGAGGAGAGGAGAAGGATTGTAGTGGGTTTTACTGGGAGAGGGGAGGAGAGGGAGTGTAGTGGATTTTACTGGGAGAGGAGAGGAGAGCAGATGGAGTGTATTGGGTTTTACTGGGAGTGGGGAGGAGAGGGAGTGTAGTGGGTTTTACTGGGAGGGGGAGGAGAGGGAGTGTAGTGGGTTTTACTGGGAGAGGAGAGGAGAGGGAGTGTAGTGGATTTTACTGGGAGAGGAGAGGAGAGGAGATGGAGTGTAGTGGGTTTTACTGGGAGAGGAGAGGAGAGGAGATGGAGTGTAGTGGGTTTTACTGGGAGTGGGGAGGAGAGGGAGTGTAGTGGGTTTTAGTGGGAGAGGGGAGGAGAGGGAGTGTAGTGGATTTTACTGGGAGAGGAGAGGAGAGCAGATGGAGTGTAGTGGGTTTTACTGGGAGTGGGGAGGAGAGGGAGTGTAGTGGGTTTTACTGGGAGGGGGAGGAGTGGGAGTGTAGTGGGTTTTACTGGGAGTGGGGAGGAGAGGGAGAGTAGTGGGTTTTACTGGGAGAGGGGAGGAGAGGGAGTGTAGTAGGTTTTAATGGCAGAGGGGAGGAGAGGGAGTGTAGTGGGTTTTACTGGGAGAGGGAGGAGTGGTAGTGTATTGGATTTTACTGGGAGAGGGAAGGAGAGGGAGTGTAGCGGGTTTTACTGGGAGAGGGGAGGAGAGGGAATGTAGTGGGTTTTACTGGGAGAGGAGAGGAGAGGGAATGTAGTAGGTTTTAATGGGAGAGGGGAGGAGGGGGAGTGTAGTGGGTTTTACCGGGAGTGGGGCGGAGAGGGAGTGTACTGGGTTTTACTGGGAGAGGGGAGGAGAATGAGTGCAGTGGGTTTTACTGGGAGAGGGGAGGAGAGGGAGTGTAGTAGGTTTTACTGGGAGAGGGTGGAGAGTGAGTGTATTGGGTTTTACTGGGAGAGGGAAGGAGAGGGAGTGTAGTGGGTTTTACTGGGAGAGGGGAGGGAGTGTAGTGGATTTTACTGGGAGAGGAGAGGAGAGGGAGTGTAGTGGATTTTGCTGGGAGAGGAGAGGAGAGGAGATGGAGTGTAGTGGGTTTTACTGGGAGAGGGGAGGAGAGTGAGTGTAGTGGGTTTTACTGGGAGAGGGTAGGAGAGGGAGTGTAGTGGATTTTACTGGGAGAGGAGAGGAGAGGAGATGGAGTGTAGTGGGTTTTACTGGGAGTGGAGAGGAGAGGGAGTGTAGTGGGTTTTACTGGGAGAGGGGAGGAGAGGGAGTGTAGTGGATTTTACTGGGAGAGGAGAGGAGAGGAGAAGGATTGTAGTGGGTTTTACTGGGAGAGGGGAGGAGAGGGAGTGTAGTGGATTTTACTGGGAGGGGGAGGAGAGGGAGTGTAGTGGGTTTTACTGGGAGAGGAGAGGAGAGGGAGTGTAGTGGATTTTACTGGGAGAGGAGAGGAGAGGAGATGGAGTGTAGTGGGTTTTACTGGGAGAGGAGAGGAGAGGAGATGGAGTGTAGTGGGTTTTACTGGGAGTGGGGAGGAGAGGGAGTGTAGTGGGTTTTACTGGGAGAGGGGAGGAGAGGGAGTGTAGTGGATTTTACTGGGAGAGGAGAGGAGAGCAGATGGAGTGTAGTGGGTTTTACTGGGAGTGGGGAGGAGAGGGAGTGTAGTGGGTTTTACTGGGAGGGGGAGGAGAGGGAGTGTAGTGGGTTTTACTGGGAGTGGGGAGGAGAGGGAGTGTAGTGGGTTTTACTGGGAGAGGGGAGGAGAGGAAGTGTAGTGGATTTTACTGGGAGAGGAGAGGAGAGCAGATTGAGTGTAGTGGGTTTTACTGGGAGTGGGGAGGAGAGGGAGTGTAGTGGGTTTTACTGGGAGGGGGAGGAGAGGGAGTGTAGTGGGTTTTACTGGGAGAGGGGAGGAGAGGGAGTGTAGTAGGTTTTAATGGGAGAGGGGAGTAGAGGGAGTGTAGTGGGTTTTACTGGGAGAGGGAGGAGTGGGAGTGTATTGGGTTTTACAGGGAGTGGGAAGGAGAGGGAGTGTAGTGGGTTTTACTGGGAGAGTGGAGGAGAGGGAGTGTAGTGGGTTTTACTGGGAGAGGGGAGGAGAGGGAGTGTAGTGGGTTTTACTGGGAGAGGGGAGGGAGTGTAGTGGATTTTACTGGGAGAGGAGAGGAGAGGGAGTGTAGTGGATTTTACTGGGAGAGGAGAGGAGAGCAGATGGAGTGTAGTGGGTTTTACTGGGAGTGGGGAGCAGAGGGAGTGTAGTGGGTTTTACTGGGAGGGGGAGGAGAGGGAGTGTAGTGGGTTTTACTGGGAGTGGGGAGGAGAGGGAGTGTAGTGGGTTTTACTGGGAGAGGGGAGGAGAGGGAGTGTAGTGGATTTTACTGGGAGAGGAGAGGAGAGCAGATGGAGTGTAGTGGGTTTTACTGGGATTGGGGAGGAGAGGGAGTGTAGTGGGTTTTACTGGGAGGGGGAGGAGAGGGAGTGTAGTGGGTTTTACTGGGAGAGGGGAGGAGAGGGAGTGTAGTAGGTTTTAATGGGAGAGGGGAGTAGAGGGAGTGTAGTGGGTTTTACTGGGAGAGGGAGGAGTGGGAGTGTATTGGGTTTTACAGGGAGAGGGAAGGAGAGGGAGTGTAGCTGGTTTTACTGGGAGAGGGGAGGAGAGGGAATGTAGTGGGTTTTACTGGGAGAGGAGAGGAGAGGGAGTGTAGTGGATTTTACTGGGAGAGGAGAGGAGAGGGAGTGTAGTGGATTTTACTGGGAGAGGAGAGGAGAGGGAATGTAGTGGGTTTCACTGGGAGAGTGGAGGAGAGGGAGTGTAGTGGGTTTTACTGGGAGAGGGGAGGGAGTGTAGTGGATTTTACTGGGAGAGGAGAGGAGAGGGAGTGTAGTGGGTTTTACTGGCAGAGGGGGAGAAGAGGGAGTGTAGTGGGTTTTACTGGGAGAGGGGAGGAGAGGGAGTGTAGCGGGTTTCACTGGGAGAGGGGTGTAGAGGGAGTGTAGTGGGTTTTTACTGGGAGAGGGGAGGAGAGGGAGTGTTGTGGGTTTCACTGGGAGAGGGAAGGAGAGGGAGTGCAGTGGATTTTACCGGGAGAGGAGAGGAGAGGAGATGGAGTGTAGTGGGTTTTACTGGGAGAGGGGGAGGAGAGGGAGTGTAGTGGGTTTTACTGGGAGAGGGGAGGAGAGGGAGTGTAGTGGGTTTTACTGGGAGAGGGAGGAGAGGGAGTGTAGCGGGTTTTACTGGGAGAGGGGAGAGGGAGTGTAGTGGTTTGTACAGGGAGAGGGGAGTAGAGGGAGTGTAGTGGGTTTTACTGGGAGTGGGGAGCAGAGGGAGTGTAGTGGGTATTACTGGGAGGGGGAGGAGAGGGAGTGTAGTGGGTTTTACTGGGAGTGGGGAGGAGAGGGAGTGTAGTGGGTTTTACTGGGAGAGGAGAGGAGAGCAGATGGAGTGTAGTGGGTTTTACTGGGATTGGGGAGGAGAGGGAGTGTAGTGGGTTTTACTGGGAGGGGGAGGAGAGGGAGTGTAGTGGGTTTTACTGGGAGAGGGGAGGAGAGGGAGTGTAGTAGGTTTTAATGGGAGAGGGGAGTAGAGGGAGTGTAGTGGGTTTTACTGGGAGAGGGAGGAGTGGGAGTGTATTGGGTTTTACAGGGAGAGGGAAGGAGAGGGAGTGTAGCTGGTTTTACTGGGAGAGGGGAGGAGAGGGAATGTAGTGGGTTTTACTGGGAGAGGAGAGGAGAGGGAGTGTAGTGGATTTTACTGGGAGAGGAGAGGAGAGGGAGTGTAGTGGATTTTACTGGGAGAGGAGAGGAGAGGGAATGTAGTGGGTTTCACTGGGAGAGTGGAGGAGAGGGAGTGTAGTGGGTTTTACTGGGAGAGGGGAGGGAGTGTAGTGGATTTTACTGGGAGAGGAGAGGAGAGGGAGTGTAGTGGGTTTTACTGGCAGAGGGGGAGAAGAGGGAGTGTAGTGGGTTTTACTGGGAGAGGGGAGGAGAGGGAGTGTAGCGGGTTTCACTGGGAGAGGGGAGTAGAGGGAGTGTAGTGGGTTTTACTGGGAGAGGGGAGGAGAGGGAGTGTTGTGGGTTTCACTGGGAGAGGGAAGGAGAGGGAGTGCAGTGGATTTTACCGGGAGAGGAGAGTTGAGGAGATGGAGTGTAGTGGGTTTTACTGGGAGAGGTTGAGGAGAGGGAGTGTAGTGGGTTTTACTGGGAGAGGGGAGGAGAGGGAGTGTAGTGGGTTTTACTGGGAGAGGGAGGAGAGGGAGTGTAGCGGGTTTTACTGGGAGAGGGGAGAGGGAGTGTAGTGGTTTGTACAGGGAGAGGGGAGTAGAGGGAGTGTAGTGGATTTTACTGGGAGAGGAGAGGAGAGGAGATGGAATGTAGTGGGTTTTACTGGGAGAGGGGAGGAGAGGGAGTGTAGTGAGTTTTACTGGGAGAGGGTAGGCGAGGGAGTGTTGTGGGTTTTACTGGAGAGGGGAGGGAGTGTAGTGGTTTTTACTGGGAGTGGAGAGGAGAGGGAGTGTAGTTGAATTTACTGGGAGAGGGGAGGAGAGGGAGTGTAGTGGGTTTTACTGGGAGAGGGGAGGAGAGGGAGTGTAGTGGGTTTTACTGGGAGAGGGGAGGGAGTTTAGCGGGTTTTACTGGGAGAGGGGAGGAGAGGGAGTGTAGTGGGTTGTACATGGAGAGGGGAGTAGAGGGAGTGTAGTGGATTTTACTGGGAGAGGAGAGGAGAGGAGATGGAATGTAGTGGGTTTTACTGGGAGAGGGGAGGAGAGGGAGTATAGTGAGTTTTACTGGGAGAGGGTAGGAGAGGGAGTGTTGTGGGTTTTACTGGAGATGGGAGGGAGTGTAGTGGTTTTTACTGGGAGTGGAGAGGAGAGTGAGTGTAGTTGAATTTACTGGGAGAGGGGAGGAGAGGTAGTGTTGTGGGTTTTACTGGGAGAGGGCAGGAGAGGGAGTGTAGTGGGTTTTACTGGGAGAGGGGAGGAGAGGGTGTGTCGTGAGTTCTACTGGGAGCGGAGAGGAGAGGGAGTGTTGTGGGTTTTACTGGGAGAGGAGAGGAGAGGGAGTGTAGTGGGTTTTACTGGGAGAGGAGAGGGAGTGTTGTGGGTTTTACTGGGAGAGGGAAGTGAGGGAGTGTAGTTGGTTTTACTGGGAGGGGGAGGATAGGGAGTGTAGTGGGTTTTACTGGGAGAGGGGAGGAGAGGGAGCGTAGTGGGTTTTACTGGGAGAGGGGAGGAGAGGGTATGTATTGGGTTTTACTGGGGGAGGAGAGGAGAGGGAGTGTTGTGGGTTTTACTCGGAGAGCGGAGGGAGTGTATTGGGTTTTACTGTGAGAGGGGAGGGAGTGTAGTGGGTTTTACTGGGAGAGGGGAGAATAGAGAGTGTAGTGGGTTTTACTGGGAGTGGGGAGGAGAGGGAGTGTAGTGGGTTTTACTGCGAGAGGAGAGGGAGTATTGTGGGTTTTACTGGGAGAGGGAAGTGAGGGAGTGTAGTAGGTTTTACTAGGAGTGGAGAGGATCGGGAGTGTAGTGGGTTTCACTGGGAGAGGGGAGGAGAGGGAGCGTAGTGGGTTTTACTGGGAGAGGGGAGGAGATGTAATGTATTGGGTTTTACTGGGGGAGGAGAGGAGAGGGAGTGTCTTGGGTTTTACTCGGAGAGCGGAGGGAGTGTATTGGGTTTTACTGTGAGAGGGGAGGGAGTGTAGTGGGATTTACTGGGAGAGGGGAGGAGAGGGAGTGTATTGGGTTTTACTGGGAGAGGGGAGAATAGGGAGTGTAGTGGGTTTTACTGGGTGAGGGGAGGAGAGGTAGTGTAGTGGGTTTTACTGGGAGAGGGGAGGAGAGGGAGTGTAGCGGGTTTCACTGGGAGAGGGGAGGAGAGGGAGTGTAGTGGATTTTACTGGGAGAGGGGAGGAGAGGGAGTGTAGTGGATTTTACTGGGAGAGGGGAGGAGAGGGAGTGTAGTAGGTTTTACTGGCAGAGGGGGAGAAGAGGGAGTGTAGTGGGTTTTACTGGGAGAGGGGAGGAGAGGGAGTGTAGCGGGTTTCACTGGGAGAGGGGAGTAGAGGGAGTGTGGTGGGTTTTACTGGGAGAGGGGAGGAGAGGGAGTGTTGTGGGTTTCACTGGGAGAGGGAAGGAGAGGGAGTGCAGTGGATTTTACCGGGAGAGGAGCGGAGAGGAGATGGAGTGTAGTGGGTTTTACTGGGAGAGGGGGAGGAGAGGGAGTGTAGTGGGTTTCACTGGGAGAGGGGAGGAGAGGGAGTCTAGTGGGTATTACTGGGAGAGGGAGGAGAGGGAGTGTAGCGGGTTTTACTGGGAGAGGGGAGGGGGAGTGTAGTGGTTTGTACAGGGAGAGGGGAGTAGAGGGAGTGTAGTGGATTTTACTGGGAGAGGAGAGGAGAGGAGATGGAATGTAGTGGGTTTTACTGGGAGAGGGGAGGAGAGGGAGTGTAGTGAGTTTTACTGGGAGAGGGTAGGCGAGGGAGTGTTGTGGGTTTTACTGGAGAGGGGAGGGAGTGTAGTGGTTTTTACTGGGAGTGGAGAGGAGAGGGAGTGTAGTTGAATTTACTGGGAGTGGGGAGGAGAGTGAGTGTAGTGGGTTTTACTGGGAGAGGGGAGGAGAGGGAGTGTAGTGGGTTTTACTGGGAGAGGGGAGGGAGTTTAGCGGGTTTTACTGGGAGAGGGGAGGAGAGGGAGTGTAGTGGGTTGTACATGGAGAGGGGAGTAGAGGGAGTGTAGTGGATTTTACTGGGAGAGGAGAGGAGAGGAGATGGAATGTAGTGGGTTTTACTGGGAGAGGGGAGGAGAGGGAGTGTAGTGAGTTTTACTGGGAGAGGGTAGGAGAGGGAGTGTTGTGGGTTTTACTGGAGAGGGGAGGGAGTGTAGTGGGTTTTTACTGGGAGTGGAGAGGAGAGGGAGTGTAGTTGAATTTACTGGGAGAGGGGAGGAGAGGTAGTGTAGTGGGTTTTACTGGGAGAGGGCAGGAGAGGGAGTGTAGTGGGTTTTACTGGGAGAGGGGAAGGAGTGTAGTGGGTTTTACTGGGAGAGGAGAGGAGAGGGAGTGTCGTGGGTTTTCCTCGGAGAGCGGAGGGAGTGTATTGGGTTTTACTGTGAGAGAGAAGGGAGTGTAGTGGTTTTTACTGGGAGAGGGGAGGAGAGGGAGTGTAGTGTGTTTTCCTCAGAGAGGGGAGGTGAGGGAGTGTAGTGGGTTTCACTGGGAGATGAGAGGAGAGGCAGTGTAGTGGGTTTTACTGGGAGGGGGGAGTAGAGGGTGTGTCGTGAGTTCTACTGGGAGCGGAGAGGAGAGGGAGTGTTGTGGGTTTTACTGGGAGAGGAGAGGAGAGGGAGTGTAGTGGGTTTTACTGGGAGAGGAGAGGGAGTGTTGTGGGTTTTACTGGGAGAGGGAAGTGAGGGAGTGTAGTTGGTTTTACTGGGAGGGGGAGGATAGGGAGTGTAGTGGGTTTTACTGGGAGAGGGGAGGAGAGGGAGCGTAGTGGGTTTTACTGGGAGAGGGGAGGAGAGGGTATGTATTGGGTTTTACTGGGGGAGGAGAGGAGAGGGAGTGTTGTGGGTTTTACTCGGAGAGCGGAGGGAGTGTATTGGGTTTTACTGTGAGAGGGGAGGGAGTGTAGTGGGTTTTACTGGGAGAGGGGAGAATAGAGAGTGTAGTGGGTTTTACTGGGAGTGGGGAGGAGAGGGAGTGTAGTGGGTTTTACTGCGAGAGGAGAGGGAGTATTGTGGGTTTTACTGGGAGAGGGAAGTGAGGGAGTGTAGTAGGTTTTACTAGGAGTGGAGAGGATCGGGAGTGTAGTGGGTTTCACTGGGAGAGGGGAGGAGAGGGAGCGTAGTGGGTTTTACTGGGAGAGGGGAGGAGATGTAATGTATTGGGTTTTACTGGGGGAGGAGAGGAGAGGGAGTGTCTTGGGTTTTACTCGGAGAGCGGAGGGAGTGTATTGGGTTTTACTGTGAGAGGGGAGGGAGTGTAGTGGGTTTTACTGGGAAAGGGGAGGAGAGGGAGTGTATTGGGTTTTACTGGGAGAGGGGAGAATAGGGAGTGTAGTGGGTTTTACTGGGTGAGGGGAGGAGAGGTAGTGTAGTGGGTTTTACTGGGAGAGGGGAGGAGAGGGAGTGTAGCGGGTTTCACTGGGAGAGGGGAGGAGAGGGAGTGTAGTGGGTTTTACTGGGAGAGGAGAGGAGAGGGAGTGTAGTGGATTTTACTGGGAGAGGAGAGGAGATGGACTGTAGTGGGTTTTACTGGGAGAGGGGAGGGAGTGTAGTGGGTTTTACTGGGAGAGGAGAGGAGAGGGAGTGTCGTGGGTTTTCCTCGGAGAGCGGAGGGAGTGTATTGGGTTTTACTGTGAGAGAGGAGGGAGTGTAGTGGTTTTTACTGGGAGAGGGGAGGAGAGGGAGTGTAGTGTGTTTTCCTCAGAGAGGGGAGGAGAGGGGAGGGAGTGTAGTGGGTTTTACTGGGAGAGGAGAGGAGAGGGAGTGTCGTGGGTTTTCCTCGGAGAGCGGAGGGAGTGTATTGGGTTTTACTGTGAGAGAGGAGGGAGTGTAGTGGTTTTTACTGGGAGAGGGGAGGAGAGGGAGTGTAGTGTGTTTTCCTCAGAGAGGGGAGGAGAGGGAGTGTAGTGGGTTTTACTGGGAGGGGGGAGTAGAGGGTGTGTTGTGAGTTTTACTGGGAGCGGAGAGGAGAGGGAGTGTTGTGGGTTTTACTGGGAGAGGGGAGGAGAGGGAGTGTAGTGGGTTTTACTGGGAGAGGGGAGGAGAGGGAGTGTCGTGGGTTTTCCTCGGAGAGCGGAGGGAGTGTATTGGGTTTTACTGTGCGAGAGAAGGGAGTGTAGTGGTTTTTACTGGGAGAGGGGAGGAGAGGGAGTGTAGTGTGTTTTCCTCAGAGAGGGGAGGTGAGGGAGTGTAGTGGGTTTCACTGGGAGATGAGAGGAGAGGCAGTGTAGTGGGTTTTACTGGGAGGGGGGAGTAGAGGGTGTGTCGTGAGTTCTACTGGGAGCGGAGAGGAGAGGGAGTGTTGTGGGTTTTACTGGGAGAGGAGAGGAGAGGGAGTGTAGTGGGTTTTACTGGGAGAGGAGAGGGAGTGTTGTGGGTTTTACTGGGAGAGGGAAGTGAGGGAGTGTAGTGGGTTTTACTGGGAGGGGGAGGATAGGGAGTGTAGTGGGTTTTAATGGGAGAGGGGAGGAGAGGGAGCGTAGTGGGTTTTACTGGGAGAGGGGAGGAGAGGGAATGTATTGGGTTTTACTGGGGGAGGAGAGGAGAGGGAGTGTTGTGGGTTTTACTCGGAGAGCGGAGGGAGTGTATTGGGTTTTACTGTGAGAGGGGAGGGAGTGTAGTGGGTTTTACTGGGAGAGGGGAGAATAGAGAGTGTAGTGGGTTTTACTGGGAGTGGGGAGGAGAGGGAGTGTAGTGGGTTTTACTGCGAGAGGAGAGGGAGTATTGTGGGTTTTACTGGGAGAGGGAAGTGAGGGAGTTTAGTAGGTTTTACTAGGAGTGGAGAGGATCGGGAGTGTAGTGGGTTTCACTGGGAGAGGGGAGGAGAGGGAGCGTAGTGGGTTTTACTGGGAGAGGGGAGGAGATGTAATGTATTGGGTTTTACTGGGGGAGGAGAGGAGAGGGAGTGTCTTGGGTTTTACTCAGAGAGCGGAGGGAGTGTATTGGGTTTTACTGTGAGAGGGGAGGGAGTGTAGTGGGTTTTACTGGGAAAGGGGAGGAGAGGGAGTGTATTGGGTTTTACTGGGAGAGGGGAGAATAGGGAGTGTAGTGGGTTTTACTGGGTGAGGGGAGGAGAGGTAGTGTTGTGGGTTTTACTGGGAGAGGGGAGGAGAGGGAGTGTAGCGGGTTTCACTGGGAGAGGGGAGGAGAGGGAGTGTAGTGGGTTTTACTGGGAGAGGGGAGGGAGTGTAGTGGATTTTACTGGGAGAGGGGAGGAGAGGGAGTGTAGTGGGTTTTACTGGGAGAGGGGAGGGAGTGTAGTGGGTTTTACTGGGAGAGGGGAGGAGAGGGAGTGTAGTGGGTTTTACTGGGAGAGGGGAGGAGAGGGAGTGTAGTGGGTTTTACTGGGAGAGGGGAGGAGAGGGAGTGTAGCGGGTTTTACTGGGAGAGGGGAGGAGAGGGATTGTAGTGGGTTTTACTGGGAGAGGGAGGAGAGGGAGTGTAGCGGGTTTTACTGGGAGAGGGGAGGAGAGGGAGTGTAGTGGGTTGTACAGGAGGAGGGGAGTAGAGGGAGTGTAGTGGATTTTACTGGGAGAGGAGAGGAGAGGAGATGGAATGTAGTGGGTTTTACTGGGAGAGTGGAGGAGAGGGAGTGTAGTGAGTTTTACTGGGAGAGGGTAGGAGAGGGTTTAGTGGGTTTTACTGGAGAGGGGAGGGAGTGTAGTGGTTTTTACTCGGAGTGGAGAGGAGAGGGTGTGTAGTTGAATTTACTGGGAGAGCAGAGGAGAGGAGATGGAGTGTAGTGGGTTTTACTGGGAGAGGGGAGGAGAGGGAGTGTAGTGGGTTTTACTGGGAGAGGGGAGGAGAGGGAGTGTAGTGGGTTTTACTGGGAGAGGGGAGGGAGTGTAGTGGGTTTTACTGGGAGAGGAGAGGAGAGGGAGTGTCGTGGGTTTTCCTCGGAGAGCGGAGGGAGTGTATTGGGTTTTACTGTGAGAGAGGAGGGACTGTAGTGGTTTTTACTGGGAGCGGGGAGGAGAGGGAGTGTAGTGTGTTTTCCTCAGAGAGGGGAGGAGAGGGAGTGTAGTGGGTTTTACTGGGAGGGGGGAGTAGAGGGTGTGTCGTGAGTTTTACTGGGAGTGGAGAGGAGAGGGAGTGTTGTGGGTTTTACTGGGAGAGGGGAGGAGAGGGAGTGTAGTGGGTTTTACTGGGAGAGGAGAGGGAGTGTTGTGGGTTTTACTGGGAGAGGGAAGTGAGGGAGTGTAGTGGGTTTTACTGGGAGGGGGAGGATAGGGAGTGTAGTGGGTTTTACTGGGAGAGGGGAGGAGAGGGAGTGTAGTGGGTTTTACTGGGAGAGGGGAGGGAGTGTAGTGGGTTTTACTGGGAGAGGGGAGGAGAGGGAGTGTAGTGGGTTTTACTGGGAGAGGGGAGGGAGTGTAGTGGGTTTTACTGGGAGAGGGGAGGAGAGGGAGTGTAGTGGGTTTTACTGGGAGAGGGGAGGAGAGGGAGTGTAGTGGGTTTTACTGGGAGAGGGGAGGAGAGGGAGTGTAGCGGGTTTTACTGGGAGAGGGGAGGAGAGGGATTGTAGTGGGTTTTACTGGGAGAGGGATTAGAGGGAGTGTAGCGGGTTTTACTGGGAGAGGGGAGGAGAGGGAGTGTAGTGGGTTGTACAGGAGGAGGGGAGTAGAGGGAGTGTAGTGGATTTTACTGGGAGAGGAGAGGAGAGGAGATGGAATGTAGTGGGTTTTACTGGGAGAGTGGAGGAGAGGGAGTGTAGTGAGTTTTACTGGGAGAGGGTAGGAGAGGGTTTAGTGGGTTTTACTGGAGAGGGGAGGGAGTGTAGTGGTTTTTACTCGGAGTGGAGAGGAGAGGGTGTGTAGTTGAATTTACTGGGAGAGCAGAGGAGAGGAGATGGAGTGTAGTGGGTTTTACTGGGAGAGGGGAGGAGAGGGAGTGTAGTGGGTTTTACTGGGAGAGGGGAGGAGAGGGAGTGTAGTGGGTTTTACTGGGAGAGGGGAGGGAGTGTAGTGGGTTTTACTGGGAGAGGAGAGGAGAGGGAGTGTCGTGGGTTTTCCTCGGAGAGCGGAGAGAGTGTATTGGGTTTTACTGTGAGAGAGGAGGGAGTGTAGTGGTTTTTACTGGGAGAGGGGAGGAGAGGGAGTGTAGTGTGTTTTCCTCAGAGAGGGGAGGAGAGGGAGTGTAGTGGGTTTTACTGGGAGAGGGGAGGGAGTGTAGTGGGTTTTACTGGGAGAGGAGAGGAGAGGGAGTGTCGTGGGTTTTCCTCGGAGAGCGGAGGGAGTGTATTGGGTTTTACTGTGAGAGAGGAGGGACTGTAGTGGTTTTTACTGGGAGCGGGGAGGAGAGGGAGTGTAGTGTGTTTTCCTCAGAGAGGGGAGGAAAGGGAGTGTAGTGGGTTTTACTGGGAGGGGGGAGTAGAGGGTGTGTCGTGAGTTTTACTGGGAGTGGAGAGGAGAGGGAGTGTTGTGGGTTTTACTGGGAGAGGGGAGGAGAGGGAGTGTAGTGGGTTTTACTGGGAGAGGAGAGGGAGTGTTGAGGGTTTTACTGGGAGAGGGAAGTGAGGGAGTGTAGTGTGTTTTACTGGGAGGGGGAGGATAGGGAGTGTAGTGGGTTTTACTGGGAGAGGGGAGCGAGTGTAGTGGGTTTTACTGGGAGAGGAGAGGAGAGAGAGTGTCGTGGGTTTTCCTCGGTGAGCGGAGGGAGTGTATTGGGTTTTACTGTGAGAGAGGAGGGAGTGTAGTGGTTTTTACTGGGAGAGGGGAGGAGAGGGAGTGTAGTGTGTTTTCCTCAGAGAGGGGAGGAGAGGGAGTGTAGTGGGTTTCACTGGGAGATGAGAGGAGAGGCAGTGTAGTGGGTTTTACTGGGAGGGGGGAGTAGAGGGTGTGTCGTGAGTTTTACTGGGAGAGGAGAGGGAGTGTTGTGGGTTTTACTGGGAGAGGGAAGTGAGGGAGTGTAGTGGGTTTTACTGGGAGGGGGAGGATAGGGAGTGTAGTGGGTTTTACTGGGAGAGGGGAGGAGAGGGAGTGTAGTGGGTTTTACTAGGAGTGGAGAGGATGGGGAGTGTAGTGGGTTTCACTGGGAGAGGGGAGGAGAGGGAGCGTAGTGGGTTTTACTGGGAGAGGGGAGTGAGTGTAGTGGGTTTTACTGGGAGTGGGGACGAGAGGGAGTGTAGTGGGTTTTACTGCGAGAGGAGAGGGAGTATTTTGGGTTTTCCTGGGAGAGGGAAGTGAGGGAGTGTAGTAGGTTTGAGTAGGAGTGGAGAGGATCGGGAGTGTAGTGGGTTTCACTGGGAGAGGGGAGGAGAGGGAGCGTAGTGGGTTTTACTGGGAGAGGGGAGGAGATGTAATGTATTGGGTTTTACTGGGGGAGGAGAGGAGAGGGAGTGTCTTGGGTTTTACTCGGAGAGCGGAGGGAGTGTATTGGGTTTTACTGTGAGAGGGCAGGGAGTGTGGTGGGTTTTACTGGGAGAGGGGAGGAGAGGGAGTGTTGTGGGTATTACTCGGAGAGCGGAGGGAGTGTATTGGGTTTTACTGTGAGAGGGGAGTGAGTGTAGTGGGTTTTACTGGGAGTGGGGACGAGAGGGAGTGTAGTGGGTTTTACTGCGAGAGGAGAGGGAGTATTTTGGGTTTTCCTGGGAGAGGGAAGTGAGGGAGTGTAGTAGGTTTGAGTAGGAGTGGAGAGGATCGGGAGTGTAGTGGGTTTCACTGGGAGAGGGGAGGAGAGGGAGCGTAGTGGGTTTTACTGGGAGAGGGGAGGAGATGTAATGTATTGGGTTTTACTGGGGGAGGAGAGGAGAGGGAGTGTCTTGGGTTTTACTCGGAGAGCGGAGGGAGTGTATTGGGTTTTACTGTGAGAGGGCAGGGAGTGTGGTGGGTTTTACTGGGAGAGGGGAGGAGAGGGAGTGTATTGGGTTTTACTGGGAGAGGGGAGAATAGGGAGTGTAGTGGGTTTTACTGGGTGAGGGGAGGAGAGTTAGTGTTGTGGGTTTTACTGGGAGTGGGGAGGGAGTGTAGTGGGTTTTACTGGGAGAGAGAGGAGAGGGAACGTGAAGTATTTTACTGGGAGAGGGAGTGTATACTGCAGGGTTATTCTGCCCAAATAATCACCAGTGTTTAAAGCTGTTGAGCCATGCATACTTCCAGTTATTTAAATGTTCTGCCACACCCTGTCAATCTATGTAATGAAACTCAAAGAAATTCTTAAAACGCTGTTACAATGTTCTATTTACGTCTTCATTGCATTTCTCGTTGAGAGTTTGATCTGATAGAATTCCATGGAAGGTACAAACAGCTTATATAATGAAGATCAAAGTTCAAAGCAAATTTATTATATATAATTTATTATAAAGGTACATACAGTATTTGTCACTATATACAACCTTGAGATTAAGTTTCTTGTGGGCATCATCATAAATGCAAGATGCACAATAGAATGTATACGATAGGATCTAGAGACCTCCGGATAGATACATGGAGCTTAGAAAAATAGATGAGCTATGGGTAACAGTAGGTAATTTCTAAAGTATGTATATGTTTGGCACAGCATTGTGGGCCGAAGGGCCTGTATTGTGCTGTAGGTTTTCTATATTTCTATGTTTCTAGAATGGGTGAAAGGACCAACAATCACCCAATGTGCAAAAGTAAACAAACTGTGCAAGTACAAAAAGAATGAAAAAATGTTAATAATAATAGGAGAATCCATTAATAACCATCCGGCTCTAATACTACAGGATAATCAAGTATAAACAACTTACTGAATAGATATCATCATTCCAAACACATATAACACACAGAAATCAAGAAGTGAAAATCACCAGAAATATGCTGAATTAAAAGAGGAATTTGAAAGTCTATGGAATATGAACATTGTCCTAATAGTAATATCTACAGTTAGTATAATCACAAAGTCACTACACAATAGCATTAAAAACAATTAGGCCAACACAGGAATATTTTTGTAAATCTTCGGAAGGCCACAATACTAAATACCACTAGAATAGTCTGAAAATTCCTAGCAATTGCCTGTACCTCATGTTTTTCCAGTTGAGAAACAAATAAAAATACCATAATAATAATAATAAGAAGAAGAAATAAATAAACAATAAATATCAAGAACGTGAGATGAGGAGTTCTCAAAAGTGAATCGATAGGTTGTGGGAACAATTCAGTGATGGGGTGATTGAAGTTGAGTGAAGTTATCCCCTCTGGTTCAAGAGCCTGATGGTTCGGGAGTAATAACTGCTCCTGGATCTCGTAGTGTGAGGTCTGAGGCTCCTGTACTTCCTTCCGGATGGCAGCAGGGAAAAGAGAGCATAGACTGGCTCATGGACCTCCAGTTTACTCCTCCTGAAGTCAATATTAGGAGCCCAGTGAGATGGATTAGCAGTTGCCGCAGGATAGTGGACATTTTTTGCTGCCTGGGAACGCTGGCTGCACTGCCAACTTACAAACTGTCCAGGTTATGAGTGATTCACAGGAGTGGAACCATGGACCTGTATACATAGAACATATGTTTCTACATTTAATGGGCTTCAAATTTATCTATCTATCTATTCATTCCTTCATTTATTGACTGATTCACTCATTCATTTAGAGAGATGGTGTGGAGAAGGCACTTCTGGTTCACTGAGCCCCATTGCCCAGCAACCTATTTATTTAGTCCTAGGCTAATCACAGGACAGTTTACAATAACCAATTAACCTACTAACTGGTATGTCTTTGGAATGTGGGAGGAAACTGGAGCACCCAGAGGAAACACACATGGTCAAGGGAGAATGTACAAACCACTTAGATATGGTGAAGATTAGTGGTGATAATTATAAGATATACACTAACAAACCTGGTGAGAAAGGAATCTTTATTGGAAATCGAAATTTTGCCAAAAAATGTAATAATTAAGGGGCATTATATGGACACAATATGGGGGAAACAGAGTAAGTGCTTTAAGGAGAAGGATATGTTGATAGGGTGCGATGAAAGTTAAAGCTCATGTGGATCAAAGACACTGATATTGGTCTCCTGAACTACTATAAAGTAGCTGTGCTGTAAATTCCTCTGTAGTTGAATATAGACAGGGGTAAGAGATTGCAACAAGGCCAAATCCTAGATAAAGCAACACACAGACAAAATGCTGGAGGAACACAGCAGGTCAGGCAACATCTATGGAAATGAATAGAGTCAAAGTTTTGGGCCGAAACCCTTTTTCAGGACTGAGAAGGAAGGGGAAGGAGCCAAAATGAAAAGGATGTGAGAAAGGGAAGGAGGCCAGCTGGAAGGTGATTGGTGAAGCCAGGTGGGTGGGAAAGGTCAAGGGCTGGAGAAGAAAGTATCTGATAGGAGAGGAAAGTGAACCATAGGAGAAGGCCAAGGAGGAGGGAACCCAGGGGGAATCAACAGGCAGGGGATAAGAAGTAAAAGGCCAGAATGGAGAATAGATGAAGTGCTGTGTGGTGAAATGTATTTACCGGAAGGAGAAATCGATATTTGTGCCATCAAGTTGGAGGTTACCCAAACAGAATATAAGGTATTGCTCCTCCACCTGAGGGTGGCCTCTGCTTGTCACAAGAGAAAGCCATGAACTACCGGTAATATGTTGGAGCAGGAATGGGAATCAGTATCCGAGGTATTCTGTGGAAAATGACCCAATCCAATAAGAGGATTATTACAGGTCTTTATCGGAACAGCATAGACTCATTAATTACTATACTATAATCTGTAACTTGATTCTTTCTTTTTAAGCAGCAAAATCACAAGCTTTAATATGAAAATAGTCAGAAATTTTGCTGTCCAATTCAGGCTTTTGACATTTCAGATACTGGATCACTCTGGAGAATCCTCTAATTCCTGGCCTCTACTTTTATTTTAAACCATGTCCTTCCAAAAATAAACTCAGAAAAAAATGTTCAGTTAGATGCTTTGTCTAATTGACTTCTAAATTTGCCTAGCCATGAGGTTCTACAGATCTTCCATCTTTGCTTTTCCTAAATTCTGCTTTGAAGCACAGGAAATCAGGAAGGAAAATGCAAGGGTGTTGAAACACTGAAGTGAAGACCATAAGACATAGAAGCAAATCACTCTACCATTCCACCATGACTGATTTATTGTCCCTCTCAATCCCTTTCTTCTGTTTTCTTCCTAAAACTTTTAACACCTTGATAACCAAGAACCTTTCAACTGCTGTTTTAAATATATTCAATGACCTGGTTTCCACAGTTGTCCATGACAATGAATTCCACAGATTCACTGTTCTCTGGCTAAAAAGTAATTCTCCTCATCTTCATACTAAATGGATGACCCTCTATTCTGAGGCTGTGCCTCAGCTCACCCACAATAGGAAACATCCAGTCCATGTCCACTCTATCAAGGCCTTCCAATATTCATTAATATAAGAACATAAGAAATAGGAGCAGGAGTTGGCCATCTGGCCCGTCGAGCCTGCTCCGCCATTCAATAAGATCATGGCTGATCTGACCATGGGCTTATCTCCACCTACCTACCTTTTCCCCACAACCCTTAATTCCCCTACTATGCAAAAATCTATCCAACCTTGTCTTAAAACTATTTACTGAGGTAGCCTCCTCCACTGTTTCATTGGGCAGAGATAGGTTTCAATGAGATTCCCTCTCATTCTTCTAAGCTGCAGCAAAGATAATGTGATTGTGAAGAAAGCACTGGGGACAGAAGGATAGATGGTGTGCTCTGCTGTGCGGTGTTGGAGATGTTGCAGAAAAAGACTGAGCTAAGAAAGGGAGTTATTAGCAAGTGAATACTGTCATCTAGTACATTCTGAGACCCATTATGCTAACCATAGATATATTTGCAATGATTTAAAATCTCTGCCATATCCTGGCAGTCTGCCCAATCCTGCACAAAGAAATTCTTTAAAGCAGTCCTTAATAGGTTTCCAACTCTCAGCAAAGTTAAAACCGATCTTGCTGTTGCTACTACTACTATCCATTGTCATCATCTCTGATATCTTTTCATCTGCTCAAATTGCAGCTATTGCTTCTCTTAGCTGAGATCAATAATTATTCCTGTTCTCCCAAGGGTGATATTCTTTGGTCTAAAAATAATTTTTGCTTTGTCTGATTTATCCTTGCACGTAACCTGTTTGCAATATTGCTTTTCATAAATGTCCACCTGGCACTCTAATGTCAATGAAATAAACTGTCAGCCTTTTCCAGCCTGTCTCACATCTCATTTGAAACAGAATTGACATGATTGACTGTTACCTTCCAAACAAGATACAAAGTGCTTTCAAAACCACAGTGTTTTATAATGAAGATCCAATATTTTCATCAGAGTATTAGGGAAAACATTTCCGAAAATATAAGGAATATAATTCTTAAGTTCAAGTTCAAGTTTAATTATCATTCAACCATACATGAATATATCCAAACAAACAGCGTTCCTCTGGGGCCAAGGTACAATACATTTTCACCTACACTACGGATAGCATATGGCACATATGGTTATGATTTCATAAAAACATACAGTCACAAAGTAAAAAAGAAATATCCCAAATCCCTGATTGGCACATCTGTAGATGATCCTGGTACCCGACACAGACTGGGAGACCGTTTCGCTGAACACCTATGCTCTGTCCGCCAGAGAAAGCAGGATCTCCCAGTGGCCACACATTTTAATTCCACGTCCCATTCCCATTCTGATATGTCTATCCATGGCCTCCTCTACTGTCAAGATGAAGCCACACTCAGGTTGGAGGAACAACACCTTATATACCGGCTGGGTAGCCTCCAACCTGATGGCATGAACATTTACTTCTCTAACTTCTGTTAATGCCCCTCCTCCCCTTCTTACCCCATCCCTGATATATTTAGCTTTTTTCCCCCTCCTTTCTCTCTCTCTCTCTCTCTCTCTCTCTCTCTCTCTCTCTCTCTGCCCATCACTCTGTCTGTTCTCCATCTCCCTCTGGTTCTCCCCTCCCCCTTTCTTTCTCATTAGGCCTCCCATCCCATGATCCTTTCCCTTCTCTAGCTCTGTATCCCTTTTGCCAATCAGGTTTCCAGCTCTCAGCTTCACCCCACCCCCTCCGGTCTTCTGTCATTTCGCATTCTCCCCTCCCCCTCCTACTTTCAAATCTCTTACTATCTTTCCTTTCAGTTAGTCCTGACGAAGGGTCTCGGCCCGAAACGTCGACAGCACTTCTCCCTATAGATGCTGCCTGGCCTGCTGCATTCCACCAGCATTTTGTGTGTGTTGCTTGAATTTCCAGCATCTGCAGATTTCCTCCTGCGATCCTGGTACAGTTTGTTCTTGGACCAAGTGAACACCGAAGGGCAGCACCGACTGGAGGGTCAGTCCCCACTTCTACCCTGTTCTTTGACAGCTTCTGATAGCTACTGCTTGATTTCCTGCTTGGTCCCCTCCCCACCCCTTTCTGCTATCTGCTGAGACCACCCTCTCTGTGATTCACTGGTTGCCCACCCATCCCTACCCTTCTCCGGCACTTTATCCAGCAACTGAAGGAGGTACGACTTCTGTCCCTACAGCTCCTCCCTGACCATCTGCCAAGGTCCAAGTGAGACAGAGATTCACATCCAACTTGTTGATCATAGTTGGTGCTCTTGAGGAGGCTTTCTCTACATTGGTGAGACCAAACACACACAAGACAAATGCTTTACCAAGCACTTTAGCTCTGTAAACCATGACCATCTGGAGCTCCTACCCATTCCCACACTGACGTATGTGTCCTTAGCCTCCTCTACTGGCTGCATGGAGCTAAACTAGAGGAACAGCATCTCATATTCCATGAGTAGTCTACAGTCCAACAGGATGAACATCCTGCGTCGAGAGCCTTCACCTGGTCTGGACGGGTAGAGGACGGTGAGTCAGTATAACATAAGGTGGCAGGAGCAAGGGCTGCAAATCAGTTTCTGGTAACTTGCTTCCTCACTGTCCCTTATCTCCCTCCTCCCAATCGAGCCAATTCCTCCACATTTTACCCACTGGCACCAACTCCATCTGCCATTACCCTGACAGTGAGTATCTGACTAACCCTAACCTAATCATGGGACAATTGGCCAAATAACTACTAACCAGTACATCTTTAGACTATGGGAGGAAACTGGAGCACCAGGAGAAAACTCATGCATTCTCAGGGAGGATGTGGGTTTGAACACTGAGCTCCAATAGCATCATGACAACTGCTGCCCATCTTCCTGTTTGGTTCCATGTTCCACCTTCTTTTCCTATCAGATTCTATCATCAGCAATCCCTTGTCATCTCCACCCAAAAGTTCCTAGCCTCCCTATTTCATCTGCTTCTCTTCTCCATCTGCCCATCAGCTCTTCTCACCTGGATCCACACACCAGCCCTTCTCCTCCTGTCCTCAGTTATACTGGGGAGGTTTGCTAGGGCTACAGGGCAGACTTTAAACTAGTAAGATGGGGGGGCGGAAATCAATTTGAGGAAACTATTAGAGAGGAGGTTAGTTCACCAGTAGAGCAAGTAAGTAGACAGTGTGTGAGGGAGGAAAGGCAGATGATGGAGAAGGGATGCGCTCAGCCCGAAATTGTAGGGGAGAAGAAAGAAAAGGATAATAAATTTGAATGCATTGCTAGGGATGAAAAGAGAGGAGGAGGTGGAGAGTATCTTAAATGTATCTATTTTAATGCTAGGAGCATTGTAAGAAAGGTGGATGAGCTTAAAGTGTGGATTGATACCTGGAATTATGATGTTGTAGCTATTAGTGAAACATGGTTGCAGGAAGGGTGTGATTGGCAACTAAATATTCCTGGATTTAGTTGCTTCAGGTGTGATAGAGTAGGAGGGGCCAGAGGAGGAGGTGTTGCATTGCTTGTCCGAGAAAATCTTATGGCGGTGCTTTGGAAGGATAGATTACAGAGCTCCTCTAGGGAGGCTATTTGGGTGGAATTGAGGAATGGGAAAGGTGTAGTAACACTGATAGGAGTGTATTATAGGCCACCTAATGGGGAGCGTGAGTTGGAAGAGCAAATGTGTAAGGAGATAGCAGATATTTGTAGTAAACACAAGGTGGTGATTGTGGGAGATTTTAATTTTCCACACATAGATTGGGAAGCTCATTCTGTAAAAGGGCTGGATGGTTTAGAGTTTGTGAAATGTGTGCAGGATAGTTTTTTGCAACAATACATAGAGGTACCGACTAGAGATGGGGCAGTGTTGGATCTCCTGTTAGGGAATGCGATAGGTCAGCTGACAGATGTATGTGTTGGGGAGCACTTCGGGTCCAGTGATCACAATAGCATTAGCTTCAATATAATTATGGAGAAGGACAGGACTGGACCTAGAGTTGAGATTTTTGATTGGAGAAAGGCTAACTTTGAGGAGATGCGAAAGGATCTAGAAGGAGTGGATTGGGACAATTTGTTTTATGGGAAGGATGTAATAGAGAAATGGAGGTCATTTAAGGGTGAAATTATGAGGGTACAGAATCTTTATGTTCCTGTTCGGTTGAAAGGAAAGGTTAAAGGTTTGAAAGCGCCATGGTTTTCAAGGGATATTAGAAACTTGGTTCGAAAAAAGAGGGATGTCTACAATAGATATAGGCAGCATGGAGTAAAGGAATTGCTCGAGGAATATAAAGAATGTAAAAGGAAACTTAAGAAAGAGATTAGAAAAGCTAAAAGAAGTTACGAGTTTGGTTTGGCAAATAAGGTGGAAGTAAATCCGAAAGGCTTCTACAGTTATATTAAAAGCAAGAGGATAGTGAGGGATAAAATTGGTCCCTTAGAGAATCAGGGTGGTCAGCTATGTGTGGAGCCGAGGGAGATGGGAGAGATTTTGAACGATTTCTTCTCTTCGGTATTCACTAAGGAGAAGGATATTGAATGGTGTAAGGTGTGGAAAACAAGTAAGGAAGTTATGGAACCTATGACAATTAAAGAGGTGGAAGTACTGGCGCTTTTAAGAAATTTAAAAGTGGATAAATCTCCGGGTCCTGACCGGATATTCCCCAGGACCTTGAGGGAAGTTTGTGTAGAGATAGCAGGAGCTCTGACGGAGATCTTTCAGATGTCATTAGAAACGGGGATTGTGCCGGAGGATTGGCGTATTGCTCATGTGGTTCCATTGTTTAAAAAGGGTTCTAGAAGTAAGCCTGGCAATTATAGACCTGTCAGTTTGACATCAGTGGTGGGTAAATTAATGGAAAGTATTCTTAGAGATAGTATTTATAATTATCTGGATAGACAGGATCTGATTAGGAGTAGCCAGCATGGATTTGTGCGTGGAAGATCATGTTTGACAAACCTTATTGAATTTTTTGAAGTAGTTACGAGGAATGTTGACGAGGGTAAGGTAGTGGATGTAGTCTATATGGACTTCAGCAAGGCCTTTGACAAAGTTCCACATGGAAGGTTAGTTAAGAAGGTTCAGTCGTTAGGTATTAATGCTGGAGTAATAAAATGGATTCAACAGTGGCTAGATGGGAGATGCCAGAGAGTAGTGGTGGATAATTGTTTATCAGGATGGAGGCCGGTGACTAGCGGGGTGCCTCAGGGATCTGTTTTGGGCCCAATGTTGTTTGTAATATACATAAATGATCTGGATGATGGGGTGGTAAATTGGATTAGTAAGTATGCTGATGATACTAAGGTAGGAGGTGTTGTGGATAATGAGGTGGGTTTTCAAAGCTTGCAGGGAGATTTATGCCGGTTAGAAGAATGGGCTGAATGTTGGCAGATGGAGTTTAATGCTGAGAAGTGTGAGGTTCTACATTTTGGCAGGAATAATCCAAATAGAACATACAGGGTAAATGGTAGGGCATTGAGGAATGCAGTGGAACAGAGAGATCTAGGAATAACAGTGCATAGTTCCCTGAAGGTGGAGTCTCATGTAGATAGGGTGGTGAAGAAGGCTTTTGGAATGCTGGCCTTTATAAATCAGAGCATTGAGTACAGAAGTTGGGATGTAATGTTAAAATTGTACAAGGCATTGGTAAGGCCAAATTTGGAATATTGTGTACAGTTCTGGTCACTGAATTATAGGAAAGATATCAATAAATTAGAGAGAGTGCAGAGACGATTTACTAGGATGTTACCTGGGTTTCAGCACTTAAGTTACAGAGAAAGGTTGAACAAGTTAGGTCTCTATTCATTGGAGCGTAGAAGGTTGAGGGGGGATTTGATCGAGGTATTTAAAATGTTGAGAGGGATAGATAGAGTTGACGTGAATAGGCTGTTTCCATTGAGAGTAGGGGAGATTCAAACGAGAGGACATGATTTGAGAGTTAGGGGGCAAAAGTTTAAGGGAAACACGAGGGGGTATTTCTTTACTCAGAGAGTGATAGCTGTGTGGAATGAGCTTCCTGTAGAAGTAGTAGAGGCCAGTTCAGTTGTGTCATTTAAGGTAAAATTGGATAGGTATATGGACAGGAAAGGAGTGGAGGGTTATGGGCTGAGTGCAGGTAGGTGGGACTAGGTGAGATTAAGAGTTCGGCACGGACTAGGAGGGCCGGAATGGCCTGTTTCCGTGCTGTGATTGTTATATGGTTATATGGTTATACTGGCTTTCTGATGACACTACACAAATTGGCCTAATCTCAAATAATAAAGAGGCAGCCTACAGAGAAGTCATCACTTTGACACAGTCATGTCAGAAAACAACTCTCCCTCAATGTCGCACAAGCAAAGGAGCTGGTTGTGGACTACAGGTGGAATGGAGACAGGTTCACCCTTACTGACATCAGTGGATCTGGGTTTGAGAGGGCGAACAGCTTTAAGTTCCTCAGCATAAACATCAGCAAGGATCTCACGTGGTCTGTACATACTGGCTGTGTGGTGAAAAAGGCTCAACAGTGCCTCTTTCATCTCAGACGGTTGAAGAAGTTTGGTATGGGCCCCCAAATTCTTAGAACTTTTGAGAGCACAATTGAGAGCATCCTGACTGGCTGCATCACTGCCTGGTATGGAAACTGTACTTCCCTCAATCACAGGACCTTGAAGAGAGAGGTGTGGACAGCCCAGCACATCTGTAGTTGTGAACTTCCTACTATTCAGGGCATTTAAAAATTTGTGAGAAAAGGGCCGAAGGATCATTGGGGACCTGAGTCACCCCAACCACAAACTCTCCCAGCTGCTACCATCCAGGAAACGGTACCGCAGCCTAAAAGCCAGGACCAACAGGCTCCGGGACAGCTTCTTCCACCAGGCCATCAGACTGATTACTTCATGATGACACAACTGTATTTCTGTGTTATATTGACCATCTGTTGTACATAATATTTGTTATAAATTACTATAAATTGCACATTTAGATGGAGACGTAACATAAAGATATTTACTCCTCATGTGTATGAAGGATGTAAGTAATAAAGTCAATTCAATTCAATATACATTCAGTCTAAGTGAAGGCTCTTGACCCAAAATGTTAACTGTCCATTTTCAACCACAGATGCTGCTTCATTGTTGTGTTCTTTCTGCGGTTTGTTTTTTTTTAAGCTCCTGATTCCAGTGTCTGCATTTCCTCATATTTCCATTTGAATGCAGACGTCTACAGGAGTGAGATACAGTAGACTGGCTGGTCAAGTAATGTTGCAGCAGCGTCCTTCCACTCAATGTCAACAAGACAAAGGAAATGAATGTGGACTTCAGCAAGGGGAAGTTGGGAGAACACACATCTGTCCTCATCGGCAGGGGGAAAGTGTGAGAGCTTCAATGAGTAAGGCAGGTAATGGAATAAAAGATGCAGAGGTGTTTAGCAAATCTTGCAGCTTCTCTGGGAAGAAGACATGAGGTAATAGTTTGGAAATTGCTGGAATGACAGCTCATACTTGTTACAGTCAGCTGGATGAGACGCAATGTAAAAGGCAGACAAAATTGAAAAAGGTAAATTCAGGATGGATGGTGTTATAGACAACTATAGCTGGGAGCTTAATGTCCAAAGATACACATTGTTTCAAAAGGACAGGCAGGTAGGCAGAGGGGGTGCCATGGCTCGGTTGGTAAAAAATGAAATCAAATCATTAGAAAGAGGTAACACAGTGTTGGAAGATGTTGAATCATTGTGCTAAGGAACTGCAAGGTATGAACTGGTGAATGCAGGCTCACTTTTGACATTTAAGAAAAACTTGGACAGGTACATGGATGAGAGGTGTATGGAGGGATATGGCCCAGGTGCAGGTCAGTGAGACTAGGCAGAAAAATGGTTCAGCACAGCCAAGAAGGGCCAAAAGGCCTGTTTCTAAAAGGCTGTAATGTTCTAAGGGTGAAAAGACCCTGATAAGAGTAAAATACAGCCCTCCAAATTCTAATAAGAAACTGGTCTACAGATTACAATGGGAGATAAAAGATAAATGCCAAAAGGCAAGGTCTCAAAAAAAATGGGGAATTTCAATATACTTGGATTTTCAGAAGCCCTTTGACAAGGTGCCACACATGAGGCTGCTTACCAAGTTAAGAGCCCTTGGTATTACAGGAAAATTGCTGGCATGGATAAAATAGTGGCTGATCAGCAGAAGGCAAAGAGTGGGAATAAAGGATACCTTTTCTGGTTGGCTGCCGGTGACTATTGGTGTTCCAGAGAGGTCTATTTTTGGATCACTTATTTTTATTTTATATGTCAATGATTTGGATGATGGAATTGATGGCTTTGTTGCAAAGATTGTAGATGATACAAAGATAGGGTAAGGACAGGTAGTTTTGAGGAAGTAGAGAGGCTACAGAAGATTAGGAGAATGGGCAAAGAAATGGTAGGTGGAATACAGTGTTGGTAGTTGTATGGTCATGCACTTTGATAGAAGAAACGAAAGGGTAGACTGTTTTCTAAATGGAGAGAAAATGCAAAAAACTGAGGCACAAAGGGACTTGGGAGTACTTGTGCAGGACTCCCTCAAGGACAACTGCAGGAAACATAAAGTTGTGATAGTAGGGGGTTTTAATTTTCCACATATTGATTGGGACTCCCATATGTTAAAGGTCTAGATGGGTTAGAGTTTGTAAAATGTGTTCAGGAAAGTTTTCTAAATCAAATATAGAGATACCAACTAGAGAGGATGCAATATTAGATCTCCTATTAGGAAACAAGTTAGGACAGGTGATGGAGGTGTGTGTAGGGGAACACCTTGGTTCCAGTGACCATAACACCATTAGTTTCAACTTGATCATAGATAAAGATAGATCTGGTCCTCGGGATGAAGTTCTAAACTGGAAAAAGGCCAAATTTGAAGAAATGAGAAAGAATCTAAAAAGCCTAGATTGGGACAGGTTGTTCTCTGGCAAGGATGTGATTGGTAAGTGGAAGGCCTTCAAAGGAGAAATTTTGAGAGTGCAGAGTTTGTATGTTCCTGTCAGGATTAAAGGCAAAGTGAATAAGAATAAGAAACCTTGGTTCTCAAGGGATATTGGAACTCTGATAAAGAAGAAGGGAGAGATATAGGACATGTATAGGAAACAAGGAGCAAATAAAGTGCTTGAGGAGTATAAAAAGTGCAATAAAATACTTAAGAAAGATACCTGGAGGGCTAAAAGAAGACATGAGGTAGCTTTGGCAGTCAAGGTGAAAGATAACCCAAAGAGCTTCTACAGGTATGTTAAGAGCAAAAGGATAGTAAGGGGTAAAATTGGTCCTCTTGAAGATCAGAGTGGTCGGCTATGTATGGAACCAAAAGAAATGGGGGAGATCTTAAATGGGTTTTTTGCATCTGTATTTACTAAGGAAACTAGCATGGAGTCAATAGAAATAAGGCAAACAGATAGTGAGGTCATGGAACCTATACAGATTGAAGAGGAGGAGGTGCTTGCTATCTTGAGGCAAATCAGAGTAGATAAATCCCCAGGACCTGACAGGGTATTCCCTTGGACCTTAAAGGAGACTAGTGTTGAAATTGCAGGGGCCCTGGCAGATATATTTAAAATGTTGGTATCTACAGGTGAGGTGCCGGAGGATTGGAGGATAGCTCCTGGTGTTCCGTTGTTTAAAAAAGGCTCTAAAAGTAATTCAGGAAATCATAGGCAGGTAAGTTTGACATCAGTAGTAGGTAAATTATTGGAAGGAGTACTAAGAGATAGGATCTACAAGTATTTAGATAGACAGGGACTTATTAGGGAGAGTCAACACGGCTTTGTGCATGTTAGGTCATGTTTAACAAATCTATTAGATTTTTTCGAGGAAGTTACCAGGAAAGTGGATGAAGGGAAGGCAGTGGATGTTGTATACATGGACTTCAGTAAGGCCTTTGACAAGGTCCCGCATGGGAGGTTAGTTAGGAAGATTCAGTCGCTAGGTATACATGGAGACGTAGTAAATTGGATTAGACATTGGCTCAATGGGAGAAGTCAGAGAGTGGTAGTGGAGGATTGCTTCTCTGAGTGGAGGCCTGTGACTAGTGGTGTGCCACAGGGATCAGTGCTGGGTCCATTGTTATTTGTCATCTATATCAATGATCTGGATGATAATGTGGTAAATTGGATCAGCAAATTTGCTGATGATACAAAGATTGGAGGTGTAGTGGACAGCGAGGAAGGATTTCAAAGCTTACAGAGGGATTTGGACCAGCTGGAAAAATGGGCTGAAAAATGGCAGATGGAGTTTAATACAGACAAGTGTGATGTATTGCACTTTGGAAGGACAAACCAAGGTAGAACATACAAGGTCACTGAGGAGTGCAGTAGAACAGAGGGATCTGGGAATACAGATACATAATTCCTTAAAAGTGGTATCACAGGTGGATAGGGTCATAAAGAGAGCTTTTGGTACATTGGACTTTATAAATCAAAGTATTGAGTATAAGAATTGGAATGTTATGGTGAGGTTGTATAAGGCATTGGTGAGGCCGAATTTGGAGTATTGTGTGCAGTTTTGGTCACCTAAGTACAGGAAGGATATTAATAAGGTTGAAAGAGAGCAGAGAAGGTTTACAAGGATGTTGCTGGGGCTTGAGAAACTGAGTTACAGAGAAAGGTTGAATAGGTTAGGACTTTATTCCCTGGAGCGTAGGAGAATGAGGGGTGATTCGATAGAGGTGTATAAAATTATGATGGGTATAGATAGAGTGAATGCAAGCAGGCTTTTTCCACTGAGGTTCAGGGAGATAAAAACCAGAGGACATGGGTTAAGGGTGAAGGGGGAAAAGTTTCAAGGGAACATTGGGGGGGGGGGGGGCTTCTTCACACAGAGAATGGTGGGAGTGTGGAATGAGCTGCCAGATGAAATGGTGAATGCAGGCTCATTTTTAACATTTAGGAAAAACTTGGACAGGTACGTGGATGAGAGGTGTATGGAGGGATATGGTCCAGGTGCAGGTCAGTGGGACTAGGCAGAAAAATGGTTTGGTACAGCCAAGAAGGGCCAAAAGGCCTGTTTGTGTGCTGTAATGTTTTATGGTTCTATGGTTAATTGCAGGTTGAGTATGTGGTGAGGAAGTCAAATGCAATGTTAGCATTCATTTCAAGAGGATGAGAATATAAAAGCAAGGATGTAATATTGTGGCTTTATGAAGCACTGGTGAGGCCTTACTTGGAGTATTATGAGCAGTCCTAAGCTCCTTATCATAGAAATGGTGTGCTGACACAGGAGAGGGCTCATGAGGCAATCACAAAAATGCTTCCAGGATTGAATGGCTGCTCATATGAAGAGCATTTGATGGCTCTGGGCCTGTATTCACTGGAATTCAGAAGAATGAGGGGTGACCTCATTGAAACCTATCAAATGGTGAAAGGCCTTGTTAGAGTGGATGTGGAGAGGATGTTTCCTATGTTGGGAGAGTGTAAGACTAGAGGACACAGCCTCAGAATAGGGGGGTGACTTTTTAAAATGGAGATGAGGAGAAATTTCTTTAACTAGAGAATGGTGAATATGTGGGATTTGTTCCACAGACAGCTGTGGAAGCCAAGTCTTTACAAATATTTAGGGCAGAGGGTGATTGGTCAAGGGATGAAGGGATATGGTGGGGAGGAAGGCAGCAGGTTGGGGCTAAGAGGACAAATGGATCAGCCATGATGAAATGGCAGAGCAGACTCGATGGGCCAAATGGCCTAATTTTGCTTCTCTCTCTTATGGTCTTATGTTTGTTGCTTACATCTCCCTTTCATCCACTCATACCTTGAATGAATTTTTAAATGACAACTTTCTGATGCTCTGCCCAAGCATCAAAGAAATGGGGATAATATGTAGCCTTCCAATCCCACAGAAACTACTTGATGCTCACATAAGCCATAATTCAATGGAAGTAATGGCTAAACCAAATGGCGCAAGAGATTCTGTGGATGCTCTAAGTCTTAAGGAACACATACAAAATGCTGGAGGAACTCGGCAGTTCAGACAGCATCTATGGAGGGGAATGAAAAACTGATGTTTTGGGTGAGACACTTCCACCAAGTGGAATGTTTAGTCTCACAGGCATTTGAGAATGTTGAAAATCTGGGAAAGAAGGCATTCAAAAATGGCAATAATAGAAAACATAATAAATACATTTAAAAACTGTAACTGAAATTCCCCATTTTTTTTGAGATCTTGCCTTTTGGCATGTGTCTTCTATCTCCCATTGTAATTTGTAGACCAGTTTCTTCTCAGAGTTTGGAGGCAGCAGAGCACCTGAGGGAAACCCAGTCCAATCACGGTGAGCATGTGAACTCTCACACTCAGGATCAGGTTTAACATCACTGGCACATGTTGTGACATTTGATGTTATGTGGCAGCAGTACATAATAATAAAAAATGGTAAATTACTGTAAGCATATTTTTTTTTTAAAAAGTTAAATTAACAAAAGTTATTTTAAAAAGTAGTGAGTTAGTGTTCATGGATTCAATATCCCTTCAGAAATCTGATGGTGGAGGGGAAGAAGCTGTTCCTGAATCATTGAGCGTGTGCCTTCAAGCTCCTGTACCTCCTCCCTGATGGTAGCAACAAGAAGAGAGCATGTCCTAAGTGATGGCAGTCCTTCGTGATGGATGCCGCCTTTTTGAGGCGTCACTCCTTGAAGATGTCCTGTATGCTGGGGAGGTTAATGTCCATGATGGAGTTGACTAAGTTTACAACTCTCTGCAGCCTGTTCCGATTCTGTGCAGTAATCCCCACCCTTGATTCCAGATGGAGATTCAGGCAGTTAGAACGCTGTCCATGGTACATTGGTAGAAATTTGTGAGCGTCTTTGGTGACATACCAAATCTCCTCAAACTCCTAATGAAGTATAGCCACTGTCGTGCCTTCTTTGTAACTGCATCAATATGTTGGCTCCATGATAGATCTTCAGTGATGTCAACACCCAGGGACTTGAGTTTGCTCTCCCTTTCCACTACTGATCTCTCGATGAGGTCTGGTGTGTGTGCCCTTGTCTTACCTTTTTGGAGTCCAGTTGCAGATGGAGCAACAGATGTCCAGGTTTTGGAGCTTTTTCATCAGAACTATAGGAGCACAGAAGTCAGAATTGAAACCAAGTTATTAGAGTAGCGACTCTAAAGCTTTAAGACAGCTACTGTGTCTGACTTGACACAAACTCAAAGAGCAACTTTCCCAATACAGCTGCTGTCTGGGTGCCCAGATTGGATCACATTGTCAGGTTGTGATAGACAACTCAACAGAGAAATGTGCGGTAAATGAATCAGCCCCTTCTCTGGTGGTCTTCATTGTGCCTGGTTGCAACAAGCTTTACTTGGGGCCTGAGTGTGTAAACCAAGTGTCACTATATTGCTGAAGTTCCACCTCTCACATACTTCAAATGATCAACCTAGCCTCTTTGCCTCACTACATTCCATTTAGTTGGACCTTGTCGCCCTACTTGTTAAAAAGCTTCTGTATAAAAACACTTTTGGATGGAGAGCAGAATGGAATGTTCTAGAGTGTTATGATATGCACCCAACTGTGCCAGCTTCCGGAATTTCAACGCTCTAACTCCCTGGAGTGTGGATAGCTGACACGGCCCCAAGTTTAAGAACTCAGGACCATTTTGCTGCTATGTTTTGCCTCCTGAATTTCAGTGTTAAGGAGTACCTGAGAGGTTCAGTGCTCAATAGTAAGTTCAACTAGGATTATTGTCTAGTGTCTTGTTTAGTGCTCAGTTTTTGTTTCAGTCTTATACTGCATCTCAATCTTTGCTTCAGATACTCCAGCAATTGGGTCATAACCATCCTCATCACATCGAGACCCTGCAGAAAGAGATAGTGGAACCTAAGAGATGGTTTCTGAAAAAGTCATTTGGTGGAATGCCTAGTCACCTCACCTCACAAACAAGCACCAAGACTTTGCCTGGATGGCAGATTGATGGTCCCTTCCCATCAGATTCGTTATGCAGTCAGGACCTCAGTCCCACCTCACAATGACTACGTGGCAGTGAGACTCCTTGGAGACTGTATGTTTACACTGTGTAACAGCATGGACATATTAAGGAGGAAACACAAGTGATATTGATGCATTGTAAGGGAATTTGTTGAATTAATAGTACAATGAATGATGGGAAAAAATATCTTGAATATATTTTCTGTATATATTATTGAAACAATATTTTTAAAGTAAAAAGTGCTGTTTAACTGCATTTCATAGCTGCACTCCATGACAAATCACTAGTAAGCACCTTTGAGACACTCTTCGTATCTACAGTTGAATCACCAATTCCTGGTAGTTATATGGGGGAAATGAACAGGACTTTATATACCTCAGTAAAGCCTCCTCTCAGACACACCTTTCTGAAAGAAAGTCACAACTAGCTTATCCAATCTTTCCTCGTTGCTATGATTTTCCACTCCACATAGCATCCTACTAAATCCCTTTTGCACCCTCTCTGGCTTAACCACATTTCCCTGTGATTTCAAAGCAAAATTGTCTTATCAGAGCTGCCTCTCTTTCCCATCACCTGCATTCCGGGATTCTGATTTTCTGTCACATTTCTGGCATCTGTTTTGGCTTTTGGTCTGAATTTCATGTGGGAATCTTCCTTGTAATAAATGATTGGATATCCATCTGTTATTTTCAGTTATTAATTGGCTTAATAGCTTTCTCTGCCTGTTTATTTAAACATTTTGGCATTAATTTTTCTGCAAACAATTCTGATGTCTGCATCACAGGAAAACTGATAATGCTGGAGGGGCAGGAGAGATTCAGCAGGATGTTACCTGGAGTGGAAAATTATAGTGATGAGAAAAGACTGGATAAACTACTGCTATTAATGTATTTTTAATGGAGCCTTTTAAATCAATTGAAATGGAAATTTGATTATCTGGTATGCTCCAACAACAGAACAAACTGCTGCTGTTCTTCAGAGGTGACACTGAGGGAAGACTTAATGAAGGTATATAATTATGAGAAATTATGATCATAAATTAGGAGAGATCTATGTAACAGTAAAGAACATTTATTTCTTAGCAGATGGTTGAAAACCAGATTGCATAGATTTAAAGTGCAAACAGAAAATGGTGGAAACACTCAGCAGGTCAGGCAGCATCTGTGGAATGAGAAGTGGAATTATATGAATTCTGTGTCTCTTTCCACAGATACTGCCTGACCTGCTGAGTGTTTCCAGTATTTTCTGTTTTTATTTCAGTTTTCCTGCATCTGTTTTTTTTTTACTTACGTAGGTTCATAAGCTCACCTCTGTCCCAGAATACTGATGGACTTTTACCGCTGTACCATTGAGAGCATACTCACCAACTGTATCTCAGTGTGGTATGGCAATTGTCCCGTATCGGACCGCAAAGCTCTCCAGCGTGTGGTGAAAAATGCCCAGCAGATTATTGGCACTCAATTACCCACCATTGAGAACATCTACCATAAACGCTGCCTGGGCAGGGCGAAAAGCATTATCAAGGATGTATCTCACCCAACCATGGACTTTTTACTCTCTTCCCATCCAGTAGGTGCTACAGGAGCCTCCGCTCCCACCCCAGCAGGCTCAGGAAGAGCTTCTTCCCTGAGGCTGTGACCCTGCTGAACTTCACATCACAGCGCTAAGCAGTATTGCACCCATACTGGACTGTCTCAGTACTTTTATATTTGTGTGCTGTAGCACTTACTTTTTATTCACAGTTATTTTTGTAAATAACACTATTCTTTGCATTTTTGGTTAGATGCTAACTGCATTTCATAGGCTTTGTATCTGTACTCAGCACAATGACAATAAAGTTGAATCTAATCTAATCTAATCATAGATCTTGGAAGAAGGAAAGGATATTCGGCCAGTGGGTAGCAGCAAGGATCTGGGACAAACTGTCTGAAAGAGGGAGAAGCCTTCATCATATTCAAGCGGTACTTCAGAATCGGCATCATGCTTAATGTCACTGTCATTATGTGGCAGCACTGCATTGCAATACATAATAATAAAAACTATTAATTACAATTAGAATCAGAAATAGAAACATTAAATAAGCAATGCAAAAAAGAGTGGAAAAATAGTGAGGAAATATTCATTGGTTTATTGTCCATTTAGAAATCAGTTCCCGAAACACTGGATGTGTGTCTTCACGCTCCTTGATGGTAGCAATGAGAAGAGGGTATGTCCTGGGTGACAGGATCCTTAATGATGGATGCCATCTTTTTGAGACATCACTCTTTGAAGATGTCCACGATGCTGGGGAGGCTAGTGCCCAAGGTGGAGTTGGCAGAGTTTTCAACTTGATATGTATTTGAAAAGCCAGGATGCACTGGTAAAGGTAAAGGGCAAAATAAGACTGGGTGTTCTCAGCAGAAATGTGATGGGCCAAATGGCCTCCCAGTGTTACAATTTTATGATTCATTCTTTCTTTTGGTATATTTATCTTCTTTGTTTGGGATTCTCAATTCTTCAAGAATAAATCAAGGTGAATGTATTATTGTCCTAACAAACTGCTGTATCTTGGAGAAGGTTGGTGGAAAACCTAATGAAATAATACGTGGCTAAACTGTTTAATGTGGTATAAGTTATCTGAGTATGTAACATATAATCACACAAACTCAAACCAAGGGTTACCAACCTTTTTTATGCCGTGGACCAATGCCATTAAGCAAAGAGTCCATGGAACCCTGGTTGGGAACCCTGTCCCAAACAGTTTGGTTTTTATTGGTCTACAATAAAGTACACCCCTCTGTTCTGAAACTCCTGGTGTCTTCTAGAAGTTTATGCCTAATATTTGTTGTCTGAACCTACATTGTCTGAGATGCTGTTGAAAGCACGTGTTCACTTTACTGTAGCTGTGCAAATGACAATAAACTCAACTTGACTTGAGATTGTTGCATTTGCAGCTTACTAGCACCACAAGATGGGCAGTCAGACTACTTCCCAACAAGCTGAAGCTGGCGTAACAAGCAGCTTGTATTTGCTCTGGAAATAAAAAAAGTGGCAAAGTCAAGAAACTTTTTTAAATCTACCAAATACTGGAAGGCTCAGATAGAGTTGACGTGGAGGGGATCTTTCCTATACTGGGGGAGTCGAGGACCAGAGGGCACAGCCGCAGAGTAGAAGAATGTCCTCTTAGATTAGAAGTGAGGAGGAATTTATTTAGCCAAACGATGGTGAGGCTGTGAACTCATTGCTATGGGTGGCTGTGGAGGCCACTTTATTGGGGTGGCACAGTAGCACAGTGGTAAGCACAATGCTTTACAGTATCAGGGACCTTGGTTCAATTCCCACTGCTGCCTGTAGGAGTTTGTACGTTGTCCCCGTTTCCATTGGATGCTCCAGTTTCTGCCCACGTTCCAAAGACCTACCAGTTGGTTAATTGGTCAATGTTGAATCGTCCTGTGATTATGCTAGGATTAAATCAGGGATTGCTGGGCGGTGCAACTTGAAGGACCAGAAGGGCTATTCTGCTCTTCTTCTCAAAAAATAAATTATAATTAAAGCTGAGGTTGCTGATTTCTGGCTTAGTCAGGGTGTCAAAGGTTATGGGGAGAAGAGAAGAGACTGGGATGTTGAAGGGAACAGTAAGTTAGCCATGATGAATGGCCTAATTCTGCTCCTACGTCTGACCCAGCTACTGAACGTTGCTGATTGACAGCACTCAACACAGCCCCACAAGATTCTTCAGCCAGAGTGAGAAAATACAGGCTTTCTTGTTTTCCAGGTGAGTCAGTACGAGAAGGCAGCACCAGAGAATTAAGTGCAGCTGATACAAATGCCACTCTGAGAGTTTTTGTTCCGTAAGGTTAACAATGTTGTGCAACCAACGGATGTTAAAGACACAGAGATGGAATGGATGATTGGTGTCCTCTTTATCAACAGCACATACCAGGAATAGGGTTAGCATCATTTTAGTACAAATGGAAGAAATACTTGATATAGGTACAAAAGCAGGCTCAATGGGCTGAATGACCTAATACTGCTCCAGTGTCTTATACTCTTTAAAGAGACAAAGTGCTATATGAGCTGGAATAAAGGCAAATGGCAAATCCAAATTCTCAGCAATAAAATGGGGTGGCAACAACAGCACAAGGGATTTACTTATTGATTTAGAGATACAATGTGGAAATTACTGAATCGGAAATTCATAAACCTATTTTTTCAATGCAATCTGGTAAGGCCCCGGGACTTGATGGTTATCCTGCAGAATTTTATTAAAAATTTGGAAAATTGCTTTCTACATACATGTTGGAGATGTTTGAAGAATCTTTTGTGAAAAGTGATTTACCCTTTACTTTTTATGAAGCTTCTATTTCTTTAATTCTCAAAAAGGATAAAGATCCTACTGATTGTGCCTCATACAGACCTATTTCATTATTGAATGTTGATGCTAAGATTCTCTCAAAGATAATGGCCAATCAGTTGGAGAGTATTTTGGGTAAAATTATTTTTAAAGATCAAACAGGCTTTATAAAGGTTCGTTATTCTTTCTCAAATGTTCGGAGATTATTTAACATTATATATTCGTCTTCTTCTAAGACTCCACAATGCATTATATCTTTGGATGCTGAAAAAACATTTGATCGAGTCGAATGGAAATATTTATTTAATGTTTTAGAAAAATTTGGTTTTGGTATTAATTTTAATAATTGGATTAAAATGATATATAAAGCTCCTATTGCTACCGTTGTCACTAATAACTGTAGGTCTCCTTTTTTTCAGCTATCATGGGGGCAAGCCAAGGTTGTCCATTAGGTCCTTTGTTATTTAACTTAATATTAGAAACCCTTGCTATTGCTCTTTGTGAAGCCGAAAATATTCATGGGATTTTTGTGAATGAGACCATGCACGAGGTCTCTCTTTATGCTGATGATTTATTGGTATATATATCTAAGCCTGAAGAATCTATTCCTGCTTTGCTAAAATTATTTGACAAATTTGTAGACTTTTCAGGATATAAAATAAATTTTAGTAAAAATGAATTACTTCCTTTAAATGAATCTGTCTCTATATATGATAATATTCCTTTTAAAGTTACAGATTCTTTTAGATATTTAGGTGTTATAATTACTTAAAAAAAGATCTTTATAAAGCCAATTTTCCTCCTTTAGTGGACTCTATGAAGTATTCCCTTAGTAGATGGAGCACCCTTACATTTTCACTTGTTGGTAGTATTCATGTAGTTAAAATGATGATTTTACCAAAATTTTTATATTTATTTCAGAATATTTCTGTTTTTTTGACTAAGAAGTTTTTTGATTGGATTAATTCTATTATTCTATCTTTTATTTGGGATAATAAAAGACCAAGAATTGGTAAATGTCATTTGCAAAAGTTGAAAAAGGACAGAGGTCTCGCTTTGCCTAATCTAAGAATGTATTATTAGGCTGTTAATTTGCAGTATATGTCATTTTGGTTATATTGGGGTGATGGGAATGATCGGCCAATTTGGGTAGACCTGGAACTGAGAGCTATGAAACAGTTTTAATTAACTTTGTTATTAGGAGTTGCTCTACCTATACAATTAGCTCCAGTATTGAATTCTTCAACAAGATCTGAAGACATAGGCCTGTGAAGTCTGCTTTGCCATTCCATCATGGCTGACCTAATTTCCCTCTCATCCCCATTCTCCTCCCTTCTCCTCATGACCTTTGATGCTCTGACTAATCAAGTATCTATCAACCTCCATTTTAAAGGCAGTTGAAGAGGAGAAAAAAAAAGTATCAGCCATGATTGGATGTTGGAGCAGACTCGATGGGTCAGATGGCCTAATTCTGCTCCTATATCTTATGGTCCAAATATACCCAATAACTTTGTCTCCACAGATGCCTGTGGCAATGAATTCCACAGATTCACAATTCTGGCTACAGAAGTTCCTCCTCATCTCTGTTCTAAGGGGATGTCCTTTTGTGGCTGTGCCCTGTGGTCCAAGACTCCCCCATTATTGGAAACATCTTCACCACCTCCACTCTGTCTAGACTTATCACTATCTTAAGGGTTTCAATGTGATCCACCCTCATTCTTCTAAACTCCAACGAGTATAGTCCCAGAACCTTCAAACGCTCCTCAGATGTTACCCTTTTCATTCCTGAGATCATTCTCTTAAACCTCCTCTGGACCAACTCCAATGCCAGCACATCCTTTCTTAGAAATGGGGTCCAAATCTGATTGGAAAGCAAAGAGAGGAATTCTATGTGACATCAGAACTGATGAGAACAAAGCAGACAAGAGAGAGGATAGCGAGAGGAAGAATAAAGGACAGGTGGGGACTACACGGTTCCGGAATATTAAGTGTGTAGTAGAGGAAGGTGGGGAGGAACAAGTGATAAGGAGGACTCATGTACAGAGGGATGGTCTGACGGAACATGGAGTTAAATGTGTTGAAAGAGTAAGTAAATTTAGGAAGAACAACAAAATTCTAGGGGCGTATAGCCCGATGGGAGTTCGGGGAGCTGGGTTAAGCACAATAGGCAGCGATTCAAACAGAGAGAGGAGAAATGGGCTAAAAATTCTATATCTGAATACACGAAGTGTCAGAAATAAGGCGGATGAGCTTGAAGCCCAGGTGCGAATGGGTAACTATGATGTTGTTGGGATAACGGAGACATGGCTGCAGGGAGATCAGACCTGGGAAATGAATGTACAAGGGTATACGTGCTATCGTAGGGACAGAAATGTGGGCAGAGGGGGTGGGGTGGCCCTGTTGGTGAGGAATGAGATTCAGTCCTTTGCAAGGGGGGACATAGGGTCAGGAGAAGTAGAGTCTGTGTGGATAGAACTGAGGAACAGTAAGAGCAAAAGGACCCAAATGGGTGTTGTCTACAGGCCACCAAACAGTAGCATGGATATTGGGTGCAAGTTGAAAAGGGAGTTAACATTGGCATGTGGCAAAGGTAATGTCGCAGTAGTTATGGGGGATTTCAACATGCAGGTGAACTGGGAGAATCAGGTTGGTGCTGGACCACAGGATAGGGAGTTTGTAGAGTGCCTACGGGATGCATTCTTGGAACAACTTGTATGAGAGCCGACCAGGGACAAGACTATTCTGGATTTAGTGTTATGTAATGAACAGGATTTGATAAGCGATCTCGCAGTAAAGGAACGATTAGGAGGTAGTGATCACAATATGATAAGCTTTTATCTGCAATTTGAGAAGGATAAGGGCAGCTCGGAGGTGTCAGTGTTGCAGATGAACAGGGGAAACTATGGAGCCATGAGGGAGGAGCTGGCCAAAGTTGACTGGAAGGATAGCCTAGCAGAAAAGACAGTGGAACAGCAATGGCAGGTATTCTTGGGAATAATGCACAAGGTGCAAAATCAGTTCATCCCCCAGAGAAGGAAGGATTCAAAGGGGGGAAAGGGGCCACAGTGGTTGACAAAGGAAGTCAGAGATTGCATAGCATTAAAAAAAAGGAAATATGACAGAGCTAAGGTGAGTGGGAGGACAGGTGATTGGGAAGTGTTTAAGGAACAACAGAACTTAACTAAAAAGACAATACGGGGAGAAAAAATGAGGTACAAACGCAAGCGAGCCGGGAATATAAAGGAAGATAGCAAAAGCTTTTTTAGGTATGTGAAGAGAAAGAAGATAGTTAAGAACAACGTTGGGTCCTTGAAGAATAAATCAGTGAAATTGTTATGGGAAACAGAGAAATGGCAGAAGAATTTAATGAGTACTTTAGATCTGTTTTCACTAAGGAAGACACAAGCAATCTCCCAGATGTATGGATGGGCCAAGGACATAGGGTAACAGAGGAAATGAAACAGATTGACATTCGGAAGGAAACGGTGATGAGAAGACTGGTGGGACTGAAGGCTGACAAATCCCCACGTCCAGATGGTCTGCACCCTAGGGTACTAAAGGAGGTGGCCCTGGAAATTGCGGATGCATTGGTAATCATTTTTCAATGTTCCTTAGATTCAGGATCAGTCCCTGAGGATTGGAGAATGGCTAATATTATCCCACTTTTTAAGAAAGGAGGGAGGGAGAAAACAGAGAACTATCGACCTGTCAGCCTGACATCGGTGGTGGGAAAGATGCTAGAGTCCATTATTAAGGATGAAATAGTGGCATATCTAGATAGCAGTGATAAGATTGGGCCGAGCCAGCATGGATTTACCAAGGGTAAATCATGCTTAACTAATCTGTTGGAGTTTTTCGAGGATGTAACCAGGAAGTTAGACAAGGGAGATCCAGTGGATGTAGTGTACCTTGATTTTCAGAAGGCATTTGATAAGGTCCCACATAGATGATTGGTGGGTAAAATCAAAGCTCAGGGCATCGGGGGGAAGGCATTGACATGGATAGAAAACTGGTTGGCAGATAGAAAGCAAAGGGTAGCGGTGAATGGGTGTTTCTCGGAATGGCAGGTGGTGACTAGTGGGGTGCCACAGGGCTCGGTATTGGGACCACAGCTGTTTACCATTTACGTTAACGATTTGGATGAAGGCATAGAAAATAACATCAGAAAATTTGCTGATGATACTAAGCTGGGTGGCAGTGTGACATGTGATGAGGATGTTAGGAGAATTCAGGGTGACTTGGATAGGCTGGGTGAGTGGGCAGATACATGGCAGATGGCGTTTAAGGTGAATAAGTGTGAGGTTATCCACTTTGGGAGTAAGAACAGGAAGGCAGATTATTATCTGAACGGTGTAGAGTTGGGTAAGGGAGAAATACAAAGAAATCTCGGAGTCCTTGTTCATCAGTCACTGAAGGTGAATGAGCAAGGGCAGCAGGCAGTGAAGAAGGCTAATGGAATGTTGGCCTTTATTACAAAGGGAATTGAGTACAAGAGCAAGGAAATCCTCTTGCATTTGTACAGAGCCCTGGTGAGACCACACCTGGAGTATTGTGTACAGTTTTGATCTCCAGGGTTAAGGAAGGACATCCTGGCTGTAGAGGAAGTGCAGCGTAGATTCACAAGGTTAATTCCTGGGATGTCTGGACTGTCTTACGCAGAGAGGTTAGAGAGACTGGGCTTGTACACGCTGGAATTAAGGAGATTGAGAGGGGATCTGATTGAAACATATAAGATTATTAAGGGATTGGACAAGATAGAGGCAGGAAATATGTTTCAGATGCTGGGAGAGTCCAGTACCAGAGGGCATGGTTTGAGAATAAGGGGTAGGTCATTTAGGACAGAGTTAAGGAAAAACTTCTTCTCCCAGAGAGTTGTGGGGGTCTGGAATGCACTGCCTCTGAAGGTAGTGGAGGCCAATTCTCTGGATGCTTTCAGGAAGGAGCTAGATAGGTATCTTATGGATAGGGGAATCAAGGGATATGGGGACAAGGCAGGAACCGGGTATTGATAGTAATTGATCAGCCATGATCTCAAAATGGCAGTGCAGGCTCGAAGGGCCGAATGGTCTATTTCTGCACCTATTGTCTATTGTCTAATATGTGGCACAAGTGGCAATGGGAACTGGTATTTGAAGTCAGTAGATGACACTCCAGCATTCAAGATTCAAGATTCAAGATTCAAAAACTTTATTGTCATTCCTGAGGAGACTGAGGTCCTGTAACATCTGCCAGACAATGCTGAGGATGTTCTTCGAGGCTGTGGTGGCCAGTGCTATCATATTTGCTGTTGTGTGCTGGGGCAGCAGGCTGAGGGTAGCAGACACCAACAGAATCAACAAACTTATTCGTAAGGCCAGTGATGTTGTGGGGGTGGAACTGGACTTTCTGACGGAGGTGTCTGCAAAGAGAATGCTGTCCAAGTTGCATGCCATCTTGGACAATGACTCCCATCCACTCCATAATGTACTGGTTAGGCACAGGAGTACATTCAGCCAGAGACTCATTCCACCGAGATGTAACACTGAACATCATAGGAAGTCATTCCTACCTGTGGCCATCAAACTTTACAACCCCTCCCTCGGAGTGTCAGACACCCTGTGCCAATAGGCTGGTCCTGGACTTAATTCCACTTGGCATGATTAACTTATTATTTAAATATTTATGGTTTTATATTGCTATATTTCTTCACTATTCTTGGTTGGTGCGGCTGTAATGAAACCCAATTTCCCTCAGGATCAATAAAATGTGTCTGTCTGTCTGTCTGTCAACCATACATCAGCTCTGCAGGGCAGAATGAGACAGCGTTTCCCAGGGGCAAGTGCAATCATAGCATAACAACGCAACAATAAATAGTAAAACACAATAGCCACATGTTGGTTAAAATCAAGTTATAAGTGTCCAGTGCAAGTTAAAAGTGTCCGAAGCAGAGTCAGGTAGAGCAGCCATTTAGCAGTCTGACTGCCTGTGGGAGGAAGCTGTTTGTGGTTTTGGTTTTGCTGCTCCTGTAACGCTTGCCTGATGGCAGAACAAACAGTTTATGGAGAGGGTGTGAAGGGTCTTTAATGATGTATCGTGTCTTCTGGAGGCATCAACTCTGAAAGAGGTCTTGGACAGAAGGTAGGAAGACCCCAGTAACCTCTCTGCTCCCCTAACCACCCTCTGCAAGGCTTTTTTGTCGGCAGCACTGCAGCTGGAGCACCAGGTTGTGATGCAAAAGGTCAGCACACTCTCAACCACGCCTCTGTAGAATGTAGTATGAAGATGTTAGTGGGGAGTGATGCTTGTTTAAGTTTCCTCAGAAAGTGCAATCTCTGCTGGGCCCGTTTCACAATCCCAGTGGTGTTCCTGGACCAGGTGAGATTGTCCGAGATCTGCACCCCAAGGAACTTGATGTTTTCCACTCTCTCCACTGTGGAGCCGCTGATGCTGAGGGGTGTGTGCTCAGGCTGAGACCATCTGAAATCGACGATCATCTCCTTGGTTTTGGTGACATTAAGCATCAAGTTGTTGTCACTGCACCAGCTCTCTAGGTGTTTGACCTCCTCCCTGTACATTGTTTCATCATTTTTGCTGATGAGCCCCACCACTGTGGTATCATCAGCAAATTTAATGATCAGGTTCTCCTTGAATCTGGCTGCACAGTCATGTGTTAGCAGTGTAAACAGCAATGGGCTGAGCACACAGCCTTGTGGGGATCCAGTGCTCAGTGTGATGGAGTCAGAGATGTTCCTGCAAACACGGACTGACTGTGGTCTCTCTGACAAGAAATCCAGAATCCAGTGACACATGGCAGTGTTAAGGCCAAGCAGCGACAGTTTCTCCACTAGTCTCTGCGGGATGATGGTATTGAACACTGAACTGAAATCAATGTACAGGATTCTGGCATAAGTGTCTTTGTTGTCCAAGTGAGAGAGAACCGTGTGCAGTGTGTTGGATATTGCGTCCTTCGTAGAGTGGTTGAGATGATAAGCAAACTGTAGAGGATCCAGCGATGAGGGGAGGCTGGCTGTGATATGAAGTTTGACAAGCCGTTCAAAACATTTCATCACTATGGGGGTCAGGGTGACAGGACGGTAATCATTCAGACAGGCTACAACTGATTTCTTTGCTACAGGGATGATTGTGGAGGTTTTGAAGCGTCTGGGGACAATGACTTGACTAAGGGAGATGTTGAAGATGTCTGTCAGGACATCAGCACATTCTTTGAGCACACATCCAGGGATGTTGTCGGGACCTCCCGCTTTTCGTGGGTTGACCCTGGCAAGAGTCCTCCATGTCTGCTCTGAATCAATGAATAGAGTCAGCTAGTCAGATCGTAAGAAGGGACTGGCTCTCCCCTTTGCTGTAGTGTTTGATGCTTCGAAGCGTGCAAAGAAACTGTTGAGCTTGTCTGGAAGAGAGGTGTCGCTGTTATCAGTTTTCCGCCTGTTTCTTCATGGGTTCTGTTCCTTCATGGGTAGGAATGCCAACAGGAGGGAGCTAGCTTAGTCAGAAAACATAGTCCCAAGATCTTCTTGGCAGGAGAACCGATATAAAGATTAAAAGATTAGGTTTATTTGTCCCATGCACACCAAAGCATCAAAACATACAGCAAAATGCATCATTTTGCATCAATAACCAACACAGATTGTGCTGGCAAAGTCTCCAAATGTTGCCATGCTTTCAGTGCTAACATCACATGCCTGCAAATCATTAATCCTTTCAGTGTGTATTTGGAACGTGGGGGAAACTGGAGCAGTCATGGAGAAAATGCACAGATAGTGACGAGAATCGATCGGTGATCACTGGTGCTGAAAAGTAATTGCCCTACCTTGCCACCCATAAAAAATGAGCCAAACTGAAAGCATTCAGCTGTATTAGGATTGGGAAGCTTTTAAAACTTGCAGAAGGAAACTAAGAAGATCATTAGGAAGGAAAAGATGAATTATGAAAGGAAGCTGGCGACTAATATCAAAGTAGATACTAAAAGCTTTTTAAAGTATATAAAGGGTAAAAGAGAGTCGAGGGTCCAAAACAAAATGGCGCTGGAGATATTGTAATGAGAGATGCAGAGAATGCATACTTTGCATCAGTCTTCACAGTGGAAGACATCTGCAGTATACCAGATATTCAAGAGTGTCAGGGAAGTGAAGTTTGTGCAGTGAAAATTACAACTGAGAAGGTGCTCAGAAAGTTTAATAGTTTGAGGGTGGATAAATCTCCTGGACCTGATGCAATAGACCCTTGAGTTCTGAAGGAAGTAGCTGGAGAGATTGTGGAGGCATTAACAATGATCTTTCAAGTATTGATAGATACTGGCATTGTACCAGATGACTGGAAAATTGCAAATGTTACTTCACTATTTAAGAAGGTGGGAGGCAGCAGAAAGGAAACTATAGACCTGTTAGCCTGATGTCAGTAGTTGGGAAGTTGTTGGAATCGATTGTTAGGGATGAGATTATGGAGTACCCGGAGGCACATGTCAAGATAGGTCAAAGCCAGTATGGTTTCCTGAAAGGAAAATCCTGCCTGACACACTTATTGCAATTCTTTGAGAAAATTACAAGCAGGGTAGACAAAGGAGATGCAGTAGATGTGGTGCACTTGGATTTTCAGAAGGCCTTTGACAAGGTGCCACACATGAGGCTGCTTAGCAAGATAAGAGCCCATGGAATTACAGGGAAGTTACTAGCGTGTGTGGAGCTGGTCAGCAGAAAACAGAGAATGGGGATAAAGGGATCCTATTCTGGCTGGCTGCCGGTTACCAGTGGAGTTCCACAGGGGTCGGTGTTGGGACCGTTGTTTTTTATAATGTATGTCGATGATTTGGACTATGGTATTAATGGATTTGTGGCTAATTTTGCTGATGATACAAAGATAGGTGGAGAAGCGGGTAGTGTTGAGGAAACAGAGAGCCTGTAGAGAGACTTAGGTAGTTTAGGGGAATGGGCAAAGAAGTGGCAAATGAAATACAATGTTGGAAAGTGTATGGTCATATACTATGGTGGAAGAAATAAATGGGCAGACTATTATTTAGATGGGGAGAGAATTCAAAATGCAGAGATGCAAAGAGACTTGGGAGTCCTTGTGCAGGATACCCTAAAGGTTAACTTCCAGTTTGTGTTGGTTGTGAAGAAGACAAATGCAATGTTAGCATTCATTTCTAGAGGTATAGAATATAAGAGCAGGGATGTGATGTTGAGGTTCTATAAGGCACTCATGAAACCACACTTGGAGTATTGTGTGCAGTTTTGGGCTCCTTATTTTAGAAAGGATATACTGACATTGGAGAGGGCTCAGAGAAGATTCACAAGAATTATTCCAGGAATGAAAGGGTTACCATATGAGGAACGTCTGTCATCTTTTGGGCTGTATTCCCTGGAGTTCAGGAGATTGAGGGGGCATCTTATAGAAACATTCCAGGTGTTAAAATGCCTGAACAGATTCAATATGACAAAGTTATTTCCCATGGTAGGGGATTCTAGGACAAGAGGGCACGACTTCAGGATTGAAGGACGTCTATTTAGAACAAAGATATGGAGAAATTACTTTAGTCAGAAGGTGGTAAATCTGTGGAATTTGTTGCCACAAGTGGCTGTGGAGGCCCAGTCATTGGGTGCATTTAAGGTAGAGATAGATAGGTTCTTGATTAGCCAGGCATCAAAGGGTATGGGGAGAAGGCAGGGGAGTGGGGATGACTGGAACAATTGGATCAACCCATGAATGAATGGTGGAGCAAACTTGATGGGCCAAATGGCCTACTTCTGCTCCTATTCCTTATGGTTTTATTGTCTTATTATTCAGCACAGGTTTTCATGTACACAGTTTCTCAGGTGGGATTTGAACTGAATACTTTCTAGTTCACAGGTAATACTGCTGTGGACAGAGTCACATATAAACACAAGAGATGCTGGAAATCCAGAGCAACACACACAAGATGCTGGAGGAACTCAGCAGGCCCAGCAGCATCTATGGAAATGATGTTTTGTGCCAAGACCTTTCATCAGGACTGGAAAGGAAAAAGGAAAATGCCGGAATATAAAGATGGAGACGATGGTGATAGGGGAAGTCATCTGGGTGTGGGAGGGGAGAATGAAGCAAGAAGCTGGGAGGTGATAGGTGGAAAAGGGGAAGGGCTGGAGAAGAAGGAATCTGATAGGAGAGGGGAGTAGACCATGGGAGAAAGGGAAGGAGGAGGGGCTCCAAGAAGACTGTAGAGAAGAGTTAAGAGGCCAGAGTGGGAATTGAAGAAGATGGAAGGGTGAGGGGAACAAAATTACCAGGGCTTGGTGGAATTGTTATTCATTACATCAGGTTGGAGGCTACATCGACAAAATATATGAGGTGTTGCTCCTCCAACCTGAGGGTGGCCTAATTGTGGCTGCACGTAGGCTAAATACAACGAGTTGAGCATTCTAATGGCCAGCAGTTATAATTGCCAATAACTTTAGTTGACTGCACTAAATGGCAAAAATCACTTGAAAAGATTGGATCAGAAGTCCAAGGTTCAATTGCATATACTATATGTGTTTATTGTTCAAGCAGATGCCTAATCATATTTCCCATTTGCAGTTCTGAAGGAGGAGATGAGCATTATTTGTACATTGTGGTTGGTATGGTTAAACATACTTTTCGAGTCACATCTGTAAGCATATTTACACAAAAGTTCATGATCCCCATTTGAGACAAATTTAAGAGCAGACTTGCAGAGATTGGACGAGTATGGATAAATGTCTAAGACCTGTAAGTATTTTACAATGGAGGAGAATGAGGTGGGACATGGAATAATTATTCCCAGTGTCCTGAGAGGATAACTTGTGGGTGTGTTGTACTGAGAGCATTTCAACATTGTTGAAATCGCCAAAGCCTTGTATCAGCCATGATTGAATGATGGAGCTGACCAATGGGCTGAATGGCTGAACTCTGCTCTTGTGCCTTATGGCCAAGTATCAATAAAGATTAACAGTCACATGTACAGTACAACTTACTATTACAGCTGGCAAACATGAGCATTTCTGGGAGGCCAGGTAATTTAGTTGTTAGAAAGGCAGCAGCAACTTTCTGGTTCTTACCAATGAAAAGACAAAGTGATTAAAAGTAGAAACGTGAAATTCTGCATAAGGACAGAACATACAACTGAGAATTTGAGATGGACCCTCGAATATTTATTTCTTTATTTATTTGGCGATACAGTGTATAACAGATCCTTCCAGCACAATAAGGGGCACAACCTAGCAAACCATCAACTTAACCCCCCAGCCTAATCACAGGACCATTTACAATCATCAATTAATCTACTAACTGGTATTCCTTTGGACTGTGGGAAGAAACCAGATCTCCCTGAGGAAACCAACTCACTTATGGGAAGAACATACAAATTTCTTACAGAGGATGCCGGAATTGAACTCCAAACTCCGACACCCTGCCCGAGCTGTAAAACCATCACACTAATCACTATGCTATTTTAAGATTTATATCTAAGGAGCCTCAGCCCAACTAAGGACCAATGTTCACTTTTATTTATTTGATGGGAATTGTAATAAAATATGCATTAATTTCCCCAGATTAACTTGCCCTTGTCAATTTTGCAACATGTCTGCACATATTCTGAGAGAAAGCGTAGAACCATAGAACACTACAGCACAGAAAACAGGCCATTCAGCCCTTCTAGTCTGTGCCAAAACTTTATTCCGCTAGTCCGATTGACCTGCACCCAGTCCATAACCCTCCAGACTCTCCCATCCATGTATCTATCCAATTTATTCTTAAAACTTAAGAGTGAGCCCGCATTTACCATGACAGATGGCAGCTCGTTCCACACCCCCACCACTCTCTGAGTGAAGAAGCTCCCCCTAATGTTCCCCTGAAACCTTTCCCCTTTCACCCTAAAGCCATGTCCTCTCGTATTTATCTCTCCTAATCTGTGGAAAGAGCCTACTCGCATTTACTCTGTCTATACCCCTCATAATTTTGTAAACCTTTATCAAATCCCCCCTCATTCTTCTATGCTCCAAGGAATAAAGTCCTAACCTGTTCAATCTTTCCCCGTAATTCAATTCCTGCAGACTCGGTAACATCCTACTAAATCTTCTCTGCACGCTTTCAGTCTTACTGATATCCTTCTTATAGTTAGGTGACCAGAACTGCACACGATACTCCAAATTTGGCCTCAACAATGTCTGACACTGTGACACTGTGTGTCAGACAGAGTGGTCAGCAGCACAGGGGCTCCACAGGGGACTGTCCTGTCTCCCTTTCTCTTCACCATCTACACCTCGGACTTCAACAACAACACAGAGTCTTGCAATCTTCAGAAGTTTTCTGATGACTCTGCCATAGTTGGATGCATCAGCAAGGGAGATGAGGCTGAGTACAGGGCTACGGTGGGAAACTTTGACACATGGTGCGAGCAGAATCATCTGCAGCTTAATGTGAAAAAGACTAAGGAGCTGGTGGTGGACCTGAGGAGGGCTAAGGCACCGGTGACCCCTGTTTCCATCCAAGGGTTCAGTGTGGACATGGTGGAGGATTACAAATACCTGGGGATGCGATTGGACAATAAACTGGACTGGTCAAAGAACACTATGGCTGTCTACAAGAAGGGTCAGAGCCTTCTCTATTTCCTGAGGAGGGTGAGGTCCTTTAACATCTGCCGGACAATGCTGAGGATGTTCTACGAGGCTGTGGTGGCCAGTGCTATCATTTTTCTTTCCAAAATGCAACTCCTCACACTTGTCTACATTAAATCCCATCTGCCATTTTCTGGCCCATTTTTCCAGTTGGTCCAGATCCCTCTGCAAGCTTTGAAAGCCTTCCTCGCTGTCCAGAATACCTCCAATCTTAGTGCCATCAGCAAACTTACTGATCCAATTTACCACATTATCATCTAGATCATTAATATAGACAACAAACAACAATGGTCCCAGCACAGATCCCTGAGGCACACCACTAGTCACAGGCCTCCAGTCTGAGAAGCAATCATCCACTACCACTCTCTGTCTTCTCCCACTTTTACTTTTAGAGCCTTTTTTAAACAACAGAACAGCATGAGCTACCCTCCAATCCTCTGGTACCGCACCCGTGGCTGAGGACATTTTAAATATTTCTGCCGGGCCCTGCAATTTCTACACTAGTCTCTCTCAAGGTCTGAGGAAATATCATGTCAGGCCAGGGGGATTTATCTACCTTGATTCGCTGTAAGGCAGCAAACACCTCCTCCTCTTTAATCTCTATATGTTCCATGACACTACTGCTTGTTTCCCTTCCTTCCATATACACTATGACAGTTTCCTGAGTAAATACTGATGCAAAAAAACTGTTTAAGATCTCCCCCATCCTGTGAGGCTCCACACATAGACAGCCACTCTAATCTTCTAGGAGACCAATTTTGTCCCTTACTGTCCTTTTACTCTTAATATACTTGTAGAAACCCTTCGGGTTTACCTTCACATTATCTGCCAAAGCAACCTCATGTCTTCTTTTTGCCTTCCTGATTTCCTTCTTTAGTATTTTCTTACATTTTCTATACTCTTCAAGTACCTCATTCGTTCCTTGTTGCCTATATCTGCTATACACCTCTCTCTTTTTCTTAACCAGATCGCCAATATCCCTTGAAAACCAAGGTTCCCTATGCCTGTTAACTTTGCCTTTAATCCTGGCAGGAACATGCAAACTCTGCACTCTCAAAATTTCGCCTTTGAAGGCCTTCCACTTACTGAACACATCCTTGCCAGAAAACAACTTATCCCAATCCACTCTTCTGAGATCCTTTCTCATTTCCACAAAATTGACCCTTCTCCAGTTTAGAACCTCAACTCGAGGACCAGACCTATCCTTATCCATAATTAACTTGAAACTGATGACATTATGGTCACTGGACCCAAAATGTTTGCCTACACATACTTCTGTCACCTGCCCTGTCTGGTTCCCTAATAGGAGATCAAGTATTGCATCCTCTCTTATAGGTACCTCTATATATTGATTTAGAAAACTTTCCCGAACACATTTGACAAACTCCAAGCCATCTAGCCCTTTCACAGTGTGGGAGTCCCAGTCAATATGTGGAAAGTGAAAATCCCCTACTATTACAACTTTCTGTTTCTTACATCGGTCTGCTATCTCTCTACAGATTTGCTCATCCAATTCTCTCTGACTATTGGGCAGTCTATAATACCACCCTATTAGTGTGGTCACACCCTTCCTGTTCCTCAGCTCCAACCATATGGCCTCTGTAGACAAGCCCTCCGGGCTGTCCTGTCTACGCATAGCTGTGATATTTTCCATAACTAGTAATGCCACTCCTCCCCCTTTCATCCCTCTCCCTCTATCATGTCTGAAACATCAGAACCCTGGAACATTAAGCTGCCAGTCCTGCCCCTCCTACAAGTAAGACTCACTAATAGCAATAATGTCATCCCACATGCCAATCCATGCCCTAAGCTCATCTGCCTTACCTACAATAATCCTTGCATTGAAAGAGATGCACCTGAGAACATTTCTATCATGTACAAACCTTTGATTTCTGTGTAAACATACAGTCCTCACATGACCTTTATCCTATCTGCTCTAACACACTGGTTCCCCTCCCCCTGCAAATCTAGTTAACCTACCCGCAAGGATGTTAATCTCCTCCAGTTCAGGTGCAAACCATCCTGTGGGAACAGGTCCCACCTTCCCTGGAACAAAGCCCAATTGTCCAGAAACATGAAGCCCTCCCTCCTGCACCATCTCCTTAGCCACGTATTTAGCTGCATTATCTTCCTATTTCTAGCCTCACTAGCACGTGGCATGAGTAGCAATCCTGAGATTGCAACCCTGGAGGTCCTGTCCTTCAACTTTGCACCAAACTCCCTAAACTCTCTTTGCAGGACCTCCTCCTTCTTCCTATCCACGTCATTGGTCCCTACTTGGACCACGACATCTGGCTGCTCACCCTCTCTCCTAAGAATACCTAGAACTTGATCTGAGATATTGTGGACCCTAGCAGCAGGGAGGCAACAGACCATCCGAGATTCTCAATCTCTCCCACAGAACCTCTTACCTGTCCCCCTAACTATCGAATCCCCTATCACTACTGCTCTCCTCTTTTCCCTCCTTCCCTTCTGAGCTGAGCATCCAGTCTCGGTGCCAGAGACACAACCGCTACAACTTGTCCCTGGTAGGTCGTCCCCTCCAACAGTATCCAAAACAGTATACTTATTATTGATGGGAATGGCCACAGGGGTGCTCTGCTCATTCTGTCTATTCCCCTTCCCTCTCTTGACAGTCACCCAATTACCTGTCTCCTGACTCCTAGGGGTGACTATCTCCCTGTAACTCCTGTCTATTTCTGCCTCTGCCTCCCAAATGATTGAAGTTCATCCAGTTCCAGCTCCAGTTCCCTAACTCGGTTTGTCAGGAGCTGCAGCTGGATGCATCTTTTACAAGTGTAGTCATCAGGGAAAATTGTGCTTGGAGAAAGTAATTTTCAAAGGTTGTTTCAGTTTAATAATGAACCATCAGTTACCTGATTTCCTGCTCAAGTATCACATATGGCCACCTTCTGCCAGAAGTTGTGGTCATGCAGGATTCTGATATATTGCAGCTTTGAATATTCTTGAAGTTGGTATGGCCAAGCTTGGAGAAAAGAATGGAGAGATGACAGAAGAAACAAAATACTGATTTATATCCAAACAGTTTATTAGGAAGAGGCAACAGAAGTGATTCAGACAATGCAAGAAAGCGTGAGTGTTAAAACTGATGGGGGAAATACGACAAAGAAGAGAATTGGTGATATACTACAAGTTTGCAACGTTGTATGAAAATTGGTTCAAATTAGTGGAAATATCATAAGTCTGTATTGACCAATAATTACATGACTCATACCAGAACACTGAAAAAATATGGATTCACAGAATGGATATCGAAATAATTAATAAAGAGAAGATCCAGCAGAAACTACAATACCAGAGATCCGAAAGAAGGTGGTCTGAGCATCTGAAAAAGCTTGTCAGATTAACAAATTGTGTTTGTAATTGCTGACAACATTTCATTTTTTTGTGTCAAAAGGACAAGGCAGTGTGGTATCTAAATATGCCCCACCACAACACCGCTTTCAGGAACAGTTATCACCCATCAGGCTTTTGATTCAAAAGGGTTTTGCACTAGTTTTATTTAACTATTTAATATGCATATATATACTTACTGTAATTGATTTACTTATTTTTTTCTATATTATTATCTATTGCATGGTACTGCTGGAACTAAGTTAACAAATTTCACAAAATATACTTGTGATATTAAATCTGATTCTGATTCAGATTAACCATATAACCATATAACAATCACAGCACGGAAACAGGCCATCTCGGCCCTCCTAGTCCATGCCGAACTCTTAATCTCACCTAGTCCCACCTACCTGCACTCAGCCCATAACCCTCCACTCCTTTCCTGTCCATATACCTATCCAATTTTACCTTAAATGACACAACTGAACTGGCCTCTACTACTTCTACAGGAAGCTCATTCCACACAGCTATCACTTTCTGAGTAAAGAAATACCCCTCGTGTTTCCCTTAAACTTTTGTCCCCTAACTCTCAAATCATGTCCTCTCGTTTGAATCTCCCCTACTCTCAATGGAAACAGCCTATTCACGTCAACTCTATCTATCCCTCTCAAAATTTTAAATACCTCGATCAAATCCCCCCTCAACCTTCTACGCTCTAATAAATAGAGACTTAACTTGTTCAACCTTTCTCTGTAACTTAAGTGCTGAAACCCAGGTAACATCCTAGGATTCTGATAACTTCACTCAACTTTACTGGACCATCATTGAAAAGTTGCCACAACCTATGTCAGGGGTGTCAAACTCATTTTAGGTCACGGGCCGGATTGAGCAAAATGCAGCTTCATGCGGGCCGGAACAGTCGGACGCATGCGAACGCAGCTTTCGTTGCCTCCGTTTTTTCAGCCTGCTCTCATGTGTCTCAGTCTCTGCTATAACTACAAAGTGTTTCACTTTACAAATTCCGTTTCTTATGAAGAAGACTGCCGAGCAAGACTGCCGAATAAACACTAAAAACCCTGAAAACCTGGTACCTGAATAAACTCAGCATTAGCCATATCATACGCCATAGGTGCTTCGATTACTGGGGCCAGCTTTAATAGTAATTAGATATTATCTCGCGGGCCAAAGATAATTCCACCGCGGGCTGGATTTGGCCCGCGGGCCTTGAGTTTGACATATATGACCTATGTTCTCACTTTCAAGGACTCTTCATCTTATATTCTCAATATTTATTGTCTGTTTGCTTGTTTGTTTATTGATGTATTTATCTCTTTGTTTATTTATTTATCTCTACATTTGTCTATCTATTTATTTATCTCCCTATTTATCTATCTGTTTATTTATTTTTGTTTTTGACAATTTGTTGCCGTTTGCATGTTGATTGTTTGTCTGTCCTGTTGTGTGCAGTCTTTCATTGATTCGATTGTGTTTCTTGTATTTACTATGAATGCCCAAAAGAAAATGAATCGCAGAGTTCTATATGGTGATATATATTGTATGTACTTTGATAATAAATTTATTTTGAACTTTGTGGATTTTAAAAGTTATATAACATCATCACAAAACTAGCAATTCACTTTACACCTATGATTGTGTGGCTGGGCACAACTCCAGTGACATGATCAAGTTTGCTGATGACACCACTGTCATGGGCCAAATCAAAGCTGGTGATGAATCAGCACACAGGAGAGAGTTTGAAAATTTGTCTGTGCGGTGTCATAAGACCAACCTCTCACTCAATGTCAGCAAGACCAAGGAAATGGTTATAGACCTCGGGAGAAGGAATCCATGAGCCTGTCTTCATCGTAGGATCAGAAGTGGAGAGGATTAGCAACTTTAAATTCCTGTGGGTGTTACTATTTTAGATGATCTGTCCTGGACCCAGCACATAAGTGCAATTGTGAATAAAGCATTTCAGCACCTTTACTTTCTTTGGAGTCTGTGGCGATTTGGAATGACATCTAAAATTTGACAAACTTCTATAGATGTGTAGTGGAAAGTATACTGACTGGCTGCATCACTGCCTGCTGTGGAAAGACCAATGCCTTTGAATGGAAAATCCTACAAAAGATAGTGGATTTGGCCCAGTACATCATGGGTAAAGCCCTTCCAACCTCTGAGCACATCTACATGAAGCACTGCCATAGGAAAACAGCATCCATCATCAGAGATCCCCACCATATAGGTCATGATTCCTTCTTGCTACTGCCATCAGGTAGAAGATACAAGAGGCTCAGGACTCACACCACCAGGTTCAGGGACAGTTAATGCCCCTCAACCATCAGGCTCTTTAACAAAAGGGGATAGCTACACTTGTCCCATCATTGAGATGTTCCCATAGCCAATGATCTCACTTTAAGGACTCTTTATCTCATTAATTTCTATTTATTTATATTTGCATTTGATCCTGTTTTCGTTACTATTCTATATAAATTTGCTGAGTATGTCCACAAGAAAGTGAATCTTAGGGTTATATATGGTGACATATATGTACATTGATAACAAATTTACTTTGAATTTATTGAACTTTGAACATATATTAGTTATTGTTAATTTATCCTTCCAATACTCCCAGACTCTATGAGAGATTATTATAGTTAGAATTTACTGACACCACAAGACTGGCTTACAGGTGATGTCTAAGTGCACTATTGTTTCAATGGAGATGATTGACCATGGTCAGGGTAGACTGTCAAGTGAAACATTACGTGAATTCCAGATGTTATCATTCATGTGAACCATGAAACATTTTCACATAATCTTCACCCAACCTCCATATTGCAAAAGGAACAAGTATTCTGGTAGTCAGCTGTATAACCAATTGGGTTTCTATGACGTGAAGAGAACAGCATTCAATTTTTCTAATTTTTGGCTTTTGTAAAATAGGTGAGGAAAATAGGTGCTATGGTTGTGTAAGCAGCGCCACCTGTAGGCCACAGGAGAGGGAAAATACAAGCTGTTAATTGTAAGAGCAAGGCAAAGAAAATGTTGGAGGAACTCACCAGGACAGGCAGCATCCATGGAAATTAGTATGAAAATAGCCGAGACCCTTCCTCATTTATATTCATTTTGGTAATTATAATATTTGAAATAGAAATAACCGATGCGGTTTGCTCAGATATTGAAACAGAAGAAAATGAGTTTCAGCATCTGAAGCTGATGAATTTCAGAGATGAAGAAGAAATCAGTTTATATTTTATTGTTAATGCCCATAATCTCCTTGTTCAAGCAAAGCAACAGGGGAAGAACTTAACTGTCTACTTACCCACAATATTAGATTTAAATTCTCTGTTCAGAAGAGCATCTCTGCTGGATAATCTCTATTATCTATTTTCGATATACTATTCAGGCCATTTGTCTGTAGCTAAGGGATTACAGAATAAAACAGTTTGCTTTATTTCAATTGAGATTATCCTGACATTAAGCACGTTGAGGTGAAAGATGACGAGCTGTAATCTGTTGTGGAACTAAAACATCCTATTTGTGATATATGTAGTGGGCCAACATCTAATATTTCAATCACTTTGAAATGCCAACATTACACATTGTATTTCAATGCTAGGATTTATTACAATGTCACTGATCTCAAATGTCTGCAGAATCATTTAAGGAACACTTTGAGCAGATGGTTTGAACTTCCTCCTGCTGGTTGTGTGCCCTGCAGCCATTGCTGGAATTAGAAAGCTCAGCTCACTTGTACATGATATGGTGAGCCTCAGATGAAGGGGAGTTTGTAATTTTAAACAACAGGGAAGTCCTGTGAAGACGCAGGTCTTTTTCCACCAACACTTATGTAACTGAAGTGTGTTTGATGCTTTCTCAAGATTGCAACTCCAGGAGGGGGGAACTCAAATAGGCTACAGAAGAACAAACAGAATTTTTTTTCTGTAGCAGTTAGCATGATGCTGTTACAGCTGGGGGCATCAGAGTCCAGAGTTCAATCCCAGTGTCCTCTGTAAAAAGTCTCTGTACGTCCTCCCTGGTTTGCTCCCACGGTCCAAAGATGCACCAGTCAGTTAATTGATCATAAATTGTCCCGTGATTAGATCAGGGTTGTCGGGTGTTGCTTGGCCGTGCGGCTGGAAGGGCCTATTCTGTGCTGTACCTCCAGATAAAGTAAAATAAAACAAAATTTCTGTAATGCTGGTGTCCAAAACTGAGCCAGTCATGGAAACAATACATGCAACGCTGCAGAAACTCAGCAGCTCAAGCAGTGTCTGTGGAGGGGAATAAACAGTCGAGCCCCTTCATCAGCACTGGAAAGGAAGAGGGAATAAGAAGGTGTGGGCAGGGGAGGGAATACGAGCTGGCAGGTGATAGGTAAAGTTAGGTGAGGGGGATGGGTGAATCACATAAGAAGCTGGAAGGGGATAGGTGGAAGAGGTAAAGAGATGAAGAAGAAAGAATCTGATAGGAGAGGAGAGTGAACCATAGGGAAAAAAGGAAGAAGGAGGGGCACCAGAGAAGTGAGGAGAAGAGGAGAGGAGAGGAGAGCTATAATATGGAATGGAATAGGAGAGAAAGAGGAAGGGGGAAATCATCAGGTTGGAGGCTACCCAAATAGCTCAGGAGAAGATTTTCTTGAGCTATGTGGAAAGTGAATACAGAAGACCTGAGCCCACCTTTCCAAACCTGTGAGAAGCAGGCTTAACAAGGGTAGGCAGAGGAAGAAATGCACAGGCTGTCAACCACGCTTTTTCTGCTCATCATCACTCTTCAACCAAGCAAGAAACAAAACAAAAGAATTAGTGTGCACATCTAAGTATTGGGATGTTCATGGTCAAATTCCAGGACCTTATTGATTATTCTATCCTATCATTTTTGATTTGCTAACAGATTTGAAGAAAGGTATTTGCAGTGTTAGAATCACTGTTTCAAACAAGTGCAAAGTATTAATGTTGTAGAAATTTCACTTTCTCAACCTCATTCTGTCATGGTTCAGTCCGTGGACTCCGGACTCCGGGTCTTCTGGATGTCCATTGTTTCAGTTGGGCATAATCACAGACACCTGATTCTCATATTGGGGCTGGAATATAAGTGGCCCTGGGTTCAAGTGTGGTTGCTGGTTTGTCTTGTTGGTATCCTGTCCTTGCTTCTGTGAGGTAAGTCAGGCTGTTCTTGCTGTTACCCTACAGTGGGAGCTGTCCCTTCCTGTCCTTGCCTCTGTTGGGTAAGTCAGGCTGTCTTTGCTGTTACCCTGAGGCTGGACTGTTCCCTTCCTTCCCTCTGAAGCCTGGCCTGTAGCCCTGCCGGCGACCCACGCCTGTAGCCCTGCCGGTGACCCACGCCTGTGTCCTTACCTGTATTGCCGTCAGGTTCAGCAGCCGGAGTGAGACTGAAGCCTTGCCACGCCAACAGAAGGAACTATCTATCGTTGAGCTTGGAACTGTCTCTGTGTCCCTGTGTGTTTAGTGTTCATGTGTGAGTCCCGGCCCTATGTCCTGTCCCCAAGGAGGGGTCCTGACTCTGTGTAAAGCCCTGGCCCTATGTCCTGTTCCCTAGGAGGGGTCCTGGCTCTGTGTTCTGTGTTCCTGTGCTCCAGTCCAAGGCTCGGCGGAGGCTCCAGCCCGCGCCCAAGGCTCGGCGGAGGCTCCAGCCCGTGTCCACGTCCAAGTCGTAGCCTAAGCCCTGAGTCCTGGTCTCGTCCAGGGCTAGTGTCCGTGTCCAGCTATGCCTCTCCCCACTTCTGCTTTGCTCTCCCTCGATCAAGACCAAGTCTGAGCTTCATGTCCTCGTCCAGCCCTGGAGTCCCGTGTCCTGCCTCCATGTCCAGTCCGAGCCTGGATCCAGAGTCCGAGCCCGAGTCAAGACCGAGGTTCCGGGTCCCTGTCCAGTCTCTGGCTCGGAGTCCTTGTCCAGGTTCCTAGTTCCTAGTTCCCAGTTCCTAGTTCCTCATCCAGGTCCCACTTTCCTGCTCTAGTCCTAGCCCATGCCCTGTCTCCTAGTTTTGTCCAGGGCCTGTGTCTTGTCCAGCGTCATCTCTTCCCTACTTCCCTTGCTTTCTTGATACACCTAGTCTTCTCCCTAGTTCTTCAGTGTCTGTGAATACGTACACAATGCTGGAAGAACTAAGCAGGTCAGGCAGCATCCGTGAGAAAAGAGTAGCCAACGTTTCGGGCCGAGACCCTTCATCAGGAAAGGCACTTGAAAGGCACTCAGGGCCTAGACAGGAAAGACACTTCAGTGTCTGTGTCTTGCATTTGGGACTGTTCCCAACGCCACATGACACATTCCAAAGTTGCCACTACCTGGGACTTGCTGCTACAATTCTATCATCATGGCTATAGTTTTAGAAACATAGAAACAGATAGGAGGTTCTGTGGAAGAGATCGAGAATCCTAGATGGCCTGTTGCCTCCCTGGTCCCAGGTTCCGCGATATCTCAGATCGAGTTCTCAGTATTCTCAAGAGGGAAGGTGAGCAGCCAGATGTCGTGGTCCATGTAGGGACCAATGACGTGGGTAGGAAGAGTGAGGAGGTCCTCAAAGGTGAGTTTCGGGAGCTAGGTGACAAGTTAAAGGACAGGACCTCCAGAATAACAATCTCAGGATTGCTACCAGTGCCACGTGCAGGTGGGTTTAGAAATAGTAAGCTAGTGCAGATCAACACATGACTGAAGACATGGTGCAGGACGGAGGTCTTCAGATTTATAGATAATTGGGCAGTTTTCCAGGGAAGGTGGGATCTGATCTGGCGGGACGGTTTACATTTGAACTGGAGAGGGAAAATATTCTTGCAGGTAGGTTTGCTATAGAGGCTTCAGTGGATTTAAACTAGGTATGAGGGGTGAGGGGAACCAGGGTGTAGGAACAGATGTATGGGAGAAGAAAGAAAAAGAAGACAGTAAAGTTCTTTGTACTGTGAGAGATAAACAGAGAGGAAGAGGTGGAGAATGTCTTAAATGCATTTATTTTAATGCTAGGAGCATTGTAAGGAAGGTGGATGAGCTCAGAGCATGGATTGATACCTGGAAATATGATGTTGTAGCTATTAGTGAAACATGGTTGCAGGAGGGGTGTGATTGGCAACTAAACATTCCTGGATTTCATTGCTTCAGGTGTGATAGAATCGGAGCGACAAAAGGGGGAGGTGTTGCATTGCTTGTCAGAGAAAATATTACAGCAGTGTTCTGGCAGGATAGATTAGAGGGCTCGTCTAGGGAGGCTATTTGGGTGGAATTGAGGATTGGAAAAGGTGTAGTAACACTTACAGGACTGTATTATAGACCACCTAATGGGGAGCGAGAATTGGAGGAGCAAATTTGCAAGGAGATAGCAGATATTTGTAGTAAGCACAGTGTTGTGACTGTGGGAGATTTTGATTTTCCACACATAGACTGGGAAGCCCATACTGTAAAAGGGATGGATGGTTTGGAGTTTGTAAAATGTGTGCAGGATAGTTTTTTTGCAGCAATGCATAGAGGTACCAACTAGAGAAGGGGCAGTGTTGGATCTTCTGTTAGGGAATGAGATATGTCAGGTGACAGAGGTATGTGTTGGGGAGCACTTCAGGTCCAGTGATCACAATACCATTAGTTTCAATATAATTATGGAGAAGGATAGGACTGGACCCAGGGTAGAGACTTTTGATTGGAGAAAGGCTAACTTTGAGGCGATGCGAAAGGATTCAGAAGGAGTGGATTGGGACAATTTGTTTTATGGGAAGGATGTAATAGAGAAATGGAGGTCATTTAAAGGTCAAATTTTGAGGGTACAGAATCTTTATGTTCCTGTTAGGTTGAAAGGAAAGGTTAAAAGTTTGAGAGAACCATGGTTTTCAAGGGATATTGGAAACTTGGTTAGGAAAAAGAGAGATATCTTCAATAAATAAAGGCTGCATGGAGTAAATGAAGTGCGCGAGGAACATAAAGAATGTAAGAAGAATCTTAAGAAAGAAATTAGAAAAGCTAAAAGAAGATACGAGGTTGCTTTGGCAAGTAAGGTGAAAATAAATCCTAAGCGTTTCTACAGTTATAGTAATAGCAAAAGTATAGTGAGGGATAAAATTGGTCCCTTAGAGAATCAGAGTGGACAGCAATGTGTGGAGCTGAAAGAGATGGGGTTGATTTTGAACAATTTCTTTTCTTCTGTATTCACTAAGGAGAAGGATATTGAATTGTGTAAGGTAAGGGAAACAAGTAGGGAAGTTATGGAAACTATGACGATTAAAAAGGAGGAAGTACTGGCGCTTTTAAGGAATATAAAAGTGGATAAATCTCCAGATCCTGACAGGATATTCCCTAGGACCTTGAGGGAAGTTAGCGTAGAAATAGCAGGGGCTCTGACAGAAATATTTCAAATGTCATTAGAAACCGGGATGGTGCCGGAGGATTGGCGTATTGCTCATGTGGTTCCATTGTTTAAAAAGGGTTCTAAGAGTAAACCTAGCAATTATAAGCCTGTAAGTTTGACGTCAGTGATGGGTAATTTAATGGAAAGTATTCTTAGAGATGGTATATATAATTATCTGGATAGACAGGGTCTGATTAGGAACAGTCAACATGGATTTGTGCGTGGAAGGTCATGTGTGACAAATCTTATTGAATTTTTTGAAGAGGTTACGAGGAAAGTTGACAAGGGTAAAGCAGTGGATGTTGCCTATATGGACTTCAGTAAGGCCTTTGACAAGGTTCCGCATGGAAGGTTAGTTAGGAAGGTTCAATCGTTGGGTATTAATGTTGAAGTAGTAAAATGGATTCAACAGTGGCTGGATGGGAGATGCCAGAGAGTACTGGTAGATAACTGTTTGTCAGGTTGGAGGCCGGTGACTAGTGGTGTGCCTCAGGGATCTGTACTGGGTCCAATGTTGTTTGTCATATACATTAATGATCTGGATGATGGGGTGGTAAATTGGATTAGTAATTATGCAGATGACACTAAGGTAGGTGGCGTTGTAGATAATGAAGTAGGTTTTCAAAGCTTGCAGAGAGATTTAGGCCAGTTAGAAGAGTGGGCTGAATGATGGGAGATGGAGTTTAATGTTGATAAGTGTGAGCTGCTACATTTTGGTAGGAATAATCCAAATAGGACATACATGGTAAATGGTAGGGCATTGAGGAAAGCAGTAGAACAGAGAGATCTAGGAATAATGGTGCATAGTTCCCTAAAGGTGGAATCTCATGTGGATAGGGTGGTGAAGAAAGCTTTTGGTATGCTGGCCTTTATAAATCAGAGCATTGAGTATAGGAGTTGGGATGTAATGTTAAAATTGTACAAGGCACTGGTAAGGCCGAATTTGGAGTATTGTGTACAGTTCTGGTCACCAAATTATAGGAAAGATGTCAACAAAATAGAGAGAGTACGGAGAAGATTTACTAGAATGTTACCTGGGTTTCAGCACCTAACTTACAGGGAAAGATTGAACAAGTTAGGTCTTTATTCTTTGGAGTGTAGAAGGTTGAGGGGGGACTTAATAGAGGTGTTTAAAATTATGACGGGGATAGATAGAGTTGACGTGGATAGGCTTTTTCCATTGAGAGTAGGGGAGATTCAAACAAGAGGACATGAGTTGAGACTTAGGGGACAAAAGTTTAAGGGTAACATGAGGGGGAATTTCTTTACTCAGAGTGGTAGCTGTGTGAAATGAGCTTCCAGTAGACGTGGTAGAGGCAGGTTCGGTATTGTCATTTAAAGCTAAATTGGATAGGTATATGGACAGGAAAAGAATGGAGGGTTATGGCAGAGTGCGGGTCAGTGGGACTAGGTGAGAGTAAGCGTTCGGCATGGACTAGAAGGGCCGAGATGGCCAGTTTCTGTGCTGTAATTGGTATATGGTTATAGAAAACTTAGAAGGTTTTCCAAGAAAGGTCTTTATGATTAGATATGTACTTTAAATTTGTTTTGTGTTTCACTAAAGTATTAGATATCCTACCAGGCTTTGAATTAGTCTTCACCATTCCTCCTAATGCTACTAATTAGAAACATAGAAAACCTACAACACAATACAGGCCCTTTGGACCACAAAGCTGTGCCGAACACATCCTTGCCTTAGAACTACCTAGGCTTACCCATAGCCCTCTATTTTTCTAAGCTCCATGTATCCATCCAGGAGTCTCTTAAAAGACCCTATCGTATCCGCCTCCACCGCCATTGCCAGCAGCCCATTCCATGCACTCAGCATTCTCTGCATAAAAAACTTACCCCTGATATCTCCTCTGTACCTATTTCCAAGCACCTTAAAACTATGCCCTTTTGTGCTAGCCATTTCAGCCCTGAGAAAAAGCCTCTGACTATCCGCACAATCAATGCCTCTCATCATCTTATACACCTCTATCACGTCACCTCTCATCCTCCGTTGCTCCAAGGAGAAAAGGTCGAGTTAACTCAACCTATTCTCATAAGGCATGCTCCCCAATCCAGGCACCATCCTTGTAACAACAACACACACAAAATGCTGGTGGAATACAGCAGGCCAGGCAGCATCTATAGGGAGAAGCGCTGTTGACGTTTCGGGCCGAGACCCTTCGTCAGGACTAACTGAAAGGAAAGATAGTAAGAGATTTGAAAGTAGTGGGGGGGAGGGGGAAATGCAAAATGATAGGAGAAGACCGGAGGGGGTGGGATGAAGCTAAGAGCTGGAAAGATGATTGGCGAAAGTGATACAGAGCTGGAGAAGGGAAAGGATCATGGGACGGGAGGCCTCAGGAGAAAGAAAGGGGGTGGGGGGGAGCACCAGAGGGAGATGGAGAACAGGCAAACAACTAAATATGTCAGGGATGGGGTAAGAAGGGGAGGAGGGGCATTAACGGAAGTTAGAGAAGTCAATTTTCATGCCATCAGGTTGGAGGCTACACAGCCTGTATATAAGGTGTTGTTCCTCCAACCTGAGTTTGGATTCATTTTGACAATAGAGGAGGCCATGGATAGACATATCAGAATGGGAATGGGACGTGGAATTAAAATGCGTGGCCACTGGGAGATCCTGCTTTTTCTGGCGGACCGAGCATAGGTGTTCAGCGAAACGGTCTCCCAGTGTGTGTCAGGTCTCCCCAGTATATGAAAGGCCACACCGGGAGCACTGGATGCAGTATACCACACCAGCCGTCTCACAGGTGAAGTGTCGCCTCACCTGGAAGGACTGTCTGGGGCCCTGAATGGTGGTGAGGGAGGAAGTGTAAGGGCAGGTGTAGCACTTGTTCCGTTTACAAGGATAAGTGCCAGGAGGGTGTTCAGTGGGAATGGATGGGGGGGACGAGTGGACAAGGGAGTCGCGTAGGGAGCGATCCCTGCGAAAAGCAGAAGGGGGGTGGGGAGGGAAAAATGTGTTTGGTAGTGGGATCCCGTTGGAGGTGGCGGAAGTTACGGAGAATTATACGTTGGACCTGGAGGCTGGTGGGGTGGAAGGTAAGGACAAGGGGAACCCTATCCCGAGTGGGGTGGTGGGTGGATGGGGTGAGGGCAGATGTGCGGGAAATAGGAGAGATGCGTTTGAGAGCAGAGTTGATGGTGGAAGAAGGGAAGCACCTTTGTTTAAAAAAGGAAGACATCTCCTTCGTCCTGGAATGAAAAGCCTCATCCTGAGAGCAGATGCGGTGGAGACGGAGGAATTGTGAGAAGGGGATAGCATTTTTGCAAGAGACAGGGTGGGAAGAGGAATAGTCCAGGTAGCTGTGAGTGTCTGTAGGCTTACAGTAGATATCAGTAGCTGTGAGAGTCTGTAGGCTTATAGTAGATATCAGTAGCTGTGAGAGTCTGTAGGCTTACAGTAGATATCAGTAGCTGTGAGAATCTGTAGGATTACCGTAGATATCAGTAGCTGTGAGAGTCTGTAGGCTTACAGTAGATATCAGTATCTGTGAGAGTCTGTAGGCTTACAGTAGATATCAGTAGCTGTGTGAGTCTGTGGGCTTAGAGTAGATATCAGTAGCTGTGAGTCTGTAGGCTTACAGTAGATATCAGTAGCTGTGAGAGTCTGTAGGCTTACAGTAGATATCAGTAGCTGTGAGAGTCTGTAGGCTTACGGTAGATATCAGTAGCTGTGAGAGTCTGTGGGCTTACAGTAGATATCAGTAGCTGTGAGAGTCTGTAGGCTTACGGTAGATATCAGTAGCTGTGAGAGTCTGTAGGCTTACGGTAGATATCAGTAGCTGTGAGAGTCTGTAGGCTTACGGTAGATATCAGTAGCTGTGAGTCTGTAGGCTTACAGTAGATATCAGTAGCTGTGAGAGTCTGTGAGCTTACGGTAGATATCAGTAGCTGTGAGAGTCTGTAGGCTTACGGTAGATATCAGTAGCTGTGAGTCTGTAGGCTTACAGTAGATATCAGTAGCTGTGAGAGTCTGTAGGCTTACAGTAGATATCAGTAGCTGTGAGAGTCTGTAGGCTTACGGTAGATATCAGTAGCTGTGAGAGTCTGTGGGCTTACAGTAGATATCAGTAGCTGTGAGAGTCTGTAGGCTTACAGTAGATATCAGTAGCTGTGAGAGTCTGTAGGCTTACAGTAGATATCAGTAGCTGTGAGAGTCTGTAGGCTTCCGGTAGATATCAGTAGCTGTGAGAGTCTGTGGGCTTACGGTAGATATCAGTAGCTGTGAGAGTCTGTGGGCTTACAGTAGATATCAGTAGCTGTGAGAGTCTGTGGGCTTACGGTAGATATCAGTAGCTGTGAGAGTCTGTGAGCTTACGGTCGATATCAGTAGCTGTGAGAGTCTGTGGGCTTACGGTAGATATCAGTATCTGTGAGAGTCTGTGGGCTTCCGGTAGATATCAGTAGCTGTGAGAGTCTGTGGGCTTACGGTAGATATCAGTAGCTGTGAGAGTCTGGGCTTACAGTAGACTTCAGTAGCTGTGAGAGTCTGTAGGCTTACAGTAGATATCAGTATCTGTGAGAGTCTGTAGGCTTATAGTAGATATCAGTAGCTGTGAGAGTCTGTGGGCTTACGGTAGATATCAGTAGCTGTGAGAGTCTGTGGGCTTACGGTAGATATCAGTAGCTGTGAGAGTCTGTGGGCTTACGGTAGATATCAGTAGCTGTGAGAGTCTGTGGGCTTAAGGTGGATATCAGTAGCTGTGAGAGTCTGTGGGCTTACAGTAGATATCAGTAGCTGTGAGAGTCTGTAGGCTTACAATAGATATCAGTAGCTGTGAGAGTCTGTAGGCTTCCGGTAGATATCAGCAGCTGTGAGAGTCTGTAGGCTTACAGTAGATATCAGAGACCCTTTCGCTGAATACCTACGCTTGGTCCGCCAGAAAAAGCAGGATCTCCCAGTAGCCACACATTTTAATTCCACGTCCCATTCCCATTATGATATGTCTATCCATGGCCTCCTCTATTGTCAAAATGAATCCAAACTTAGGTTGGAGGAACAACACCTTATATACCAGCTGGGTAGCCTCCAACCTGATGGCATGAATATTGACTTCTCTAACTTCCATTAATGCCCCTTCTCCCCTTCTTACCCCATCCCTGACATATTTAGTTGTTTGCCTGTTCTCCATCTCCCTCTGGTGCTCCCCCCCACCTTTCTTTCTCCTGAGGCCTCCCGTCCCATGATCCTTCTTTCTCTTCTCCAGCTCTGTATCACTTTCGCCAATCATCTTTCCAGCTCTTAGCTTCATCCCACCCCCTCCAGTCTTCTCTCATCATTTCACATTTCCCCCTCCCCCCACTACTTTCAAATCTCTATCCCCACTATCTTTCCTTTCAGTTAGTCCTGATGAAAAGTCTCGGCCCGAAACACCGACAGCGCTTCTCCCTATAGATGCTGCCTGGCCTGCTGTGTTCCACCAGCATTTTGTGTGTGTTGTTGTTTGAATTTCCAGCATCTGCAGATTTCCTCGTGTTTACCATCCTTGTAAATCTCCTCTGTACCCTTTCTATGGTTTCCACGTCCTTCCTGTAGTGAGGCGACCAGAACTGAACACAGTACTCCACGTGGGGTCTGACCAAGGTCCTATATAGCTGTAACATTACTTCTCTGCTCTTAAACTCAATCCCATGATTGATGAAGGCCAATGCACTGTCTGCCACCTTAACCACAGAGTCAACCTGCGTAGCAGCTTTGAGTGTCCTATTCTTAATGAGCTGTGGAACTTACATACAGGAAAAATAATTGAACGCCAATTAGTACATTTATAAAGATTAAATTTATTTGTCACATGTACATCGAAATATGCAACGAAATCAATTTAGCAAGGATTGTGCTGGACAGCCCTCAAGTGGAGAGAATGTTTCCCATTGTGGGAGAGTCTAGGACCAGACAGCACAGCCTCAGAATACAAGGACATCAGAGATGAGGGGGAATTTCTTTAGCCAAAGGGTGGTGAATCTGTGGAATTGATTGCCATAGATAGCTGAGGATGTCAAGTCATTGAATATATTTAAAACGGAGGTTGACAAGATTTTGATTAGTAAGGGCATCAAATGTTACGGGGAGTAGACAGGAGAGTAGAGTTAAGATGATGATAATTTAGGCATGATGGAATGGCTGAGCAGTCTCAATGGGCTGAATGGCCTAATTCTCCTCCTATGTCTTATGGTCTTGTGGCCCTATGCTTCCGGCACCACCACAGCTCACTAACCCTAAATGTACATCTTTGGAATGGGGGTGGAAACTAGAGCACCCAGAGGAAACCCATGTGCTCATGGGGAGAACATATAAACTTCAGAGGTAGTGGCTGGAATCGAACCCTGGTCTCACAAATGCAGTAGTAAACTGATTGTGGCAACTGCTATCCTACCATGCCACCCATAAGATATCAAGCTTCATTTTAATTCAAATGTCAAAATGTTTTTGCTGTTGCCATCAGGAAGAAGGTACAGGAGCCTCAAGACTCACTCCATTATTATGGAACAATAATTACCCCTCAACCAACAGACTGATGAACCAAAGGGGTAATTTCACTCAAATTCTCTTATCCCATCACCAAACTGTTCCCACAATCTACGGATTCACTTTCAAGGACTCTTCATCTCATATTCTTGATACTTAGAATATAAGACATAGGGGCAGAATTAGGCCATTCAACCCATCAGGTCTGCTCCATCATTCTATCATGGGTGATCCCAGCCTTTGCTCTACCACATGCACCAGCCTTCTCACCATATTTCTCTCTGTCTATAAATGGTTTCCCCTCTCACTGTGGCAGGAGCAATATCTCTCTCCCTCATTAGAGAGAGAAAGGGCCCATAGGATGTTGAGGTGCTAGGGCTTGGGGTCCTAATGTTTTACTGTTGTTCATTCTTTTGGGTTTTCTTCTGTTTCATGGATGTCTGTGAAGAGTAAGGATTTCAGGTTGTATACTGTATACATTCTCTGATAATAAATTGAACCATTGAATAATTTAATCAATTATCTATCTAAAGTTAGCATCTGCACAATTTAACCACAGTTTTACATAATGCCCATATGCACCATCCCAATACTACTGAACACACAATATTCAATATTCTACAGTCTTTATGTTATTGAAATAATTATCAAGCAATTCCTTATGGGATATTCACAAACATTTTCACAACATCAATCATCATTTTACCTAATGTCAATAAATATTGAATCAATGCATATACTATCATGTGGGTAAAATACTTTTAATGTGTTATTTTTGAGTCCTGAGGTAGATTTTGCAAGTTTGCACTTTCAGTATAAAGCTTCCTCACTGCCACTCAGTTTCCCATTCCCGTTCGCCTTTCAGGAGTGTACATCATAAATGTGCATGGAAGAATTAGCAGAGTCTTAGAATTTTTCACTCCTTTATTTTATTGGAATTAATATTCCATTGGTTTGCTGATCCCAGCACCTCGGTTCCCAGTGTCAGGAGCTTTAGATCAGGACAGAAAACTCTTAACATTTTCTCAATAGTGCTTAGTCTGGTGGTCAGAAGGAAATTTCAAATACTGTAATGCTCAATATAGTTCCTTCAATAGCTTAGTAAATTAGTCGATGTGGAAAATTTTCAAATAAGATATGGGTGAATAATTGGAAAGCAGCAAGTTTCTCTCATGCACTCATTAACAACATTAGCAATTCAAAATCTCCCACAGTGCTTTGGTACTACACCACATTTGGGAAAATGACAATTGTGTTGTTGAGGAGTAACATTTAAGGAGATAGTTCGATGAAGAGAATTTCAGAAGGTTGGGGCATTGTCATTTGAATGCATGGCTATCTGTAGTGGAAACAATAAGTTCAGAGATGGTCCAGAGTGTATAACTGCTGGAGTACAGGTGTGTAGATGTGGATGAGAAGGGCAATCTTGGAAAATTAAGATATGGAAAAGTATATAAAAAGTCAAGAAAGCAAATTAAACAACATATGAAAGTGTACCACAGTTGCCCAGTGGTTAGTGCAATGCTATTACAGCTCAGGGCATTGGAGTTTGGGGTTGAATTCACATGAATGTATCCTAAGGTAGCCCAGCATTTAGTGCAATGTTGTTACAGCTCAAGGCATTAGCGTTTGGATATCATTTCCGGGGTCCTCTGTAAGAAAGTTAATACATTCTCCCCATGTGCAAGTGGGTCTCCTTCGAGTTCCGTGTTTTCCTCCCACGGTCCAGAGATGTACTGGTTAGAAGGTTAGTTGGCCATTGTAAATTGCCCTGTGATTATGCTAGGGTTATAGTGGTGAGATGCTGGGCAGTGTGTTTCATTGGGCCAGAAAGTCCCATTCCGCTCTGTATCTCTAAGTAAACAAAAAAATAAAAAATCACACTTTAACGTTTGAAGCCGTTACAATGATAGAAAAACAAATAATGATGAATTCCTGTCATTTGTGTCACGTACAAGTCAAGTGTGAATTTTGTATAAAGTGACAAGTTTTCAAAAATTTCCATTGTAATTATCAGACTTATTTAAATGATCATTTCTATAGCAGAAGCTTGGATTTGATGAATTAATGCTTTGTTGTTGGAGCATGCTGACTAACAAATTTCAGTTTCAACTGATTTAAAAGGCTCAGTTTAAAAAAGTAATTGACAGCAGCATTTTATAGTAAAAATAGCCCAACTGAATTTTTTTGTCAAGGCAAGTGTATCTATCATTAGTTATTAGTGATTGATGTTACAACATGCTAATGTGCCAGCAAAAACTATCACGATAACTATAATTACCCGGATTTAAGCTGCAACCAATCTGATTGGAAAATTGTCCCCATTATTAGAAAGTGGAAATCTAAATGTGAGTGCCAAAATCTGCTTGGGTATTGCAGGCAATTAAGTACAAGTGGTATAGTGTGACAGGGTACAATTTAACCATTACAGCAGATAGGCACTGATTTCAGCTCCAACTGATTCTCATGCTCAGCTGTTCCTGCATAGACAATATTTTTTTACGAGAACTTAGATTTCACATTCATTTCTGCAAGAATGCATTTCAATAGTAGCTAGCTGTTCTTTTTCCTTTGCTTTGTTTTATCAGTGGTCCCTTAAGGTTGTTATAGCCGGGGAGGGGGGGGGGTGGTAGTGGGGACAAGCTCCCACTATCTATTAATTGCTCCCAATGGCGTGCATCCCAAATACTGTCTGACAACCAAGTCCAGCTTCTGACCTTCACATGTGGATTAGCTACCATGCCTGGTGGAACCATGTCTATTGATAGGAGAAAAGGCAAAGGCAGATTACTGGGGCCTTAAAATCAGTCACTTTGGACAGATGGTGCTTGTCGGCCATGGTTGGCAGCTCATCTAGGAGAAGGAAAACACTGATCGCAAACCTCCACTGCCTTGTGTCTATACCCACTCATGAGAAAGGCTTCGGGAGTAAACCCCGAGGAAAAATCCAGAGCTGGAGTCCCTAAGGCAGTCTTATGTTGAGTTCAACACTGACAATCTACTCCTGTGACTCTGCTGGTGCCAAACTGTATTGGTCTCTGCCGTTCCTTTGGGTTTATCACCTGCTTGGAGAGGGGGAGCCTGCCGCATTAGCAACTCGCCTGGCTTGCGTAGCACAGACAGGTGGGACGCAACATCCATAGTTGACCTTGACTGATGGAGGGCCTCAATGTTTTATCAGTTAATTTATCTTGTAATTTGTTGAGCTCCCCTTTAAAACCATTTCCTTTCATTCCTGCACTTTATCCCTTTAGTTTCACACTTGGAAATTAATAAGATGAAACAATTGACAAATAATATTGGAATCAATTCACAAAGTCTTTTAAGTACTTGCTTCACATCATTGAAATAATGTATACATACTAATGGCTAGCTCCTACCATTTAACCCAATAGTTTCCTGTTTCACGCAATGAATGATGTGAAATTGGGAAAAGTCTCCTCTCCCCTGAAGAACAGACAGTTGTCTGGTCGCAGCCGAGGTGAGAAGGATCATAGCCAGGACAAATCAATGCAAGCAGTGGGTCTGGACAACATACCTGGTCAGATGCTGAGGGATTGTGTGGCTCAGCTAACAGAGGTCTTAAAATAAATTGTTAATATTACTTTGCAACAGTCGACTATCCCTGAAGGCTTCAAGGCAGTCACCATCATTCTGGTGCCAAGAGCAAAGGTAACTGGCCCAAATGATTACCACTCAGTGGCACTGACCTCAATAATCATGAAGTGCTTGAACAGATGGTAAAGAATTGTATAAAATCCCATCTTCCAGCTACATTGGACCATTTCCAGTTCACCTACCACTCAAACCAGTGCACGATGGATGCAATGGTGAGTGCTCTCCACTCTGTTCTGTCCCACTGAGAAAACAATACCTCAAACACCAGGATGTTGTTCATCAGCTCCAGCTTGGCATTTAACACGATTGTTCTTCAGCGGCTGGTGGGTAAACTGTCCTCATTGTGACTCGACCTGAGATTCCCAGTCAGTCTGAGTTGGCAGCAGCATCTCAAGCTCCGTCATGCTGGGCACTGCAGCAGCCTGGTCCCCTGCTGACTCACAACTGCTCTGTCAGATCCAGCTCAAACTGCAGCATCAAGAGCACTGATGGCTGGCCTCATCAGCACCAATGATGATTTGGTATACAGAGAAGAGGTAGAGAGGTTTGTCAGATGGTGTGAGAACAACAACCAGCATGGATAAGACAAAAGAGCTGATGTGGGCTTCAGGAAAGTGCAGATTGACCACCCTCCATTGTATGTTGATGCTCTGCCATGGAGAAAGTGAAGAGCAGAGAGCTCCTTGATATGCACATAACAAATGATCTAACCTGGACCCACAACACCTCCTCACTAGTCAAGAGGGCACAGCAGCTTGTACAGTTTTTGAAGAGATTGAGGTCTGCAAAGCTCCTTGCTCCTATTCTAACAACATTTGATAGGAGCACCATCAAGATTGTCCTGTCTGTCTACATCATTGTGTAACACGGAAATGGCAAAGCATCACACCACAAGACCCTACAGAGGATGGTAAAAACTGCCAAGAGGATCACCAAGGTTTTCCTCCCCTTTATTTGTGACATTTACTGGGACCATTGCCTATGAAGGGCCTGAAGCATTGTTGAGGATCCCTACCAGCTGTTTCTCTGATCCCTGACCATCATTATCAGGACCAGAACTGCTAGACTGTGTAACAGCTTCTACCCTCAGGCTGTGAAACTGATGAATACCCTGCCATTACCATCGTCTTGTCACTAGTACGGTGAGCTCGTGACTGTGCTGTTTATTGTTTAGTGGTGTTATACACTTTACATGCATTTTAAATTATATTTTATTAACTTATTTGTGGTAATTCTTTGTTTTATTTGCTGTGTGCATTATATGTATTGTGGGTCCACCATGGTCCATAGGAATGTAGTTTTGTTTGGTTGTATATGTTTGGTTATCTAATTTGTACAAAATTTGTGTTGTAATACTTTACTCCAGAACCTAAGAAAATTCCAACTAAATAATTTTTCAATATGAAGTTGTGGACTTCCGTTGATAACAGTTGTTTCCTTGAGGATGCTTAGTCCTCCCATTAAGGTTCTCCTGCTGCTTCCCTGCAGCAGTAACACCCTGTCCTGCTGTGTACTAAATCTTTTCGAACATGGAAAGAAAAATGCCAAAGTAGGAGTGAACAATAGGGTTCCTCTGGTCTGATCTGGAGCAGGAGTAAGCCGTACAGCTCCTACAGTCAGCTCTGCCACTCAATAAGATCATGTCTAATCCTTTCCTGGCTTCCTTCTCTCTTATCATACTCCTTGTCTCCCTTGCAGTTTAATGCCTACCAATCTCATATGTTCATTGACTCTGTCTCAACAACTCTCTAAGATAGAGAATTCAAAATATTTTCAATCCTCACAGAAAAGAAATTCCTCATCTCTGTCTTAGATGTCTAGCTCCTGATTCTGAGTCTAAGCTCTCTCATTCTATTTCCCCAGGATAGCGACACATCCCCTCAGCATCCATTCTGTCATGTCCCCTTGGAACCCACATTTGTTTCCATTAGACCACTTCTCAGTCTTCCAGCCTCCAATGAGCATAGGCTGACCATTGCTGAACCATTCTTCATAACACAATCCAGGAATGAAAAAGTTCTCTGGACTGTATTCAAATGCAGCACACACAAAATGCTGGAGGAACTCAGCAGGCCAAGCAGCATCTGTGGAAAAGAGTCAACAGTCGATGTTTCAGACCAATACCCTTCATCAGGACTCTTGAAAGGTAGGATCTTGGACCAAAACGTCAATTATTCACTCTTTTCCATCGATACTGACCGGCCTGCTGAGTTCCTCCAGCATTTTGTGTGCGTTGTTTGCATTTCCAGCATCTGTAGATTTTCTTTTATTTGTGTTCCAATACAAGTCTGTTCCTCTTCCCTGAGGACATTAAATTTGTTTGCAGTATTGCAAGTCTGCTCTTACCGTATATGTGTGCAAAGATGTCCTAATCTTTATACTCTGTCCCTATTACGATAAGTAACAAAATTCCATTTACCATCTGAATTACTTGTTTTCCCTGCAAGCCAAATTTGTGCTTCTTGTATAAGGAATGCAGATCCATCTGTACTTGCCCCTTTCCAATGGAGCCCGCTTTCTTATTTTTCTTACCTTTTCTTCATAATGTGTTTCCACAATGGTGTTGCCACTGGCTTTAGGCAGAAAATTTCCAGAGATCCATGCCACAGAGTCTTAGGACAGACTGATCTCAGTTATAGGCTCCTCACTCCAGAAGTAAATCAGCCTCCTAATTCTCATAAGGTTTGTTACTTTGAATGGATTGCTGTGCCTAATAGGAGAGGATGTTTCCTATGGTGGGGGACTCTAGGACCAGAGGGTACAGCCTCAGATTAGAGGGATGTCCATTTGGAACAGAGATAAGGAGGAATTTACTTTGCCAGAGAGTGGTGAATCTGTGGGGTTCATTGCCACGGATGGCTGTGGAGCCCAAGTCATTGGGTATATTTAAGGCAGAGGTTGATGGGTTCTTGATTAGCCAGGTCATGAAGGGTTACAGGGAGAAGGCAGGAGACCGGGGCTGACTCGATGGGCTGAATGGACTAATTCTGTTCATACAGCTTATGTTCAAATTAAAGTAACAACGTATTGTACCTATAAGCAACTCGCATGAAATCCGAACAGTAAGTCCTGCTTCACTCAGCTTAATCAAACTTAGCTTTACCTGAGGAATCTGACATGAGGCGGTTAATTTACAGTTCCATAGGTACACACCATAATTTATTTAATGATTTAGATTACTGAGATGCTATCAGTTGCTGTAGGCCTGACACTGTGATAAATCTTCCTTTAGCTGAGAGCAATTAGATCATAAACATGTTTGGCGATAAAACATGTGTTCAACACATGATTTTACAATCTTTGTAAGGTTTCCAAAGATCAGTGGCTCTGATTCTAATCAGCAGCCAGTGTTCTTAAAAAGGTATTGTACAGATGAAAAGGTGTTTGGGAATTTTTTTTAGCATCTGGGAGGGGAAAGAGCCCAATAATGTCTGTATTGTTTTATGTATGACTTCAGTTACAAATTATGTAAAGCTGATTTACATTACTGCATCCAGAGTTTCAGAGAGGACCTAAATACACTCAGTGGCCACTTTATTAGACACCTCCTCTACCTAACAAAGAGGCCACTGGGAGCATGCTTGTGAATTTTTGCTGCTGTAGCCCATCCACTTCAAGGTTCAATGTGTTGTACATTCAGAGATTCTCTTCCGCACACTACTGTTGTAACACATGGTTCTTTGAGTTACTGCCACGCTCCTGTCAGCTTCAACGAGTCTGGCCGTTCTCCTCCGACATCTTACATTAACAAATTGTCTTCACCCACAGAAGAGCGGACTGTTGGGTGTTGTTTGTTTTTGGCACCATTTTCTGTTTACTTTAGAGACTATTGTGCATGAATCACAACAGTTTCTGACACACTCAAACCACCCCATCTGGCACCTACAATCATTCCACAATCAAAGTCACTTCGATCACATTTCTGTCCCATTCTGATGTTTGTTCTGAACAATAACTGAACCGCTTGACCATGTCTGCATGCTTTTATGCATTGAGTTGCTGCCAGAGGATGGGCTGATTAGATATTTATATTAATGAGCAGATGTACAGGTGCACCTGATAAAGTGGCCACTGAGTGTATGATGGGAAGGCATTTCACTTATCGATGAAAAATGTAGCAATGTACCCGTCTTTTGAGGTAAGTGTGGATGCTAAAAATGGCCTCTGTTTGAATCACCACCTTTCATTTCATTATATGTCATGAAACAGATTATTAACACCCTGTTTAAAATGTAATGAATTCTAAATGACAATTGTGATGCTAAATCTGAATTCAATTATGCCATTGAAATTTAATTAGATTTTTTTTGTGGGCACACACCCTTGAGTTAATGTTTTGATGTAAATATTCTTGTGAAGCTGTGCTAACAATGCAGAATCAACACTTCTGAAACTTGCTATGTTAGCAAACATGAGTGATTTTATACAGAATGGTGAAATGTTACAGATATTGTAACTGAGTTCAAGGAGGTATGCTAATGACAGGAAAAAATTTTAATTCTATCTTTTTTTTCAAATGTTGCCGTGTTTCTTACATTTTAGTCAAAACGTCTAGAAAACTTTTCAAGGAAGCCTTTGCTTACTTGGTGGAGACAAGCTGGATTGTGTTTGATTGCAGCTGCATTGCACTCGATAAGGAAATGCTGCAGGCACACGTGGCTCCAGGGCAAAATCCATGCACCATCAACCTACAGCCCGCGACACTCAGGGACTTGGGCTATATTATCATTTTCTTATAATATATAGTTTTGTAACTGTATATTTTTCCAGCTACCATAATTATACACCTTGGCCCCAGAGGAACGCAATTTGTTTGGCTGTATTCATCCGTGTGGTTGTATGACAATTAAACTTGAACTTGAAGTTGAAGGTTTTCTTACTGCTGGGGGATGGAGGTGTATAGGGACTGGACATCCATAGTGAAAATAAGATGACGGGGGCCAGGGAACCTGAAATCATTGAAAAGATCCAGAGTGTGTGAACTGTCATGGATGTAGGTAGGAGGGGACTGAACTAGGGGGGATAAGACAGATTCGAGATATGCAGACTCAGTGAGATATTCAGTGGGGCAGGAACAAGCTGAAACAATGGGTCTACCTGGACAAGCTGGTTTGTGGATCTTGGGTAAGAGGTAGAAACGGGAGGTGCGGGGTGAGGGAACAATGAGGTTGGTGGTGGTGGATGGGAGATCCCCAGAATTAATAAGGTCGGTGATGGTGTGGGAGTCATTGGCCTGGTGCTCCTTAGTGGGATCCTGTTCAAGAGGAGGTATCTAAGAGTTGTCGCTGGGCCTCAGCAAGGTAGAGGTCAGTATGCCAGACTGCTACAGCAACCTGCCTTATCTGCAGCTTTGGTGGTAAGGTAAGGATTACTGCGGACGGAGTGGAGAGCAGAGCATTTGGAAGGAGTGAGGTTGAAATTGGAGAGAGGAGTGTTATATGTCAAAAGGGTTGATGTCCCGTCAGCAGTTGGCAATGAAAAGGACCAGAGCAGGCAGAAGACCAGGGTGGGGTGTCCAAGAAGAGGAGGAGGATTGAAGATGGAAGAAGGGGTCATTGGTGCGGGGTGGAAAGTCCTTGCCAAAGAAATAGGCTTGGAGTCGGAGGCGGCGGAAGAAAAGCTCAGCGTCATGGCGGGTGCGGAACTAGCTGGGTGCAAGGGTACAAAGGAGAGGGCCTTACTGAGGACAGAACATTCTGCCTCGGAGAGGGGAAAGTCGGAGAGAATGGTAAAAACCCAGCACAGGTGAGAGCTGAGATCGGAGAGGGGAGGTGGGTTGGTAGTGTCTGAGGGGAAGGAAGGCTTGGGGTGTTCAAGGATGGTGGGATGAGAGAAAGATGAAGTCTCCGAGCACCCAAGAACTGTCTGTGGGACCTGAGAGAAACGGGGTTGCAGAGTGGCGGTGGGGGAAGGGGAGACAGGGGTTCCAGCGACAGCGCGGGAGGACCCGGTTTGGAGGTCAAGGTTGCAGTTGGAGTTGGAGGTTGCACAATCGGCACTTTGGAGGTGTCCGAGGTCATTGGAACCCGCGTTGATGACGGTGGTGTCCGGGTTTTGAATCTGCTCTGGATTGTTAGAGTCGTTGAAGTCGTTAGCAAGGATCGTGGTCTGGAGACCTCCGGGCCTGTCAGCGTTGGAGATGGCAAGTTCTGTGGTCTGTAGACGGGCGATCTCCCAATCCTTGTAGGACGTGAAGAAGTCAAAGAACCGGCGATTGAAGCGTGGATCCGGCGGAGGATAAAGTAGTGGACAGTTGCATTAGGCGACGGAGAGAGAATCCCGGAGATGTGGAAGTGACTGGGACAGGGACACCAGGTACCTCCTCATGGTGGAAAGCGTGGTGTGTAGAACGCGGCGGGACAAGCCGCCGGAGGAACTTAACCGAATGTGAGTACCTGGGGTCCTCAGAAGGTCCAAATCGTGAAGCTCGAAGACGAATCTGGGAGCCATGTGGTACAAGTTGGCGGCGAAGACATATTCGCAGGAAGGCTACATGCCAATAGTAGCGGGTAAGTTGAAGTTGATTCCTTGCAGCGTGTTTTTTTTTCCTCATCTGCGTTCTAAGTGGGTAATTGTTTGAAGCTTTAAAACACAGCGGCGGCTTATTTTCTTTAGAGATAGTGTCACAGTGTTTACTCCTCACATGTAACTCGTGCCTGTACAGTGTAAAGTTTCTGGCGCATCTTGAGAGGCACTTAAATGGTCCCTGTAACTGCAACTGTCTATTTTTAGCGTTTGTGATAGTCTCTGTGTTCCCCAAGTAGTAAGTCTAATCAACATCTTCAATCACTAACCCACCCCTCCGAAAGCATTTTCTTTGGCCACCTAATGTCCTGAGCCTAGCGACTCTTCATATACATGCAATCAATCTATGACCTAACGGCACGGCAACTATCGAAATATAAACTTTACACAAAAATACAACTGCAGATGCTGTGGATCAAAGAATACGTAGACAACGCTGGAAGAACTCAGCAGGTCAGGCAGCATCCGTGAGAACAGAGTAGCCAACGTTTCGGGCCGAGACCCTTCATCAGGAATGGGGGGCAAGAGAGGGCCGAAGCCCAGTAATAGAGATAGGGGAGGGGAAAGGGCTAGAGGCGCCAGGTGGAAAAGTATTTGAAGGGTCTCGACCCGAAACGTTGGCTACTCTTTTCTCACTGATGCTGCCTGACCTGCTGAGTTCTTCCAGCATCGTGAAATATAAACTTTACAAGTTCAAACCCGATCAGGCAATAAAGATATTATAAGCACAAGGAATTCTGCAGATGCTGGAAATCCAAAGCAACATACGCAAAAAGCTTTCAGTGAAATGAATAAGGAGTTGATGTTTTGGGCCAAAAACTTTCTTCAGGATTGAGAAGGAAGGGGAAAGACGCTAGAATAAAAACGTGGGAGCAGGGGAAGAAGGATAGCTAGGAGGTGATAGGCGAAGCCAAGTGGGTAGGAAAGGGAAAGGACTGGAGATTAATGAATCTGATAGAAGAGGAGACTGGACCATAGGAGAAAGGGACGGGGACGGGGGGGGGGGGGGGTAATAGGCAAGTGAGAAGAGGTAGGAGGTAAGAGGTAAGTGGGGAATGGAAGAAGAGGGGAAGGAGAAATCAATATTCATGCTCTCATATTTGAGACCACCCAGATGGAATATAAAGTGTTGCTCCTCCACCCAGTAGTTGACCTTAACATAGCACAAGAGGAGGCCACGGACCGACATGTCGGAACAGGAATGGGAACTGAAATTAAAATGTTGGGCCACTGGGAAATTCTGCTTTTGGCAGATGTAGTGCAGGTGCTCAATAAAGAGATCCCCTAATTTATGTTCAGTGTAGAGAAGGCCAGACTGGGAGCACCGGATATCAGAGATGACCCCAGCAGAAATACAGGTGAAGTGTCGCCTCACCTGGAAGGATTGTTTGGGGGCCTGAATTGAGGTGAGGGAGGAGGTGTAGGGGCAGGTGTAGCACTTTGGAGGGATGTGCCGGAAGGGTAATTACTGGGGAGGAACGAATGTACAAGGGAATCATGGAAGGAGCAATTCCTGCATTAAGCGGTGAGCGGCGGTGAGCGGCGGTGAGCTAAAGATGTGTTTGGTAGTAGGATCCCTTTGGAGATGGTGGAGGTTGCCGAGAATGACGTGTTGGATGCAGAGGCTCATGGGGTGATAGGTGTAGAAAAGAGGAATTCTATCACTGATCAGGCGGCGGGGGATATGGTGAGAACTGATATCTGGAAAATGGAGGAAATACCGGCGAGGGCAGCATCAACGATGGAGGAAGAAAACTCCGTTCTTTGAAGAAAGAGGACATCTCTAGTGTTCTAGAAAGGAAAGCCTCATCCTGAGCACAGATGGGGAGGCAAAATTTTTACAGTACCACAACTTGTGTTCAATTCCCGCTGCTGTCTTAAGGAGTTCGTATGTTCTCCCGGTGACTGTGTGGGTTCCCTCCAGTTTCCTCCCACAATCCAAAGACGGATTGGTTGGTTAAATGGTCATTGTAAATTGCCCCATGATTAGGCTAGGGAAATGCTGGGAGGTGCGGCTCGATAGGTCGGAATGGCTTATTCCGCGCTGTATCTCTAAATAAATAAATAGGTCAATAGATAAACACATAAATAAATAATAACCTGATTCTGATTCTGAAAAATAAATAATAAAAGATGCGACGGAGACGAAAGAACTGAGAAAATGGAATAGCATTTCTACAGGAGACAGGGTGGGAAGAGGTATAGAGTCAAGACAGCTGTGGGAATTAGTAGGTTTATAAAAGATGTCGGTCGACAGCTTGTTTCCAGAGATCGGGAAAGTGGAGGGAGGTGTTAGAAATGGACCTTATCTGAGCTCCTTCGTCTCCGCTGCTTCTGTTCTCATGCTGAGGTTTTCCTTTCCAGGACGCCAGAGATGTCCTTCAAAGAACGAGATTTCCCTTCCTCCCCCATTGACGTTGCTCTCCCCCGAATCTCAGCCATTCCCCGAACAGGTGACTGCTCTATTTTCCCGCCGCTGCAATAGTGGTATAGATCTCTTTGTCCTTAGATACGACCCCGTGAGCCTCCACATCTAACACATCATTCTCCGCAACCTCGGCCATCTCCAAAGGGATAATAACACCACATCTTTACCGCACCACCCCTCTCCCACTCTCCATTTTCTGCTGGGATCTCTCCCTCCGTGACCCTTTGTCCACCCGTGCCTCCCAGCACTTCTCCCTGCACGTGGCCAAGGTGCTGTGTACACCTGCCATATCCCTCACCTCCATTTAGAACCTCAAACAGTCCTCACACTTCACCTGTAAATCTGTTGGGGTCGCCTATTGTATGCGGCGCGCCCGATGCGGCCTCCTGTACATTGCCGAGCACCGTGGTAAATTGGGGACTGCCTCTGTTCCATCCGCCAAAATCAAAACTTCCCGGTGGCTAAATATTCTAATTCCGCTTCCCATACCCGTTCCGACAAGTCGGTCCACGGCCTCGTCTTGTCCCACGATGAGTTCACCCTCGAGACGGAAGAGCAACAACTTATATTCCCTCTGGGTAGCCTCCAAACGGATAGCGTGAATATCGATTCCCCCTTCCCCGCTTCTATTCCTCACTCTGCCCATCACTCCCCCCTCCCCCTCCCACATGCCTTGTCACCTTCCCTTTCTCCTCTGGTCTATTCTCTTCTCCCACCAAATTCCTTTCCTCTCCAGCCCTTTATCTTTCCAACCAACCTGGTTTCACCTATCACCTTCTAGCTGACCCCCTTTCCCTTCATCCCCCCCCCCCTTCCTTTCCGGTCCTGATGAAGGGTCTCGGCCCGAAACATTCATTCATTTCCAGAGATGCTGCCTGACCTGCTGAGTTCCTCCAACATTTCATGTGTGTTAATGAAGATTTTTTGCTGCTTCGATTCACAATTTGCTGAAGAAGCAGGGCAATGAACGCGAAACTATAGCTTGCCGGCGATGCCCGCGCGCCATGTATTTGAAAATCAGTTGCAACCTGAAATAATAGCAGAGAAGCCCAGGCGAATGCCCCTTGGTTCTGAGGGCGTCGCGTATTAAGTTCTTTTTAAGAGGAGAATCTTAGAATTACTTGTTATGCTGAAAATTTGCAAACCATTTGAGTAAATGAATCTTTCGGTTGGATTGCCTCTATTCTAGAATTCTCGTCTTCACTTTTTGCAGCGTTTTTGTCAAGCCTACTCCGCGTGAAATAAGATCCAGTCGTCAATTATTTTCGGTTTAGTCGTAAAGAGTATCAGCTTAGAGTTGCGCGTGTTTACCGGATGAAGCTCTGCTCTTATCCTGGAGATTCGACAAATTTTATTTCGCCAATTTAAACAGTACCTCAAATATTATTAAAAATTTTAAAGATATCATCTTATCTGAGTTGCGACGGTAAATATAGGGAATAGCTATTTCAGCTACTGCACGTTCTTTACGTTTTGGTCGCAGTTTCCATATGCGTAGGAGCCTTTCTTTAAATGTATTTATTAAGTAATTGTATACAAAAATATATTATAAGGAAACATCGAGGAATTAAAATGGCCAATTTTCTGATCTGCCATTTAATTTCAGAGAACAGAAAAATGAAATTCAGGTTTTTCTTCATTTGACAATATCTCAGACACTATGTTCCACCAATTCGAATATGTATTTCCAGTACTTTATATAAGAACTCTTTCAAATGAGATTAACTAGTCCCTTTCTAATAAAATAGAGGTTCCCCGAAACAGTGCAAACTATTTAGATTATAAAAATGGATTCCAATTAAATGAAATTGAATAAAAAGGTTAACGACTTCATTCTGCATTAGAAAATGCTCACATAATGGCCTCGTGTGGACCTGTCCCAATGAAGATCATATGCACCACTGCTCAAAAGACATATCTGTGCGTTATATATATTTATAATTTTCTGCTATCGTGCATTTGTGACAAAACTAATGCTAGATCTAATGGCTCGACACTTTATGTGTTACCTCTTGTTGCTATTCATTTCCATTATGTGTGGGCTTGATTTTCAGATGCTTCTTTCAAAATCAATACATTTATTGATAGTTTGCAACGTCCCCCGTGTAAGATTTGGATTACTACAATTCACCGCCATGGTGTTCAAATGAATTATCAACGACTTTATAAGAATTTCACATAATACCACGCTATCTTATTGCTGTTGAGATAGTTTATTGTATCCGTGTTCGGAAACATAAATACTTATTTTGCTGTGATTATCAGATTTTTAATATATATAAAACAGACCCCTGCCGAGCGCCGATCTGAGGCATAATTGTTAATATTATTAGTTAAGAATTGATTATGTACCCCCCCCCCGCCAGCTCCAATCAACAAATGAAACAAACTCCGCGTGCAACCGCATAAACATTGTCCACTTCAGTAATGCTGTGGGCAAACGCAGAATCCTGCATTCCATTTGTGCTGAGACTCGGACACAATTCTTAAAAATCTTGGCATATTTCCTTAGAAAACAAAAAAAAATAGGAAGCGGGGGTTGGGGGGGGGCGAACGGTGCTGGAAATGCAACCATTTTCTCGTCTAAAATTCTTATATGGGAAACACATATTAGCAGCTCTGAATAAGAAAAATCTTATTACAAGCTGCTCTTTTTGAAAGTTTTCGCTAAAGATTTGACAGTTGGAACTGCAAGTCTTCTCTCCCTCGATACTTTTAGTAAAGGAACAAATGCGCGGACTTACCGATCGTAAATCGTGTCTTTGACATACAGACGCTCAATTTAAAAAAACGTAGAAAATATAGTAAAAAATGTTTGTTTCCCTAAGGAGAAGGTCGTCACTCGGGAAGGGGTTATTTATGCTGCACGTATACTGTAGCCCGATCTCTGGATAAAGGTGCGACAATGGCGGCGGTAGGGGGTGAGATCAAAACCCTTCTTGAGGAACCATAGACTTGCCTGGTCACAGCTATGCATTCTCCATTGAGTCGTGGATACCTAATATCCTCACCTTAATAATGTCGAGAAAAAAATGATTCAAGTTGAAAATACATACTTTATACCAAAAATCACGCTGAGGCTTTGTAACAACAGAATAATTACCAAAATATTCATGACTTATAGATTTTCTGGATAGTCTGGGGTTAGCGCAGAAAGTGGTATTGAAGTAAATGATTAACCTTGACCTTACTGAATGGGAGAAACGGAGGAGAGGAGTCAGATTTCTCTTATTTCCTATTTTCTTACCAATTAGTTATTTCAGTCTGCAATATGTGCCCGGCGTTGTGTAAATGTCACTACATTCGCGGGTTCAAACTTCTCCTCACTTCACTTCCAACCCTCACAACTCCTACCCCAAAGATGCCGCGCGTTCCACTTTGCTTTTCACTTATTTTGGAGACACGCACACAAACCAATTTCGTTAAATGATTAGGCCCAGTAGGAAATACTTTCCTAATACAACAACAGTGCGCAAAGTCCCCAGGAACTTTACATTGTGTGCAATGAAGAAATACTTTTTTCCCCCCAAATCTTTGGTGGGGCGTGCGGGATGGCCTGTCCGGACTCTCTGCATTAAATACACTTACCAGAATATTTTGGTGCATCCCTTGTTTAAACTTTCGGGAGAATCTAACGCAAGCACAGTTATATTTTAGACGCAAAAACCTGTGTCATCTGTGCGCCGCGGCTTCCTAAAGCCTGGTTTGCTTTTGCTGAACAGGAGTCCAAAAATAAAACAGAGGGAATTTGTTACCTTGTGTCACAGTTGGAAAGAGTTATTAGAAATCTTTCGGCGGGCCGTGAGAGTTCCGGGAAGGGAATCAACCGGAGGCTCCGAATAACAGAAAGGAGACTCTGGCGGTAATTCTGCAAGCGCTACGCGTGTAGTGAGCAAACTCAGTGCGAAAACTGGTCCAAGATTTTGAAAATAAGCTTTCTGGAATTCTTTAGCTTTCCGATTATCAGAAGCATCACAGCTCAGGAGAAAGCGCAATTCCGACGAGGGGCTGGGAAGTTCCTCAGAAGCCCCGTGATTCTAAATGGAAATTCGGTCGGAAAAAAGCGGCAGCATTCTTCTTTGCCGTTAGGCTGTGCTTTCATATTTTGATTCATTTCGCTGCTCGTGAACTTTTCCAATAGTTGTGATGAAGAAAAGCTGACATGAAGATTGGAGCATGCGATTAACTTTGTAGATGAACGAAATGCGCCGTTTCCCGAGTGTAATTTGTTTTGCGTTTATCTTTGATCTTTTTTCTCTAGTTTCTTGCTGACTTTCATTGCGACATTAAGTTACAGTGTGCCACGATGACCCACTTTTGCTCGTTAAGGCACTTTATACTTCCAAGTAAACGTGATTTATTAAAGTGATGCAAATTGTTCCGCAGCTGATTTAGAACAAGCGCTGAGAATTTCTTTCACAGCGAAGATCAGAGGTAGTTCGCGGCAGCCAGTCCTTTGTGGTCGATCCGCACCAATGAGAAGGGAAAGCGTTATCGGCAAGGTAGAAATCACAAGGCTAATTCAAATCTGGAGTTCTGCCTTGTTTTAAATACAGAAACTAGCCGGTGATTATTTATTGTTAAATGCTGTAGAATGTTGAAGACAACGAAAAAGGTTGTCGGAGTCGCACGCTGAATTGCTTTTCAAATGTTTGTTATTCTTCCTGCAACTACATGTTTTTATTTCGCTGTTTAACGAATGCCGCCACTACAGGAGAGTCGGCGCTACTTTTAGTGTCAGCATGGCCCCTTGTTCAAATTGGTCAGGGCTATTGACCCCGTGTTTCTGAGCGCAATGTAATCGCTACACTCGTGTAAGAAAGACAGCAAGGCACTTTCCTTCTCTCTCCCTTTCTCTCCCCCTCCCTCCATCCCTCCCTCATTCTCTCTCTCCCCTCTCTCCCTCTCTCTACCCCCTTTCTCTCTGTCTCTCAGACACAGACACACACATGCACATACACACACACACACATACACAGTTAAGACTGGAGCGACGTGAACGCACATTCACACGCAGAGTTACAAATACACACAGAGGGCACTCGAACCTTGCATTCCGCGTGCAAGTAAAGCACAATTTGAGTGACGTGAAAAAAAGGCTTGATTCATCTTCAAGCTTCCTTGAGTATAACCCGCAGCTAAAAATTTCCATTGCATTTGTACTTTGAATAAACTGTAAGTGCTAACAACTGAATAATTTTACAGTTGATGCGTTTATACATCGACTCTCTACAGATGCTGCTTGACCTGCTGAGTATTTACAAAATTCGGAGTTGTTCCGAATTCCCTCATTACTGGTTCTCACATCCATGCTTGCTAATAGACATTCACGCACACCTGGGCATGTTCTTTCTCGCTCTCATGTTGACACCTGCCTTCTCAAAATGATTGTAACGTCAGAATAGTGAGAGGTGTTGGAGTTGCCAACATAATTATCTGTGTGAAATTTTAAAAATGTAGAAATAAATTCATTTCCAACTAACTGGTTAACAACGGGTTGTTAATCAGTTGGTTGGAAACGTTGTGATGAAAGGATTGGAAATGATGGCATGGGATGAAATGATTGAAATCGATAGGATGCCTCCAGTATTTGGTTGCGGCACTATTTTCCGAGAAAGCCGAGATGCCTCATTTTATCCTCAATTGCTCTCATATAAGTTTGCATGTTAATCCCAGGTATCCAGGTATGCTGCCTAAATACACCCCTCAGTGTAATTCTATTGCGCATGGCAAGTAGCGCAAAAAGAGAGGGAAAATAGTGAGGTAGTGTTCATGTGTTCATTGTCCATTCAGAAATTTGATGGCGGAGGGGTAAAAAACTTCCCGAAACAGTAAGTGTCTTCAGGCTCCTGTAACCCCCCCCCCCCCCCCCCCGCCATGCTAGAATACGTACAAAAAAGAAGTCGAATATATTGACACACGCTTTTCATGTTAAATGTTTATCCTGTTGTCCTACATTTGCAAATCACAATATTGGAAGTGTCCGCTTAGGGCAATCCCATTTCAAATAAATGACGAGGTTACTGTGGATTGAATGTTAAATTAAACCCAGAGAGTCAGGGGGAATCCCTCACTACCATTAGATTTCTGAATGAACCCATGAACAGTATCTCGGTATTTTCCCTCTCTTTCTGCACTACTACTTTAATTTATATTCCTTATTGGAATTTATAGTTATTATTATGTATTGCAATGTACTGCTGCCGCAGAACAACAAATTTCGTGACATATGCCGGTGATATTAAATTTAATTCTGATTCTGATAACAGGAAATGTAGCAATGCGGTTAAAGAAACGCTCTTTCAACTCCAGGCAACGAGGTTTGAGCACATATGTTAATAATTACTGTACATGTAAAGTGTAGAGGGGCTTATGTGTGTGACACGCCACAGACCATACAAAGTAAAACCCGCTCAGAGGTATGTGACGAAAATAAAACAGAAAGTAGTTTGCACACATGGCGACCGAGCAAAGTCCTTCCAGGGTTCAACGATTCCGTGAATTGGAGCTTGCTCACGTTTGCATCAGTATTCGGTCTCTCTCCCCGCAATAGGATCTCGCATTTTTTCCTTACCATACAGGAGTTTTTCTTGCCTGCCCAGTAGTTATAGCTTATATCTGCATTCCCATAAAGGTCCCTGGTGTGTAAGACAACGTTTATTGTGAGGAGAGTTTGTCTGCGGTGCCTACGTTCATCATGAGGTATAGGGACTTATTTCACTCGCACTTTTAAATGTCCCCGTCAGTACCTTGCCCTCCAGTCGCCATTAATTTCAGTTGGGTACATTGGCGAGTGGAATGGGGCTGTGCATGATGGATAGATATCAGTGCTACGATTGCAGAGGTTCCCAACATTTTTATGCTAAAGAGCCTTACCATTAACCGAGGGGGTCCGTGGGCTCCAGGCTGGGAACCCCTGGACCGTTAGCGCGACAGGACGTCGGAGTTCGGAGTTCAATTCCGACACCTTCAGTAAGGAGCCTGTACGTGCTCCCTGTGCAATGTGTGGGTTTTGTCCGAGTGTTCCGGTTTCCCCTCACAGTCCAAAGACGCACCGATGAGGAGGTTAATTGGTTATTGTAAACTGGCCCGTGATTAGGCTAGGGTTCAATCGGGTGTTGCTGGGTGGCGCGGCTCGGAGGGTCGGAAGGGGCTGTTCCGCGCTGTTTTTCCACTATATAAAAATAGCAAATAAATATGTGCACTTGGCGCGAATGTCTGGTGAATATTGACTGACAAACATATCCCGAGATGAAGATGAAATAACAATTAATGCGACCCAATTTATACGTAACCCCTCTTGAAATAGGCGCCAGCAATACAGAAAGAACTCAGTATACGTACCACTAACCTCAATTGCATTCCAAAATGTCCCAAGTGATTTGGAGTAGGGTCACCAGTGTAGGTGGAGTAGTTATGATACATGATAGGGGACGAGTAAAGTAAAGGAGGTTAGAGGTCCTTCCTGAGGTTAGTACATTTTTGGGAGGTGTTCCAATATATAAAAAAAACGTTCTACATATTTCTGTAGAGTTCAGACATGTGGGAAATCATTGGAATGTGGCGGCCCAAATTTGCATTCGATTATGGAAAAAGCTTTCTATGGGTCTTTTGCATTCAATAACACAGTGCGGAGTGCAAGATGGATGTTAATCACGGAAAGCTGCGTTGGATGAACTGCGCTCATTACCTCGTTAGCTGCAAGTCAAGCAGCTAGTCATTTTACCGGACAACGTTAGTGCCGCCTGTAAGCGCTCTACTCCCAGCTGTAAAACTCGCAGAATTCCTCGTCCTAGGTTAACGCCTCGAATATGATAGATGTGCATTTGAAACGATCGTTTTAATTGTTACGGACATTGGCTCGCGCGAATACTTACTCCGCGAGCTATCCACTCATCATCTTATTACGAATATTTTGCCGTTGCCCTTGTAGGGGTGGCAGGTGCAGATATCAGGGGTGGCCTAATTGAACAGTAACATTGACCAAGAGTTGGAATGAAATTGACCCAGTTTCTGGAGATCAGTTTCACAGAGCCTCAAATGCCGCTCGTTCATTCAAAGTGCAGGACTGTATTGGTTTTGGCAGGAGACGTTAGCACTTTTTATTCTCGCCTTCAATTCCGTACCATTTAGGGTGCAAAGCCGCTGACATTTATCTGCAGTTTGTATTCCCCAGTTAATATTGAACAATAAATAATTAGCGAGAATCAAATGCAGTCTGTGGACACCATCTGAATATTTTTAATCATTGCTGCAAACTTATTCAACTTCTCACTAGTTCTGGTGAAATTAATTGCTATTTGTTTCTGTAATACGTGCTGCAATATTTATCTGTAGGTATAATGAGTTAATTAAAGGGCACAAAGGTGATCAACATTTTACGAAGTATTTTAATTGACAATAAGTGGTATCTACATAATATTTCTTACAGTAAAGCATAGCGAAAACGGCCTGTTAATTAGTCACTTGTGATGACAGTTTCATCTAAAATTAGCATGAAAATAATCTTTTTAAAATCTATGAAAGGATGTGACTGATTAAAATTACTTCATTAAATCTATCTTCAATGCCACCCAAAGAGATTCAGGCACTCGGTGTGAGTAACAGCTTGGATACAGTCAGAATAAGGATCGGAATCAGAATCAGGTTTAATATCACTAGCATATGTCGTTAAATTTGCTGTTTTGACAGCAGTACATGATAATTAAAAAAGCAACTATAAATTACAATAACATATATACATATATTATATTAAATTAATCAAATAATACAAAAATGGAGCAAAAGCACTGAAGAAATGTTCAGGAGTTCATTGTCCATTCAGAAATCTGATGGCGGTGCGGATGAGCTGTTCCTGAAACGTTAAGTGTGTGTCTTTAGGCTTCTGTACCTCCTTTTTGTGGTAACAATGAGAAGCGGACATGTCCTCGGTGATCGGGGTCCTTAATGATGCATGCCGCCTTTTTGAGGCATCGCCTTTTGAAGATGTCCTTGATGCTGGGGTGGCTAGCGCCCATGATGGAGCTGACTGAGTTTATAACTTCCTGCTGCTTTTCCCGATACTGTGCAGTGGCCCCTCCATATGTAGCTAGTTAGAATGCAGTCTTCCTATCCTCACAGAGTTATAATGAAAGTCACACATATATACAAACGCGCGATGATACAAACGCACATGTGCATCGTACTTACAACCATCTTGTTATTTAAACGAATGCACAAAACTTCTATGTACATTTACATTTCATCGCACAGCGCGGATCGGGCACACGGAGAATATTACAGCAATGTCACGGATTGTGCACAGGTAGCTGACAATCATGCTCATACCGCCTTGCAGATTACATGTGCCCACAACTCAACTTGTCCATATATTTCGGAAAGTAACATATGATTCTTTGTTTCATTTGGATAAACAGATTTTCAAATAAAATTTGCCCATGAAATGTTCTACGCAAAATTAATCAGTCATTTACTAGTTGTCGTTTGAAAATGACCTAAGTTGTACTCCTTTGAGCTCATTCCGTTGGGTTGATCTTACAATTAATTCCACGGACTATTAGATTAATACTGATGATGATTATTATTAAAGAGCAGGCGAGGAAATACTGAATATTCAGCACGGCTCTCAGCTGAACATCAACTTGTGTTGCGTGTAACAACAATCTTTGTGGTGCAGGGGCACTTTTTTTTAATGATTTGACAAAAGAATTGGCCTAATCTTTTGCACCAACCACACAACAACAGAATCGTTTTTAGCCTCACATCACAGGGAGCTTGGAAGGCCCCTGATCTACACTTAAGTTTCACGTCAAGGTCTCTCGTTATTGTCACCATCCAGGTATCTTAAAGCTAAGGTGAAAAAGTAGACACAATTAGAACCATGACAACAATTGGAAATGTTGCTTTAATGTAACAATACGACACAGATAAAAGAACAAATACTCCACTTTAAAAAACTAAAACAAACATTATTTCCCGACAGACATTGTTCAAAAGGCGCGGTCGTTGTGAGTTATCGTTTGAATTACTTCATAAACAGAGCAGAGAATCAGGACAATGTTCTGTCGGAAACAATTCCTCGCACCTTTCTGGCCGAGGAAGCAAAGACTTTATGTCACAAATACCGTGTCCTGAATAATATTTATAGAAGCCACCATATCCATGGTAACCATTAAACTGCAATCGAAACTGGTATTTACTCTGTGCATGGCGAATTTATTAAAAATATAAGTGTGGCAATTTTCTAGAAGATTGAAATAACGTGCTTATGTAGGGATGGTTAGATGTCAAAAGGCGGTATGCATCATTAAAGACCTCACCGTCCGGGACATGCTGTCTTCGCGTTGCCATCGGGGAGATACGGGAGCCTGAAGACACACACTCAACTTTTTAAGAACAGCCGCTTCCCCTCTGCCATCAGATTTCTAAACGTCCCATGTTAATACTCCTCGTTACTTGTCTTTTGCATTATTTATTTATTTTGTAAAATGTCCCTTATTTTATGCCTTGCACTGTACTACTGCCGCAAAGGCACAAATTTCACAACATCTGCCAGTGATGTCAAACCTGATACTAATTCTGATTCCAGTCCTGACCAGGCGGGTTCAACGATGTATTTAATCACGTGGCGAGACAGGAAAAGGTCGGGTAAACTATTAGCGTGTTTGGAAGAGATATAGAAATCATGGTATTTCAAGTAATAAACGTGTCCAACTATGCCTAAATGATTCTGGTGGATTTTTTAAAGGAACATTTATGCTGAAAGAAACTTTATTCATTAAAGACAGGTGCAATGGACAAGTTTTGTGAAGTTTTATTTATTCAGACAGCTAATCCTGGAATCGTACACTGAAGCTTTCATTGTGTTAATATTTCAGTCTATCTCCACCTACATCCAAATGTCCTTTTCGGAAAGCAGTCGGAATAATGTCATAAATCTATGGGAAATGGTATGTGAACCCAGGGCATTCCAGGAAAGGTTACCTTCAGGATCCCCAAATGATTTGTGGACATCTCTTCACCAGCCACATGGGGGAAGGGAACAAGTAACGACGATAGAAAGAGACACTGATCATCTGTACCGGATGAAACGGTTCTACTAAGTAGCCCACAGCTGCGAGCAGGTTCCCTTTGACATGACCAGAATAGTTAGAAATCACATTAATAATCGATGTAAGAAGTGGAAAAGGCATTGATTAAACCAAGTAGAAAGAAAAGGGCCTGTTTGCTGGATTACTGATTTATTTCATTAGCTATAATGTTCTCTGGGAGATTCTTAAGTCAGGAGAGGCGACATTTAACAAAAACTGGGCTTTTTCTATATTCCTAAAGCACCGAGATGTATTTTCATCCCACGGCTGTGAAAACACATATTTTGATATTTTAAGCAGGGTTTCGGCAATACTAAGTAGATTGATAAGTGCGTGCAGGTTTGATTGTTATCACACTCAACATTGTACGCGAGCTATAGTGCGAGATAACGCCACCGTTACCCGTGCTTTCGGCTAGTTGAAATCCCTTTCCAAGTCACTCAGTATTCAAAACAATGCTGGATAATCTATCGATATTATTTAAGTCTTTAGTTAAAACGTGCAATTTGATTCTAAATACAGGAATTTGTTATCACTATTGACAGAAGAACTAGCTAACCTGGAATAATTAGACTTCTCCGAAAGGCTATAGTTTTGTTTTACTTAAACATTAGCACTTTAGTTCATATTGTCGAACTTAGCAGATTCGCTGCAAGTGGGATTGATTGGTGCTGGTCCATAGTTGCACGATATTTATGGCATGCATTGAAGTTGGTCTTAAACACATATGTTGCAAGTTGAGACAGAAGTTCTGCCTAAGTTAACTTAAAACAACGTGCTGTTTTTAAAAAGGCGAATTGACAAAGTCCCCAGCGCTAGCTTGTAAGGTCGGTGTTAAAAACGCTTTACTTTCTAGGCCCACCTCGCGAAGGGTTTCTAACTGTTAGGCGGGATATTAAAAGCCCTAGAAAGCAAACCGACAGCTTTAAGATCGGGAAAAGGTTGGTTTTTAACGTGCTGCTCAGATCTGCAGATACAGCTTTTAAAGTGAACACGTTCCGTCCCTCCGCCATGCGTCTTCGAGACTGATATGCAGTCGCTCTTCGTACAACTCTACCTGTTGAGTACTGAAGAAGCATTTTAAAACTTTTAATTCATAATTAAATCGGCCCTCAGTTTGGGAGGTACCTCTGAGAACTTCCCTAACAAGGTAAGGTAGATAAATCTTTCAGAAGAAGTGAGAGACGAGTTAAACTTTGTAGAAGATTGAAGTTCCATCTCTGCATTAAGCGGAGTTCCTAAACTATCACATTATCCAATCAGGTACAAATAAAAACAAACTTTCCCAAGAAGGTTCCATCGCCACTGCGGCGTAACGGTTAGTGCGACGCTATTACAGCTCGGGGCGTCGGAGCTCGGAATTCAATTCCGACCCGTCTTAAGGAGTTTGTACGTTCTCCCCGTGAGCGCGTGGTTTCCTCCGGGGCGCTCCAGTTTCCTCCCACAGTCCAAAGACCTACTGGTTAATTGTAAATTGTCCCGTAATTAAGCTAGGGTTAAATCGAGGGTTGTCGGAGGTTGCTGGGCTGCGAGGTACTCCATGCTGTATCCCAACAAACAAACAGACAGACAGACAAATAAATATAATGCTATATAATATTGGCCATCTCAAAAAATTCTCGAGTGTGAACATTCCTTCAGTTTTAAAATATTTCTAAAGCACAGTTACACTGTTAATATAGATGGATAACCAGTAATATCCAGCTATAAAAATCGCAGGATATTTAGCTTAATGTGCTGTTCAGTGTAATATCTTGCTCTGGCTGTAGTCGATGGCACAGGTGTTCAGTTGAAGAACTGGAGGTATTTGTCACCTTTCAGCACCGCCTTGTACAGGTCCTACCAATATGAGTATGGTGTCATGTTTAATTCGGCCTAAGTGCAGCCATACAGATCTTTACTGATTTTTATGCTGCATTGCCAGTCAAAATGGTTACTTGCGTAATGTCCCAGTCAACTGGAGAACTGTGCATACTAATTATGATAAAAAGTGCGCACTGATCGGACTGGTGATTCTAAACATGACTGTCGTTGGCCTTTTCACAGACATGCATTGACATCTGTGAAGTCGGCAATGAACTCCTTTTGAAATTGCAAGTTTGGAAGAGTTCTGTGGCGTTATTCTCCTCTAATTGTTTAGCGGGTTTAATTATATGGTAAAACAAACGCCGTTTCTTGCACGTTATGTTCACGATTTGACATTGCAAACCACCTCTGATTTTATTCACCCGACCCTACCGCAAAGCGTTGCGTATATAGAAGTAAGTTTATTTATTTACCGATCGCAGGGCGCGCGCGCACACACACACACACACACACACACACACACACACACACACACACACACACACACACACACACACACACACACACACACACACACACACACACACAGGTAGTTAGGACCACACCTGGGAGTCACAAGCATTAAAATATGCCGAATATGCTGTTTCTTCAGCAACACTTTCTTTGGAAACACTGGAGACGTCGCAACTGGATTAACCCAAAAAAGTGTATCAGAAATCTGGTTGGAAACTATTTCACCAATGTTTTTTTTATTAGAATGCTAAGAGTCTAGAACAAACTTTTGTTTCTCTGGCTAATGTGACAAATATACGTAGTACTTGGCACGTTGTCGTGATGGAATGTAATCAGACAAGTAATCAGGCAACCACTGTAAGTAGTACCTACCCATAAAGAAATAAACTATTGACACTTTGAAAGAGATTATGTAAAAGATTTTATTTTACGAAGTGAAACATTAAATCTACTCTTCCTTGAAGAATTATTAAATTGTGCACCGAAAATATTTGGTTTATAGATTAATGAAGGTCCTTATAAAATACAATACTCAACCTAAACAGAAAGTACTCTTAACACTCAACGAACAACACACACAAAATGCTGGTGGAACACAGCAGGTCAGGCAGCATCTATAGGGAGAAGCGCTGTCGACGTTTCGGGCCCCTGACGAAGGGTCTCGGCCCGAAACATCGACAGCGCTTCTCCCTATAGATGCTGCCTGGCCTGCTGTGTTCCACCAGCATTTTGTGTGTGTTGTTGTTTGAATTTCCAGCATCTGCAGATTTCCTCGTGTTTGCTCTTAACACTCAACGGATGTCTTCGCCTTGGAAATGTTAACTGTTGTTCGCCTCTAGATTTTGTATGAACTGCACACGGTTTACTTACATATTCGTGACAAATCTTAAATTTTTCCTGATCTTTTCAAATATCATCAATTTCCATCCTTTCAATAAAAATGATTTACGAGTCTCAGCACAAATTTCTGTGTTATCACAAACGCAACGCGCAATAGAGTTGAGGAAGACGATCATGAAAATATTTCCATTAAGGTTGCACAATGCAACACAGCGCGAATTGCAACTAAATGGCGTTTCAGAGAAACAGAACCGAATATCACCCGTGATAAAGATGATCGTAAAAGCGAGTGACAGACACGGGGCAAAAAAATTAGAGAAATAAGCGATATTGTTTTTCCCCCCAAATCGATCATCAATTTAGTATGATTCTCAGCTCACTAAAGTAATTAACAAAATAAGTAAACCGCACTTTTTGATTAATATGCTGTATCGTCTACTGCCGGCACGTGTAGTCTGACCATTAAAGATACAGGAGTTCCAGACAGAATGACATTGTGAAAACGTTAACCTATTTCTGGGTTCGGCAGTATATGTTAACATTTATTAACAACTGAAGTGTTTTCATTTCATCTTATAACAATTTTTATGTGACAGTAACAAATATGTGTTGATTGATAATTGCTATCGGCATGTAAAATAATCAACCACTAGGTGGCGATCTGTACAAATATATTAGCAGAGAAGGCATCCAGTTGAGTAGATATAAAAGGATTTCAGTTATTTTGCTATAGACCGACAATCACACATCTTCCACACAGTACAAAATATGTAACCTTAAGACTAAAGGTATGACACTAATGAATTGGGCAATATGAATACAATGTGGCTTGGAAATGTGTTTTTCCTCGACAATAATAATTATCAAAACTACTTCCTTACTTCATTGACGCAATACTATGCCTGAAAAATATTAGGTAAAAATCAATAATTTCCTCCGCAACGTAATTTAATGTTTAGATAGCACAGATGATATCTGTAGTGATGACTGTGGCAATAGCTAGTTTCCACTGCTAATAATTATTTAAACAGTAAAATCGCATTGTATTGGACTTTTGTCTATATAATTTGACTAACAGAATTTTTCCTTGCGTTTAAGCGTTGTTGATTTCATTTCTTCGAGGATGATGTTGCGGAGCGTAAGGTCTTTAGAAACGGTGTCCATAGATCTCTAAAGCTGACAAGTCAGGACGATAAGATGATGTAAAGGGTATATGGGATGCTTCTTATAACTTTAAGAGCAAGGAGGTTATACTTGAAATGTAGACAATGGTTAGACCCACCGCGCAAGCTCTGCATATCGTTCGTATCACCGTCTGGCTCTGAAGAAGAGGTATAGAGGATGTTGCCAGGATTAGAGAATTATTCGCTACGAAAAAAAAGAAAGCCTGAGCTGATTTTCTTCGGAGAATAGAAGGCTAATGGAAGATTGGTTTGAGATATAAGAGACTGCATCTGCTGGAATCCGGACTAAAATGGCATCTATAGAGGCAATGGAACAGTCGACGTTTGGGGAGCTTGGACGGAGGTGTATAATATAATCAGAGGCCTAGGTCAAATAAACTGAAGGATTTTTCTAGATTTCTAGGATCTGCAGAATCGCTTATAAATGAAAGAAACGCTGTCTTTGTTAGCAGATGGGTCGAAAATCAAAGAAGATTTAAGACGCATTGTGGAGGAGCAGTAGTAACCCGCAGAGTTCTGGAAACTGGGATTAGGTTGGGTAGTTCTATTCCGACCAGCACTGAAACACTGAGCGGGCGGCCTCTATCTGTGCTATACATTTCCGGTAGCTCTATAACAGGCTTCTTTGAATTAAAATATTTTTCCTCACCACTAACAACTTTCTTAAGCAGCAAATAATAAGTAGCTCCATTGGAACGGACACGTATTTTTCACTACTATCACGGTCAACATTAGTGCCTTTAACTCACTCGGATTAGCACCACCTGCATCAGCAGAAATGGCGGTTCAAAACAACTCTTGAATCTATTTCTTGACTTCAATTTTAATCACAATTGTAAAATTAGAATGTCCAGTCGATGACAATGCCCACCTTCCCGTTTTCGGAAAGTAAAAGCAGAATCTTTGTAATCCCCTATTTAATTTTTAATTTTCAAAATAGCCATACAGTGCTTATAAGAATAAATTTGACATTTTTGTGTCAATTCGATCAAAATGCCGCAAAATCACTGAAAAGGGTTCAGTTACGTACTATCAATAGATTTCTGCAGATTTAAAATGATGTACCTAAACAGCTGGGTGTTAAACTTGTACATCCAGCGATAAAGAATATGTGCATTTTACAACTTCATGGTTATGATTGAAACAACCGGTTAGTTGTAAAAGTAGTCAGCTCTATGAGGGGCACGAGCCTCCGTAGTATCCAAGACATCTTCAAGGAACGGTGCCTCAAGATAAGCAGCGTACTTCATTAAGGACCCCACCACCCAGAACATGCCCTCTTATTGTTACCATCAGCAAGGAGGAACAGAAGCCTGAAGGCACACACTCAGTGATTCAGGAACAGCTTCTTCCCCTCTGTCTTCCAATTCCTAAATGGACATTGAACCCTTGAACAGCACCTCGCTACTTCTTTTATTTCTGTTTTTGCACTACTTATATAAATGTAACTACACACACACACACACACACACACACACACACACACACACACACACACACACACACACACACACACACACACACACACACACACACACACACACACACACACACACACACACACACACACACATATATATATTCTTTCAGTGTAATTCGCGATTTTTAAAGATGATCCTGTATTGCATTGTACCGCAGGCGCAAAGTTACCACGCCACACGCAGGTGATATTAAATCTAATTCTGATTCTGATTCTCTTCCAAAATTCACACTTTTCATGTTGTTGTAATCTCACGGCTGACAAAATAGTGGCAATCAAGCAGCCGGTTGGACACCCATGAGATACCTGGTGAGATACCTATAAGCATAAAAACACCATCATTCACTTGTGTATCTGTATGCCTGAGTGAACGAACGCCTCATAGATCTGACTTTATCCATTAACATGTAAATATTTAATAATACGAAGATTATTCTAAATGCTTGTGTTTTATATATGTATATTCAACTGTGAACGATTCAGTAAGATAAATTGTAAGCATGTAAAATAAATAAATAAATAATTCAGATAGACTAGTTGGCGTGGTTATTGAAACTGGATATAGAATAGCCGAACTAGGTGCGGCTTGGAATCCGCTCGCTCACGGCATTTCCATTTATAATTACAACTCCATTTTATTCAAAGACATATAAAATATGGTACATGCTACATTTTGATAAGGTTTTGGTTTAGTTGTATGAATTAAACACGTATTTGACAACATCGGCTAGAACGCTTTTCACCGAATACTACAATCTATTTGTCACTATTCAGTGGTCGTGTACTTCATTAAGTTCTATATATGTAAAAGCACCTAATTGTATCCCGAATGCCACTAATTTGTATGCTATTAAAGCTAACGTTTTAAAATAACCTTCCTTATTTTACAAGAATTGGGCTTAACGGCAAAGCTAGATAGACATGGCAGAAAATTAGATACAATTTCAACCTTTCCTAAGTAAGTCGAGCAAAACTCTTTATTTTCCCTTGGTAGCAACAAGATTGATTTACTCAACGATTACTTTTTCAGTAGTTCCAGGTTGATGGCAATTTGAAGGAATTAAGAACATAAAATACTACCGGCGCCTTCAAATGAAGTTGCACTGATGATTTATGAGAACAACAATCCAATTCTTGACTCAGGTCACTATGAATACCCATTAATTGACTTTCCTGACTATTATTTGTGAATATTGCTGTTAATATCTCCACATAACTATTGAGGTTGGACAATCGCTTTGAATAACTTTACAAAACTACTGTTCTTAAAAAGGTTTCTTTGAAGATACAAGCACTCGAGAGTAAAAGAGTATGACACGATCAGTACATTTTGTTAAACGTACTCGGTCTGGTCTATCTTAATCATAAATAGAATTTAATCAACAACCCAAAATTCAGAAAGAACGTGCGTGAGAAGAGGTGCGACGTTTGTGGGGTGGTCGGAGGTTGCAGGAGGTGGAGATAGAGGAAAGAGAGGAGAGGGAATGAATTAGAAGCGAATAAATAAGCACGGATTTTGGCGGGGGGGGGGGGGAATTCCATTTGAAATTTAACAGTGTATTCATATTTATCCGAGTGTCTCCATTATGAAGTCTCTCCATACTTCTTGCAGCAATTAAAATGACATCAACTGTACAAGCCGATAGGGATAGTTTTAATATGTATACGCAATTCTAATATAGACAATGGTTTTCACACGCTGTAGCAATAAATGCAAACAAATACAGAATTGCATTAACGTGTATATATAACCAAGTATTCCACAAACTCTGTTCTATATACCTGTGAATCATTGAGTTTATTTTGATGATGGATTTTAAAACAATATTAAATTAAGACCAAAATGAACTTGAAGCTAGAGAGCAAACAAACCCCCACACCGTAAAACTTCCCAACACATCCAACGCTCCCGCTTTCCATTTATCTTGATCTTTACTTGCGGTATTAGATTTCAGTTCAGATTTAAGAAAGTAATTTTTGAAGCTCGTTTTTAAACGTAATTTAAAAATTATAATTACAATTAGATTGTTTCTGTGAAACGTTAATACTAATTAATATTCTTATCTAATTAAAGGATGTAAAGTGTTCACTTGATTTCACAGGAAATCCCTTTATAGCGAGAAATGTTTGGTGATGTAATTATGTGATAAATTTGAAATAGATTGTCATAATCAGAATCAAGTTTATTATCACTGACAGAGCAAGAAAGTGATTTACCCCACTTTATACCTAGTTACACCAGGTTATGCTCATTTAAAGAAATGAAAATCCCCAGTCATGTAGAAGGGGCAATATTAATAAACATCCTCTCCCCATTAATAAACATAACCGCACCTTGTTTAACTCTGATGATTATTATGGAAAAAGTATTGCTGGTGATAGTCGAAATCTAAATTTTATAAATGATTCATTCAGAACGTGAGAGGGGACCGCATTCCGGTAATACGGGCAACATTTCCTTTAGGATTTGTGTTGTTTTCAGATTTGTTCTAGATCTCGGTGCATAAAGAGTGACACTTGCCGGTTGGTGGGGAGAGAACTGTTAACACAAAGAGTTTATATAATGATCAGAACCGCCTGGATATTGCTGAGTATCCAGCTAACACCATTTTGGATTAATTTCTGATAATATTACAAACTGCAGCAATTAGGTAGCACTTAGGTTCGTGGAATAAATACTGTACTTCAATTCTAACAGCGGCTGAGATCAACCACAATACACGAATAATTCAAAGCAATTCACTGTAACTCATATTATCCACCGTGGGACGGAATAAAGCATCACTTCCTCAGCGCTCAGTAAATCTGCGGTTCTTTATTTGGACAAAGGCAACTTCGTCGTGAGATTAAACTGGAAACTAGTGAGGTTTGTAATACCTAGAACTTAAAACCGTACCCCACCACAGATCTAGAAAAGATTATGATGTAGCGACCCGGTCACTCTAAATATTGAGTAAGAACTGAAAGTCTAACCCTAAAATAAGGGAAATATTTTCCGACTGAAAAAAATTGAAATATAAGATTAACTGAATCACTGGTTTAGATTATATTTAACCACTAACAGTGATTCCATTGTAACGGCATTCAAAAAAGGCCCATTCATATAGACTGTGTGTATCTTTACAAGACAAAAACATTTTACAGTTAAGGTCTGTAATAAACAAACTGCTCAGATTTGTATTATTTCTTTATATTTATTTACATACAAATATAAAAAGGATTTTAACTTCTCAGTGAAGGATACATGGCTATGGTAGGCCAGGAATTTTGCTAGGGCCCGATTCACCTCTGAGATCCAATATAGAATTCATTATGGTTTCGAGTATTAATAATATGGAAATAATCTCCTTGACGTCACTCTCGCAGCGCTAATAGCTCTTAAGAATAAAACACCGCGATATTTAAAACATTAGGCCTTTAATTGCAGCGGTCCCATGAATGGTAAGAGCCGTTGCCGTAACGCAATCACAATGGGGCACGGTGAAAGATACTTTGCTACTTTGAACTGATGTTTGGCATCACAGTGCACACGCGGCAGTAGTGATAAGCGATTCACATTACAATGGATGCACGGCAAAATTCTAATTGCTAGCGTTCAATATTTCTGCTGGCATCTGATAAGAGGTGCTATTGAACATCCGTTTTCTCCCCAAAAGCATGTGTAACTGTCCATAAGGAGGAACTCCCCTTTAAATGTCAATCCCCGCAAATACAGTGGGAAAGAGAGAGAGAAAATAAAATCGGCGATTAACAAGATGTTTCCCAATTTAATCTTTCAGTCTAAATGAATTTGGCAAATACCTGTTTACAGGATTCTCTTGAATGATCGCGAGTGATACACAGAGGCTTTTTAAAGATTATTTACTTAATACAGCCCGAACTATTAACACGAAGCAAGAGAAAGGGATATTAAAGCACTCAGGAACCACACAGACTGCGCAGAGTCGATATAATTATCTAATAGCATAATTCCCCTACCTGACCAATAGAAATATAGGGATTCGGTCCGAACAAAGTCCCGGGATGCGAGGCAGCAACTAAACTCAGGAGCGAGCCGACATTAAGAGAGACTGCGCGCTTTTCATTCGATAGCGATTTAGACTTTGTTGTTTTAGGAATCATTTCTAACCCCCCTCTCTAATCCCGCGTTACTGTTATATATTGTGCGATGCGGAGTAAATTTAAAGAACGTTACGACGTGAGTAGGAGAAAATTCAAGGAACAGATCAGAAATCCACGTTTGCAGATTTGCCTCCGCAGAACTTTCCGTTCTACTTTTGCAAGAAGTTTTTATTCAGAAGGGCCTTTGGCAAATCGAATTGGGATTTCTGCCTAACACCTATCCCCCGCCGGAAGATGAAGCTGTGAGTGGTCGCCGAGGTTTTATTGCCCGGTGCCTCGCTCCATTCCGTACGGATTGAATCCACCTCTCCGGGTTTAAAGAGTATTTGACGCACTTAAGAGTCTCCGCTCAACCTCAAGGCGAGTAATAGCGACCAATCATCAAGCCATTACAGGGCTTCACTGGAAGCTGTTTATGTGATATCAGCTCTAATTAGCTCATGAACTAACAAATCGTTTGCACAACTTTCCAGCCGTGTGATAAAGTGACCGCATAGATGGATTGTCCCTGGACTATGTGGCCACATCGTTTCTAAAGTGTTCGCGGACCAACTTTTAATGTACGCGTCCTTAATCTCAGCAGTAATACTTTTCTTTTTTGGGGGGAGTGTCGCACAACTGCCCGTTTCTCTTTCTCTCACTCTCTTGCACTGAGGATATACTGACTGGCAAAAAACCATGTTTCAGCCTACACCTAAGCGATGTTTTACCATTGAATCTCTGGTAGCCAAGGACAGTCCACTGCCTGCATCGAGATCAGAGGAACCTATAAGGCCAGCCGCCCTCAGCTATGCGAACTCTAGCCCCGTGAATCCATTCCTGAACGGCTTTCCTACCAGCGGCAGAGCGATCTACTCCAATCCGGAGCTGGTGTTCGCTGACGCGGTCTCTCACCAAACCAACTCGGCGGTACCGGTTCACCCAGTCCCTCCACATGCTTTAGCAGCTCACCCTCTGCAGTCGTCCCATTCTCCACATCCCTTATTTGCATCGCAACAAAGAGACCCTTCGAGTTTCTATCCATGGCTAATACACAGGTACAGATATCTGGGACACAGGTTTCAAGGTACGTCCAATTTTAATCCACAGATATTTGATTTTATTTCTTAATGTCTGCAATGCACAGTAGAAGCATTTTATGCTCTCCCATTTCCGCCGTGACAGATCTATACTTACCGCTTTCTGTGTAACACCACTCTGACTTATTGTCCAGTGAAGGAGACCGAAAGTTTGATACGAGAGTTTGCTGCCCGGCCCTTTTGCAGAGTTTGGCAGAGAGTTGTTCTGCTTTGAGAGTAGTGGAAGTCGGGGTGAGAGTGGCGGTGGGGGGGGGGGGGGGGGTCGGGGGGTTAGGAGACACTGTTTCTAATTCCCAAAATTCAGAAGCTGTGCGTGGCAAACGGCGAAACGACCTTACAGGAGCGGCCTCATAGAAAGGGGTTCAAATTATTGGCTTTTTGCACGAATTAATAGATTTTGCTATGGCCGGCGATCCCCCCAATACAGGCACTGTAATGTAGCGCATTCGGCCGGCATTAGAAATATACTCGCATGCGATTTTCATTTCGTTTCTCAGTCAGTCCCGTAAATGGGTGTAGAACGACCAGAGGCCGACGGCGGTCTCTGCTCAGTGCTTCCGTCAGGGAAAATCTGCGGATTTCTGTAACTCTGGAGGTCTCGCCATTTTTGCATCTTTCCCCCCTTTATATACGTGGCCACTATCCAAGTGGATTATATAAAATTCCAATGTGTTCTACTAAATGGAACCGAGACGAGTGGGCTAAGAACGTTAAGGCAATTTTTTAGACTGGACATTTTCTAAATGAACTCAATGCATTTACGAGTAAACTATTTTTAAATTGGCATTTTACCCCTCCTGTGGCGATTGAAGTGTTATTTTTGAAATATACGCTCAATAAATTGACAATTATATCTTGGTGTTGAGTTTTGGTTGTGCAGAGATAAATATATTTAGTATTTTGGATTTGTGTTCGTTCAGCTTAATAGGCAGTGGTGCATAATCCTCGCTGCTTCTATTTATTTCAATTGTACACTATGTTTTTAAAATATATTATATTGAACGAATTCTGTAAATTAAATTGACAAACGGCTCTGTTGAGACGTTAGGAAGGGACCGGCCACAACACGTAGGCTTCAGCGTTAACATTGCCGTTTCGGTGATTGTGACTAACTTCAGTACAAACTGAATTCTGGAAAAGGAAAATGATTTTCAGAGCTGCCATCAGAGGCAAGGTTTCGGTGGCGTTACAAGACGGCCCTGCACTCTATTTGTTGACTTCTTGTGTGATTCTCAGGAAACGAGACGAGCCCAGAGAGTTTTTTATTGCACAATGCACTCGCCAGAAAGCCCAAGCGCATCCGAACGGCCTTCTCGCCGTCTCAGTTGCTAAGGCTGGAGCACGCCTTCGAGAAAAATCACTACGTAGTGGGAGCAGAACGGAAACAACTGGCCCACAGTCTTAGCTTAACAGAAACTCAGGTGGGAAAAACTCGCTTCTCTCTCTCTCTTATTGTTGACGACATTTTTTTTACACAAAATAAGTGTGCCGGTGAACTTACATGGAAATAAAACTTGTTTCTAAGGCATAGCAGCAATCGCGTTTAATGTAATACTCCTCGGTGAATTTTCAGTCAAATTTTGATACATTTTTAGCGGGTTGTTTTAAAAGTCAATAGAGTTTATATTAAATATTAGAAGTGCGTTCTGGTCAAATATATTGGCACAGGAAAGATCCTGGACAATTTCGAAGACTTTCTATGGATTGATATGCTGATTTAAAATTTTCCAAAAGTACTCGTTAAATATTTATTAAAATAATGAGGAATTGTGTAATTTTCTACAACTTGATCAGATATAATATATGTGATTGTATGATGGTTTAGCATTGAATATGTTCGGGATCCACGCTGTTGCTAATTGCAGTCACGAATATTAAGAGCCGCTCTCTTTAGCCGTTGGGTTTGGTTAGATAGGAACGACGTTTAAGATCTTCAGCCATGCCGCTTTGAGAAAGGAGTCACCAAGAAGTACTGATGACATCTGACATTTCAAGTCCCGTTGAATATTTGCATCAGACCATTTCTGTCAGCGAGTTCCTTACAGCCGCGAATTCTTAATGACGATTGAAAGTGGAGTATATGCAGGTACACAAGAAAAGGGGTGGAAGAGATTTAGAGTAGGAAATAGCATAACGCGGGCACATACACCGTAAAGGTCTGTGGACATGCTCCATTTTAGAAAGCTTTGTGCTTTTCAAATTCGTCTCGGGCAAAACATTGAGCGGGAACAAATAGGTCGCCTTCTCCATTTGCCTGACGAACAAGGGAGCGGTCAGGCTTAATTTCCTATTTAATGTGTTCTTTAAGGTGGCTTTGTGTGATGCGAATCGATGCTGGCTGGGTGCTTTTGTCTGGCTGACGGGCTTGGCCTGAACACGCGAGATCCCTTTGGAGACCAGCAGACTCCCCCTCAATTAGGGAAGAGAGAGAGAGAGGGAGGGAGGGAGAGGGAAAGGGTGAAGGAGAGGGACAGAGTTGTTTATCGTGCGACAACTAACGGACAAGAGATTCCCAGCGCAAACCCATAGACGCGTTTGAGTGCTTTAATATACAATTTATTCATTAATCTGGCACCCTTATGTTCAGGGTTTTAATAATGTATGAAATGTGTTTGCATCACGTATGCACTTGCAGAGGCAATTAGTATCATTCATTTTTCCCGAATTTTAGCATTGTGCACAACGCTCTCAGTGAAACATGCACATAGATTTTAGCAAAGAAATTTGTGGTAATTTTGTATTTTTTAATGATGGGCAAGTACAACTCGTTTCAAAGCGGAAACATTGATCTAGAGGTATTGTGTGTGTGTGTCTGTAAAGTAGTTTGGCTGCAGCGTGCGGCCCTCTTCCCTCCGAGACACTCGTGCGCAACTTTGTGAAGTCCAAGTCATTGAGTCGAGCTGTTAGCTTCAGAAGACAGAGAATGGAATTAGAATTGTTTTGATTTTTGTTTTGTCAAGAAATTCCCAGTCAGTGTGTGCCTTACAAAATGTGTGGCGATGTCGCAAAACGTTAAAAAAGGTGTTTGTCCGAATTTTCTATTGGCGTAAAACCGCAATAGGGGATGAGGTGGCAGTAGGATTGGTAGGGGTAACAAAGGAAAGGGCGCGAAGGTCACAGTTTGATTTGGAGAATAGTATATGTTAGTTTATTTAATGAAATAAACCAAATCTAAACTTTCCTGACATATCTTCACCGAGAGAATTATTACAGTAAACAACTACACAGATTACGTTGCTGTTGAGCACTTGGCCTAAACGCATTTCTTTTCACTCAAGTTTAATTTTGGGGCACGTGTACATACACGGGACATGAATGATCCTTGCATCAATTAATACGGAAAATAAGAAAAATCTCTAACCCGTGAAATTACAAGCAAATCAATAATAATCAAAGATATCGCGTTCCTATTAAAGAAGGTAACGTTTGTTTAATTGATGAACGCAGAGAAAGTGTGAATCGCAGACAATCAAGTTCTAACACAGTATTTCTAAAAATAATATGCAAAACACAATTAGCTTTTTATTGTTAAATTCATTGGAAACTTCTGGGACTTTTTCAGGTAAAAGTATGGTTCCAGAACAGAAGAACGAAATTTAAACGGCAGAAGTTGGAAGAGGAGGGGACAGATGCACAGCAGAAGAAGAAGGGGACCCACCATGTCAATCGATGGAGACTTGCGACTAAACAGGCCAGTCCTGAGGAGATCGATGTCACCTCGGACGATTAGAACTGGAAACAAAACCTATGTCAAACTATAGTGTTACTTTCAAAACAGCAGAGTTGCTGATGTAGAAAATGGGAAAATAAAAATACTTCATCCAAAATGCAATTCCTGTGACGAGGCAGCTGAGGTAAGGAGAGGTCCAAGAGGTGGCACTACGCGCTGTCCAGAGGCAGCGATCAATCAACTCCGGGCAAGATGATTGACAAGCGGACTTTAATGTAAGGCAGTTCGCTTTTACGCGAACTCCTAATCCAATTCCGGACTTTTTGCACTTCCGAATTCAAATTATAAAGAACTGAATGGAACAAAATATCTAAAATCCACACCTGTTTCACAAACTTGAATTGCATGTGAGCCGATCGTGAAAAGATGGATTATTATAAATTCAAAAATGCGGGACTAATTTTTTTTATTTTTTCTTATTTGCTTTAAGAAAGGTTCTGTCAGCTGTGTGCTTTTTACAGAGAAAAATTGCTGTTAAAAAAATCCCTGTTAAATAATTATACCTTCTGGCGTCGATGTGATTGTGTACAGCTTTCAGGTAGAAGTGCTGCGTTTTAATGTTCACAAAACCAATAAACAAAGTTAGACATCTTTGGATTAACAAAACAAAAACAACCATTTTGATCACAATTTCAGTACTTTATTTAAAATAAGAAAACTTTTTTTTAATTAAAAGAGAATTCCCGAGTTTTCTTTGTTCATCAGTCTGAAGCGAAATGAGAATTCCCGTGAGGTGACCTGGTTTGGCTGAGCTTGCTTGCAAGTTGCTACAGAAGATTAGGAGTAAAATCATTATCCATCTCTGGGCGGCTGTGGTCAACGAAGCACTGAGCCTGTTAATGCGTGTGTATTGCGACACTAAAGTGAAAGATGTCTCTGTAATGTCTTCTATCGAATGTAAATACTTGTGTTCGTTGAGTTTGTTGCAATTCTAACACATTATACTTCCAAGAAGTATGTCATTGTCATATATTGTCAATAAAGATTTATCCATTCGCTGCTCAGAATAATCAAATTAGTGGACATGTATGGGTTTTGTTCGAATCAAAATGACCCAACTCTGCCCATAATATTGTCAGTGTTTTGTAATCTATTTAACTCGATTGACATTATTGAATCAATTAACCCTTTGAATTCTCAGTTTCTGACCCATTTCAGAACGCGGGCCTTTCTTCCCACCAATTACATTCGCAAAGATGCAATCCCTATCGTGCTAGATATTATATTAAGAGACCAATTAGTGCGGCTGATGCTAGATAATTAGTTGCTATTATTTTGATTTGCATGTGTTGAGAAGTGAAATTGTATATTTTAAATAGAAAATTTGAAGGGTTTTCTGGCGATTAAGTTATTAAATCAATGTCTACATGATTGGTTGGTTCCAACTTTTCATTGTTTTGACATTTTTTCCTGTTCATGCTTTTTCTGTCATCATATCAGAAAAGATAGAGGTGCACGAACAAATTAATTTGTCGGCGCTTGACATGCTCGAAACTGTACCGTGCAAGAGAGAGAATAGAATTTTATTAATTTAATTGAAATAGCAATTAATACTGTAGCATTTGAACTGTTTGTAACCAGCTCTTGACTACAAAACGGGTTTCTGAGGCAGGCAATGTTTTTCATGGTTCATTTACCTTTCATCCTGATAGGCTGCATTAATCAGTTTTATTTCCATTCACAGAAACCTCGTCTGCCCTGTATAGCTACAAAGAGTCCTAAAATCTTTTGTGAAAGTGCAAATCAGTTTAAGCAATTATCATACCAGGAATATGAGGAAAGCGGACGCGGTGCTATTGGCTCGTTTAATCTCTTAATCCATGAATAGGGGAATAGTTTGACATAACTGCGGACAATCTCACTAGTCGTCACACTGTGATACGGCGCATTTACAAAGCACAGGAAAAATAAGAGCTTTGTTTTAACTCGTGTCTTTAAATTGCACAATTAATTACTGTCCACACGCGTCTTCGCAATGGGGAAACAGGGTTCGTAGAAACTGATAGCAATGCATGCTCTCGAGTGCTAGGGGAGGTAATAAAATGCAGTAACGTTAAAGGATGACCAACATGAAATAAGATATCTTTACACATTGAGGACACTGTTTAAACTATCTTTAAATAAAATATATAATAAAATGTAATATATTGTTAAAAGTTTGTCCATGGGAGCTGCCCGTTTGCACTGGAGTTCATAGCACTGTTCCAAATATGTATCCGAATAGCTTTGTGGCTCGTGATACGTGTTTCCCCGCATGTTTATCTAATATTTATTTTCCGTTTATTTAATGCCAAGTTTCTAGCCGCTGATATAACGCTATGATATGTCCTTATCGTTGAACCGTTTTGATCAGCAATATGCCAATAATTCTATAGTTCTTTAGTATAAAGCTTCGCACCTAACAGCGTGGTCGTTTTTCGAAATGGTTTCCCATCTGGATCGGGCAAAAAAGAGCTCCGTCTTGCGCTGTACATATACTTAGCAGGAAGAACGTAAAGCGTCCTGCGCAGAAACAGCAATAAATCTTTTGAGAATACCATTAGCTTTGAAAAACCTAAAAGCTTTATTACAAACCGATCTTTGAAAATAGGGGATTAGGAGGCTGAAAAGGTTCCACAATACTTAGAAGAAAAGGTTTCATGCTAATGAGGTTAATGCCCTTTGTATCGCAGGACTACACAACTTCATTACCCACTATCTCAGCGTACACCAAGCGGCGCTGAGGACCCAACTGCCGCTGAATACACATGAGCTTTCCCTGACCGGCTAAAGAAGGATTTTATACCAGGTCTGTTCAAACTAGATAATTATATCTTTTCAAGTCGGAATTAAGATAAATAACTGGAGGATAGGCGGCTCGCCTTGATCCTTGGAACCAAATTCGGCGCACTTTTCCTAAGCATCAAACAGTCACAGGGCAGTTATCTCATTAGAAGTTTCTCTACCTTGCACGGCTGATTCCATTTACTCATTCAAAAAGAACAACCTCTCTCAAAATAAAACTGTGTACTAATTATACACCGTGATTTAGATTTTTCAAAAATTAAAATGTTACCAATATACCTTTCCTGGTCATTATTTCCCGTGTGTTTCAGACTGTGAAATTCATTGCACAGAGAAACTCTTGGTAATAAAAGGCCGTAATTCTTAATCCCCCTGGTATTGTTCATTGTGTGTTGTTGTGTTAAACCCATCTTTTATTGTGCAGACATAGGATTAATATTTTCATTAAAATATCAAAGAAAAAGAATTGGTCTGGTTGGGGTTGTTAATCGAACGGCAGAAATTTCACTATAGTTACGGTAGAAGTGAGAGGCGAGATTTTTAAAAATGCATCTATATCTTTATCGATCTGTATGTGTCCATAAACTGCCGCTCAGTCGGCAGCATACCTGTATTAATTCTGTACCTGCTCCCTAGAGTGCGTCCTTTTCGTTTATCCAGGTGGTTTCTTTATTGCATTAGATGTCCATTTGAGGGTCTAAGCGAGAATGCTCCAGTTTGCAGTAATGTACTAAAGGTCTATTTACCGAATTCAAGAGTGAACTGGGCGAGATATTAAAGTTCATGAAAACACGACTGTTATATTACTATCTACTTAAGATTGACTAAGAAATTCGCCTTGTCGTATTTGCTAATGGTGAAGGTAAGGGTTCCTCTATATTCGCTGCCTATTATAATGGGAGTGTGGAGCGAGATACTGCTTCTCAAATTGGATGTAAATTGTTTATATGATGAATTAAAACTTCTAAAAATTGATCTGGTTTACCGTTTAGTTTTCAATCTCCTGACTCCCTGGTTCTCGTTTCCTTTGCTAATTGTAGCCAAGCGTCTCAAGCTTTAATTTATATCCGGCCCGCTCTGTAAAACTTAGCGGAAATTAGCAACATGACTATAAACCAGGGAAAGGTACCGTGAAACTTGTTCATGAAAAGCGGTTCTACAGAAAGCAATTTCCCTGATATACGAGCGTCAGTCTGATACCCCTTCTGCCTTGAGTCAGAAACCCAAAGCTTGTTTAACAGCACTGCTGGCTTTCCCTGTTGTATTCTCTGATCAGTATCACTGTTTTAGGAACTACTTAGACCTCATAGATCAATTGATTTACTTAAAGAAAACAAGCCCGCTGCGATTTGCAAGTGGGAGTTTTGAGAACCCAGTGACCCAGGCACTAACCTTAATCTGCATGATACCTGGTCGTGGTGGGACAGCCGAGGAGTGAAACACTTTAATGTCACGGTTTCAAGCAACATCAAAAAAACCCAATAAATCAATCTTTTTTTCCCTTATTTAATCGATCAATTGCAATTATTCCAGCAATCCACCAGAGTGAGTCATTAATATATGACAGGCATGACTGCAAGAATACCCATTAATTGACTTCCTAATCTCACAAAAAATGAGCATTTAAAAATGACTTCCATATTTAGCAGCTAATCATATACAATGCAATCTCATTACCGATCCTAACTTCTTCACATGCTGAAGTATTGCATTGTAAAATGTTCTTTCTTTGCAGTATTTCAAAACTATTGTTAAATACGTGTGTTTCTCTTTTACTCACACCGAAGAATAATTTCACAATCATTTTCATATTTTTCTCTTTCGGCGTATTTGAGATTATAAATTTAACTTTGTGTTCTTATTTTTTGAATTGGTGAGTATATCATCCGATTGTTGTATCTACGACAAATGACAGCTGAAAACACGGAAGACCAGAGTAGCAGCGCATCTTGCGATTTTCCAGCCACTGCGCTTTGTTATTTCAGCAACCCTGTTACTACAAGCACCAAATTTACAGTATTTTGCCCAAATATCTAATTTCAAATCCTCAGCCTCACGTTTTCCTTGCAGCAGTTATAAAGCAAGGCTAAAAAAACTTTCGCGTTCACTCTGCAGCCATCATTTATACCGCGGCTCCTATCGCCGTTGATAGACTGACGTCAGGAAGAATTTGATCCATCCAGTCTCACGAATTGCCTCTGAAAGTGATCCCTGAAATGAGAGTACACGCTCTACACAATTCCCATGGCCTTGACATAAGGTACAGCGATAAATATACACCGCTAATGAGCAATTACCATATAATCACCTTCCAATTAGCTTGCATAATGATGAATTAAACATTCCAGCTTGCTGGATTATGTTTCCTTACTTTGTATATTATTTACGAAGGCTAGCCACTGAAAGCACAAAAATATCGAATTATATGGGGACTTTTCTGATCAGAGTGTCATTATAAATTCAATTGTATGGTTTTTCATTTGGCAAAAGACGTATAGACTGTCTGGAATCACCGAGATATTCTGAGGCTGCCTCTAAATTAATTGGAAGGCATCACATTTTTAGTCGTATTAATGCCATTTATTTCATAAAATAGTTAACAAAGATGACTAAAGAACAGAAAAACAGAAATTCGCATTGCTTACTGGAACAGTAAGGGTAATATGATTTCATGTGTGTATATATATATATATATATACTTGTCTCTTTACAGTATTGGTATACTAAAGTTTATATATTTTAAAGTAAGGTTATTCAAGTTTCGTCATCGGGGAGTTATGTAATAAATGTTTGTCTCTAAATATTTTTCTCTGATCCAGTGATTATATTTTAAGATGAATAAGGTTGTTGACTCCATGGGATGAATCATTTACAATGGGAGCACCATTGTCTTCAGATTCCAATGTTGTCTCCAAAACGAGAGAGTAGTCACTTTGACATAAATTGTAGAGGTAGACTACCAGACAATAGCGGTTTAACAAAGGACCAAGACTTACACGCGTTTACCTGTGTTGTGCATTGTTCCTCTGCTCTTTCGTCAACGGCTAAAATCAGACAGTTGTCATGAGTCATACTGGGGCATGTAAGGCTCCTACTGTCATATTTACAGATTAAGAAAAAACAGGATTGCGTGCAGCCGCCGAAAATGAATGAAATGTGAAACAGACACAAGATGGAGCATAATGTATGGTCAGCGGCTTAATTATTAAAGAAGTTTCTGAAAGCTGTTCAATTAATGGCTGCCGGGAGCCATATTTTATAATATCAGCAAACAACCGGATACGTGACAGAGCTCGTATACATCTTGTAGGAGGCGGGGGCAAATGGTTTGGGCATCTCCATAGATTGTTTTAGCCAGCACGATGCAACTCACTGAAGGAACAGGTTAATGTAGATTCTCTGTTCTTGACCCTTCTCAGAGATATTAGCAACAATGAATAGAATGTGGTCAATGTGATCTTACACCTACACCAATGTCAAAGATTCCTCATGAGATGTGCCGTTCGTTTTGTTTAGCTAACCTGTGCAAAAAGAGACAAAGATCCACAGGCTCGGATTATTTCAATGGGCTCACTGCTTCACCTTTTAGACGAAAATGATCGCATTTTGACTCCGTCCAAAAAATATCCCCTTATTCTTGGCAATCAGCAACAAAATTATTCCTAATAGGAATGTAATCGTACTACCGATCTAAACGCTTTGATCTAATACATAGTTGTTAACTTGGCAATTATTTTATCAGATTAATATCTTTAATACCGCAATCTCAAGTGAAAATACGGAACATTTGACGATAGTTCCTCCTATCGGAATAATGGATAACGGTATAGAGTTAATGAATATTTAAACTCGATTGGTTTTAATGCTCAAAAACGCCAGGAAAACTGAGCGATTCAAAACTATTTAAGAAGCGTCAAAGTCGCATTTTAAAGGATTGTTGCAAGCATTCAGCCATTAATTTGTCCCGCTCCAAAGCATATTTCTGTAAAAATTATTTGAGATCAGCGTATATTACTGGCTACAATTATTGTAGAGTTAGAATTCTTTTGAGCATTGTAATGATAAACATGAATAATTCTGGCATTTAATTTATGCATATGTAGAGATAAACTAACCCGCTGTAATATAATGACGACACAACTATTGAAGTTCTCTGTAGCGGTCGTCTGCGTTTGACTTGTTAGGCACGCATTAATCTAGCTTTGAAAACTGCGATACTTCTGAAACGTGTGATTGTGTATGCCTTTGTGTGTGCGTTTGTGTGCGTATGAGTGTATGTGTGTGGCTGTGCGTTGGTGTGTGTATGAGTGTATGTGTGTGATGTATGCGTTTGTATGTATGTGAGTGTATGTATACGAGTGTGTGCATTTGTGTGTGTGTGTGTGTGTGTGTGTGTGTGTGTGTGTGTGTGTGTGTGTGTGTGTGTGTGTGTATCCATTCAATGCTCCGCATCGGAAGAAGTACGCTGATTGTACTTCTAGATCTATAGATGGGATCTCATCTTTGAACGTGTGATCAGAGTCGATAGGCTCCGATACTACGAAGCGTTGAGTGGCAAGTTGTTTTTCCTTCCCTTCATTTTTGACCTGTTTACCGCATTGCATGTAGATTACCACGCACATACGATAAGATGTTTGCTGAATTATACATGTTTCATTATAGAATAATTTCGCAAACCTTTCCCTATTCGCCATTTCTCTCTTCGCTTAGAAAACATTACTCAATACGTTGCAGGTATGTTAAGTTATAGTGACATGCTTAGAATGTTCACTTCTTAAAATAAAAAAAAAGGTAAACTTTGTAGATGGGCTTGGGATTATTCTCCTGGCTTTTAAGCACCTTTAAAGTAATTAGGTTCTAATTACTTTAAAACATAAAACTTCAATATCCCCCATAGTTTATTTTTCTGAGGACGCGCATGCACACATAAGAATGTCCATGGACGTACACAGGTATGTGTCCATAGAATGTAAAGTGTAGCCGTAAGGAATGAGTTGAATGGAATTGGCCCTACAATGCATGCGTTCGCGGATGTTTTCATATAGGTATAGGTCAAAGATTGTTTCATATCTGTTGACCTATAGATTATACCTGCCAATATAGAGCATACTCTTGCGTGTATGTGCACGGCTGCATACGTTTTGGGGGTGATGGTGAAGTATACAAAACTGAATTCAGCTCAGTTTTGTCGTATGCTGGCTGTCAAAATTTTGGTCGTAGTTTCGAACGGACAACGTCGACATATGATCAAGAAGCCCAGTGCTGCAGTAATATCGCGCACCGTTTTCTCATCATTAGGATTAACTTCTTGCAGTTAGAGCCGCATATAACTCGCTAGAAATCCCTGCCAGGCAGTCCTGAGTGGCCCCGATGTAATTGTACGGCCCGCATTAAAGATGGAACCCGATTATGGCGCATAACCTCCTGCTACTGTTTGCCTCAAATTGCAGAATGTTGCTCTGTTGATGGTATCTGGTGGAGAGGACTGTTTAAATTCAGCACATTCATCCTGCGACACTGCCTGTTTAAACACACTGGTTGAAGAACGCTGATGACGGATTTCTGTTCAGTAAGTGAGAAATATTTGCCAACATTCAGACAGGGCGATAAATATTTCATTTAACGGCACAGTGCAATACACCAAGCATTGGGGGGGGGGGGGGGGGGGAGGGAAGGAGAAGAAGCGCGTAATAGAAACACAAAGTTAGAGTAAAATACCTGCGAGATAAGCGCTTGAGAAGTAAAGAGTTTCTTTGCTTCGGGGGAAAGATGCATGATCCGATATGGTGATGGCAATGATTGGAGGAATCGTCGCGGAAATTGCAACCAAGTTCCTCAATTGCAGAACCAATCTATAGGTTGGGTGTGAATAGTAGCTATTATTCAGTTCGAGTTTAAATGCTTCCCTTTGTACAGAACTAAAACCGCAATCGACATAATCAAATCACAATGTTTCTTTGCAAGAGTTTTGAAGCAATAACTTTCACAGAAAGTTTTACTCTGAAATGTATAACCCGTCAGATCAGGTCTGTACAAGCACCGTACCTACTACAGGTTTCTGAGGTTCTGCTTGTAGGTGACACGTCAGCTCCGTCAAACAGAAAGCCCGGCTGAAACGAGGCGACATACAGGTGAGCGAGAGCACGCTAGGCATCTGTTGTCTTCCTCAAGACATTTTGCCAATATAAAACGGCTTAGCAAGGACCGCTTAGTATCAATAAGCAACGAAATTCACTGTCAGCCATCAGTCGGGCTTTGAAATCCTGAAAGGTTTAAAATGTATTTTTAATTAACTTCGGCAACATTGTGCAATGATGATATGCCCTTAAATGAACACCTAATGGTGGAAGAAACACTCCGTTTACAATGTGGAGAACGTTCAGTGGTCCCGGATGTCAACCTCAGTCTCAGTTATTGGAACCCCCACCCCTCCCCCGTTGTTTACAGCGGGACGTGTTGGTGTGCACAGAGAGGCGCGGTCACGCAGAACAAAACTGGCCGAAAGGTAGTAAAACGCACAGCTAGTATTCTTTCACGTCTAAATGCGTCTGGAACAGAGAGAATGATTTTCCCTCAGCCGCTGTCCCTACTTCATCACTACCCACAGAGGTTCACTGATCTCCCGTACTTGTGTCTGGTTACGTACCTAGTTGAAATCTATATTCTGTTCTTTCGTTCTGTAGGTTCTAGAATGAAAGGGGCCACACAGGTAAATAGTTATTAACAAAGGAATGCGTAAATAATTAAATGGCAGCATCTTCGTGACGCGTACATTTATTACCATATTCAGAAAGAGAGTGGCCCTGAGAGCACAGAAACATTTACGCGCGTGACTAAGCGGCAAATGGTGGACCGGCTGATTAGCTGATATTGAGCGAGTTATCTCACGCTTGGAGAGCCACTGTAGGGAGGTTTGAGCAAAGTTACATTGTCTCCCCATGTGGAGAGCCATTCACAAGAAAAAAATATCTTCAAAGCAAATTCATCTTGGCTAGTTTTGATCGAATCACTCTCCTTCAGGAATGTAGTCAAAGACTGGTCAATTGTATTATCTCGAGACTCGTGCACCTCAAAATTTGTCCAGGGATCGGTAGCGCATAGTGCACCATAACTTAACGGTCTTCAATCCCATCCAAATATCGGTTCCTTCAAAGTAGGACCGTCTAATTATAGAAAACAAATTTCATCGCTTTCTCGCCTATAATCTGACATTTGCTGACAACACCACTGTTGTTGGACGGATTTTGGTGGTGATGAATCAGCTTATCTAAGCGAGATAGGACGGCCGGTTGAGCGGTTCCGCAACAACAGCATCTTGCTAACTTCAGGAAAATCAAATAGCTGATTGTTGCCTTCAGGAAGAGCACGGAGCGTGAACATGTACTCGTCTGCATCAGGATTCTGCAATGCAGAGAATCCGCAGTTTGAAGTTGTGTGGTAATATATCAGATGACCTATCCTGGACCCTGCACATAGACGTAATGCCAAGGACAGCCTGCCAGTGTCTATACTTTCTTAGTTAGTTAAGGAGATTTGGCTTGTCACCAAACAATCTAACAAGTTTCTACCAACATACTATTAAAAGTTTCATGACTGGTTGCATCATGGTCTGGTTAGGTTCCGATGCGTAGTGGCCTGAGAAATGGCATAAGGTAGTGGGCTCTGTCCAATACACTCTTTCCCACCATCAGTACTATCTACATGAAGGTAACATCCATCATTAGATCTCCACCATATGGGTCATGCCATATTCTCACAGCTACCGTCAGGCAAAAGATAGAGAAGCCTGAAGACACACTCCACCAAGATGAGCTCCATCCCTTCAACCAACAAGCAGACTGCAGTCACTACATTTTAGCTACACTATGACAGCTTTGCACTAAACTGGACTTTGCTTTTTCCATTCCAATTGTGTTTTCATACAATTTCATTGAAAATAGTGTTTATGTTCTTCTTATGAATGCTATTTATATGATACTCAAATCGATGTATTGAACACAGGACCTGGGATGTTATGTTGAAATTGTATAAGATATTGGTGAGGCCTGATTTTGAATATTGTGTCCAGTTTTGGTCACCTGCCTACAGAAAAGATGTAAATAAGATTGACAGAGTGCAGAGAAAATTTACTGGGACTTGAGGACCTGAGTTATAGGCTGAGTAAGTTAGGCCTTTATTCCCCAGACTGTTGAAGACCGAGGGGAAATTCGATAGAGGTATACAAAATTATGAGGGATATAGATAGGGTAAATGCAAGCAGGCTTTTTCCACTGAGGTTGGGTGTGACTACAACTAGAGGTTATGGATTACAGGAGAAAGGTGAACGTGAGTGGAAACTTCTTCACTCAGAGGGCGGTGAGAGTGTGGAATGAGCTGCTTGTGGAAGTGATGGAGTGGGATCGATTTAAACACTTAAGAGAAATTTGGATAGGTGCATAGATGGGAGGGGCATGAAGGGCTAGGGGCTAGGTGCAGGTTGAAGGGAATAGACAGATTAATAGTTCAGCATGGACTAGATGGGCCAAAGGGCCTGTTTCTGTGCTGTAGTGTTTCTATGACACTCTACCCATAATACTTGGTGCCCCTGATGTTGCTGCCTCTAAGTTTTTCATGTACTTTTGCAGATGACAATAAATTTCACTCAACTAGCCTCATACATACTTGATTTAGGATGATCGGGCTCTTGTCTTGAATGCGGTCTTGGTCTGGATATGCAGCAAGGAGCAGACAAGTGAATTACTGCCTTTGCCACTATGAAGAAACTGAGTAAAAGTATCTTACAAATAGGAAGGAGCATTAATTCTTAAATGTAATTTATTAGTGTACTCACTAAGAATGCCTTGGGAATGATTTATAAAATCTAACCTCATTGCATTATTGTCAATAGTTATTTTAAACTATTTATTTGAAATCTGGATGTGTTGCTCATAATCTGTCCTTTCCAAACAATCTGGCCGATATCAAAGTACTTATTTTGCAATGATTATTTGCAGAACTGTTTTAATTCAAAGGAAATTTTGAAATTATGTTTACATATGAAGTTCATTAACAGCAATCCCTAGGTTTAGAGTTGTGTTCAGCAGCAATTGTTTTATCATCAAATGAGTAACCTCAATCTTTCAGGAAAATTTGACCACATGCAACATCATGTGAAGGATTGGCCTGCTTATTGAGGCTAGTCATCTCAGTCAAATGATATTTCTAGAGAAGTATTTCAAGTGCTTCATTGCAGATCTTTAATCACTTTGGAAGTTGGAAGTGGGGCCGTACCACTGAGAAGGATTGTGCTACACAATTCCAATAAGATCTGGGTAACACTGATTATTGGCTTGTGAACAACAAATAACATTTATACTACTGAAGTGGCAGATTATGACTGTCTCCAATCTAGGAAAGATTCATCGTAAGACCATAAGATCATAAGATATAGGAGCAGAAGCAGGCTCTGCAGACCAGTGAGTCTGCTCCACCATTTTATCATAGCTGATCCTGGATCTCACTCAACCTCATACACCTGCCTTCTCACCATTACCATTGACTAATCAGGAAACTATCGATTTTCACTTAGCCATGGTCTTGGCCTCCACCACAGTCTATTGCAGAGCATTCCATAGATTCACTACTCTCTGGCTGAGTAAATTCCTCCTTATCTTAGTTATAAAGAGTCATCCCCGGGCAATTTTGAGCCTGTGCCCTCTAGTTCCAGACACCCCAGCACTGGAAACATTCTCTCCTCATCCATATTATCTTGTCCTTTCAACATTTGGCAGGTTTCAATGAGATCCCCCCGTGTTCTTCTAAATTCCAGTCCGTAAGGAACCAAAGCTGCCAAACGCTCCTCATATATTAACCCCTCCATTCCCTGATTCATCCTAGTGAACCTCCTTTGTACTCTCTACAATATCAACACACCATTTCTGAGATAAAGGGTGCAAAACTGTTGACAATACTCCAAGTGCAGCCTGACTAGTGTCTTATAAAGCCTCAGCGTGATATCCTTGTTTAAATATTTTATTCTACTTGAAATAAATGCCAACATTGCATTTGCCTTCTTTACCATAGGCTCAACCTGTAAATTAACGTTCTGGGAGTCTTGCACGAACACTCCAAGTTCTCTTTGAATTTTCTCCCTATTTAGATAATAGTTCACACTTTTGTTCCTTTTACCAAAATGCATTATCATACATTTCCCAACACTGTATTCCATCTGACACTTTTTTGTCCATTTTTCCAATTTATCTAAGTCCTTCTACAATTGCAACACTTCCTCAGCAGTACCTACCCCTCCACCTAGTTTTGTAGCATCTGCAAACTTTGCCACAAAGCCATCAATTCCATTAACTAAGCTATTGACGTACTATGTGAAAAGTAGCGATTCTAATACTGACCCCTGAGGAACCCCACTAATCACTGGCAGTCAACCAGAAAAGGCCTCACTTAATTCCCACCCACTGCCTCCTGACTGTCAGCCATTGCTCTATACATCCCAGCTTCTTTCCTATAATTCCATGGGACTTGTTAAGCAGCCTCATGGCAGCTTATCAAACGCCTTCGGAAAATCCAGGTAAATGACATCTATTGTCTCTCCTTTGTCTACCATGTTTGTTACTTCCTGGAAGAACTCTAACAGATTTGTCAGGCAAGATTTTCCTTTACAGAAACAATGCTGACTTTGAATTATTTTATCATTGGTCTCCAAGTAGACCAAAATCTCATCCTTAATAATAGACTTCAACAATTTCCCACTCACTGAGGTTAGACTAATTGGCCTATAATTTCACTTATTTGCGTTCCACTCTTCTTAAAGAGTGGATTGACATTTGGAATTTTCCAGTCCTTCAGAACCATGCCAGAATCAAGTGATTCTTCAAAGATGACCAATGCATCTGCTGTCTCTCCAGCAACTTCTTTCAGAACTCTTTGATGTAGTCCACCTGGTCCAGGTGACTTATCCACCTTAAGACCTTTCAGTTTGCCTAGCACCTTTTCCTTTGTAATAGCAATGACACTCACTCCTGCTCCCTGACACTTAAAGACCTCTGAGACACTGTTTGTGTCTTCCACAGTGAAGATTGATGCAAAGTACATTAAGTTTATCTGCCACTTCTTTGTCCCCCATTATTACCTCACCAGCATCATTTTCCATCTTAGTATCAATCTCAATGACAGTATACCATCAGTTTCTTCAAATCTATAAAGTGTAAAAGGGAGAAGAGAGTGGACATTGGACTGCTTGAAAGTGACGCTGGAGAGGTGGTTATAAGGTACAATGAAATGGTGGACAGACTGAATCAGTATTTTGCATCAGTCTTCATTGTGGAAGACACTAGCAGTACGGTGGAAGTTCCAGGTATCAGGGGTCATGAAGTGTGTGAAGTTACCATTTACTAGGGAGAAGGTTCTTGAGAAATAGAAAGGTCTGAAGGTAGATAAGTCACCAGATGATGTACACACCAGGGTTCTGAAAGAGGTGGCTGAAGAGATTGTAGAGGCATGCGTAATAACCTTTCAAGAATCACTAGACTCTGGAATGATTCTGGAAGACTGGAAAATTGCAGATGTCACTCCACTCTTAGAAAAGGGAGAGAGGCAGAGAAAAGGAAATTATAGGCCAGTTAGTCTAACTTCAGTGGTTGGGAAAATGTTGGGGTCAATTGTAAAGGATGTGGC